>NC_045806.1:13798535-14142754 GCF_009873245.2 Balaenoptera musculus
GAAGTCTTTGGAAATTCAGGGCTACTTGAAAGAAAAATCTGTCTTTACTATATTTTATTTCTTTGTGGCTTTTAACATATATTTTCTGTTATTACAAAGCTCCACGTGGAATTTGAGAATCTGGCAGTTGGTAACTTTTCTCAAGGAAGAGAAACATTGAGACATTTGTTCTTGGAAAAAATAAATCCATGTATGCGACATGTGTACCCGCATATGTATACAATGGAGCAATCTATTCAGGATTTATTTTTATTCAGAGGACTGCTGTTATGCAAATACACACAGACCCACTCTATGCCTTAAAGACATTTGGTATATGGAGAACCAGGGGTGGCAGGAAGGAGGAGGGAACAGAAAGAAAGAGTCAGGATTGCAGAGACACACAGCAAATCTACCTTCCCTAGGCTCTTAGATGTCTTTGGAATAAATGTTGTATGGCGATTCAAAAGCACATTGAATATTTTAACTCTCCCTTTAGAAGTAGAGCTCCAAATGCTGGGGAATGGCTGCTGTGCCTTCCTGAGGTCCACATGCCTGTAATTCCCCAGTAGCAGCCGAGCCCCTTTGTCTAAGAAATTGAGTCAAAATAGCAACAACATCTGAAGTCCTCTAGATCACAAACCCAGTTTTAAAGCCCTTCTAGAATGATTTCCCCCCTGTCATTGGTGATGACAGCTCACGTTAATGGTGATGGCGTATCTTGCTGTCTGCTACTCCACACTCTGGATGGACTATGGGTGGCTTCCACGGCCCAGGTGTCACGAAAATAAAAGGAAGCTCAGGGGCCTGTTGGCCTCATACCTAAGCCTTGAATGCAAAAACAACTGCTGATGCCGCCACGTGCTTTCCCATCCCCCTCCAGCCCACTGACTCAGGTCTGACTTCACTGGGTTCACCAGAGCCCCCTGGTTTAATTAGCATAACTGTGGCTGTGAGAGCACATGGCAAAGATTTGGGTTTCCATGACCTCACTGATTCTGGAGAACACTGATATTTGAGAAAATATATGTATTCTTTCCTTCTGGGATTAAGAATAAATCTAGTAACACATACAGGACGCCTGAGCCTTCTCTTACCATTCCCCCAGCGTCCAAGTACAGATCCTCTTACTCCCTTTTCCACAAGCAAGTTCAAGAATGCGTTTAAATGAATTGAGGGTTGAGAGGTACCGAGATGGGCTGCTTATCAACACTCTACCCACTAGGTGTGGTCCATTGTCTCCTGCATCCCCCTTTTTGGAAATGACTGTACGAGGCCTAGCCTATAGTGTATAGGACGTACATCCCCTTTTCCTGACAACCACATTTGGACAAGTAGGTCATTTTTTCCCTGTATAATTCTCCTCTTGGTGAGCTACTGTCATAGGAAGCAGCAAAAGGAGCTCCTTCCTAGCAGACTCCTGGGGTTCCCTATCCATAACCCTTGAACTCTGTCATTTCAGAGTGCTCCACCGATTTCCACATGGCAGCATCTACATCTCTGTGCTGGATGGCTTTTTCTGGAACAGTGGGGGCCACCATGCTCCCGTGTGTGGCAGGCTTGAAGTGCCAAGGAATTAACACCCCTGAGAGCAGCCTTCAACCAATGACTCTTGGCTGTTGGGGTATAAATACCTCAGCTCCCTTTCCCCGCATGTGGGATAAATTTGAGACTTGTGTTTTATACCATTTCCCAAGCTTCTTCATGGGATTCATTTCTAATTATCTATTGTAGGTAGATGACTTGATAATGTACTCCTTATTGGATGCCTTCTCTTTTCTGAATCTCTTTTCCACTCTCCTGTTCGCTTTCCCCAAACCTCCCAAATAGACTATTTGCACTGAATTCTTTGGGGGAACCCAAACTAAGATACCCTCTAAACCTTATATAAGACCATTAAAGAAGCTTCCATTAACACACTAGCTGTAAGGGTAAGGAAGCATGGGTCCATGATTCCGATAGCCTTTAGAGGCTCTGACAGAGGGAAGAGACTTTGGCAAAGAAGTTCCATGTGAGCAAATGCATTGACTTGTGGCTTTCCATTGGTCCGTTATCCTCAAAACAAGCCAAGCAGCCTTGGTTGAGTTTGGGAGTTTTTGAATGCTTGCTCATCGGTCAGTTTTCTTCACCCACTTTCATCTCCCCCAGTGGATAAGGTCAAGATTATTTCTGTGATGAGAATAGTCCACTACCTTTATAGATAAGGGATCTGGGTTTCAATCCCAACTCTCCCATTTGTGGCATAATTGGGCATGTTTTAAAATTCTTTTGAACTTTAGTTTACTTATTTCTAACTTCAGGGCAAAAATACATATTAGGTAATTCATTCAACAAATATTTTTTGTGTTAGCTCCCTGAGGATACAGTCATGAATAGTTACAGTTTCTTCTCTCATGATACTCAGAGCATAGATATTGTGGGTTCTGGAATCAGGCAGCTTGCCTTCAAATTCTACTTCCAACTAGCTCCGTGACCTCCCGAAACCTGTTTTTCTTTGTAAAGTGGGACCAATTTTCTCACAGAGTTGTGAGAAGTAATATCTATGATCCAGGTAAAGCACATAGCACATTATTCCCAGTATGTAGAAAATGTTCAATTAGTGGGTAAGTCATAAGATTACAATAGTTAATATTTACTACATGCCCGGCACTGCTTAAACATTTTAAATACATACACTCATTTAGGTCACTCAAGAACCCTTAGACACTATTCTTTGCCATTTTTACCATCCCCATTTTACAAATAAGGAAGTGCAGGAAGGCCAGGTAGCTTGTCAAAAGTCACACAGCTGATATACGGAGCCAGGATTTGAACCCAGCTGGTCTGGATGCAGGACCCACACTCTTATCCTTCCACCTTCACTTCTCAGGGTATGGTTCTTGGAGGAGCTTGTTAGAAATGCAGAATCTTGGGCCACCCCAGACCTACTGAATCAGAATCTACAGTCTAATGAGACGCTCAGGCGACTCACATGCACGTTACCATTGGAGAAGGACTGCTCGACCCCATGCCAAGTGCACTTTGATGAGTTAAGGGCTTCTATGGTGGAGCTATGTCTCAGATGCTAAAGTCCAGGAAGGCCAGAACTGAAGAAAATTAAGTGAAATACAGCATGCCTTTTCTTAAAGTCTTTGGTATATAGGTGCTCAATAAACATACACATGTGTGCATACACCCTGCCCCCACACATGCCACCATTGTGAACATGAACATGAACATGTAGGAGTGACTCGTGAAGGTCTAGCTTTCTCCCTGACCACAGCTGCCACCACAGGTGCCACTAGCCCTAACTCCGTATTTGTCATAGGCCACTAGATGTTACTGCCGACAGACAGTCCGTTCTCTCTCACCTTGCCAGTTCAGGAAAGAATTTGCATAGGCATAATTGGTTTGTTTTGTTTCCTTCCCGTCTTTGTTGTCATGGTTGCTCAGTTCATTTGCATCTTCAAGCTTCTTTCCTATTAACCTGAGAACCACTCAGAGAGTCTCCTTCAAGGGGAAGGGGAATCATACGTGAAGGGTGAGGCAGAGTCCTGATTCTCAGGGTCTGGGTGATGGTTTTAGATGAAGGCACCTCCAAAGTAGAAACAATTTCTAAGATCCAGCCTGAAACCACAGTTCATCTGGAGACCTCTTCTTCCAATCCGGGGTTGAAGCTCTGTGTCTTGCCTATGTGCAGAGTATATGTCCTGAGGCAGAAAAGAAGTCATCGTTGTACAGTAACTCAGCGCAGAGACTCTAAGGTGAAGGGGCACTTCCCAAGGCAATTCCATTCTTCCAGTTGCTCAGGGGAAAAAAAAGTTTAGCTCATTAAGCCTTTACCCCTGATGATGTCAGTCACAAAAGAAACTCCAGCTTCCTCAGTCATGCTTCACTTACTTACCCTAAGCCCCAGATGACTTTGTGTATCCCTGGTTCAGCCATCTACTGTACCCAAACCACTCAGAAATTTAATGGCTTAAAATACCAACCATTTTATTATTGCACACGATTTAATGGGTTGACTGAGCCAAGCTGGATGGCTCTTTTGTTGCAGGAGAAAGGGGAGCGAGAGAATGGTCGCATCCCAGGTCTCATTTGGGCCGCCAACTGAGGGTTCTTGGCTTCACTCAGGAAAGAATTCAAGAGGGAGCCAAAGTAGAGTGAAAGCAGATTTATTCAGGGAGATACACACTCCATAGACAGAGTGCGGTCTGTCTTGGAAGGTGAGAGAGAGGCCCTGGGGTATAGGGTGGTTAGTTTTTATGGGCTGGGTAATTTCATATGCTAACGAGTGGGAGGAATATTCTATTTTGGGGAAGGGGCGGTGAGGTGGGGTTTCTAGGAATTGGGCCACAGGCCACTTTTTGGCCTTTTATGATCAGCCTCGAACTGTCATGGCGCCTGTGTGTGTGTCATTTAGCATATGCTAATGTATTACAATGAGCATATAATGAGGCTCAAGGTCTACGGGATGTTGAATCTTCCACCATCTTGGGCCTAGTAGGTTCGAATCAGTTTTTTTTAATCACATTTTATTTTTTTAAATTGAGGTATAATTAATTTATAATGTGTTAGTTTCAAGTGTACAGCAAAGTGATTCAGTTATATATCTATACATATATATATTCTATTCTTTTTCAATTCTTTTCCATTATATTATAGATTATTACAAGATAGTGAATATAGTTCCCTGTGCTATATTTGTGGAATCTAAAAAAATGATACAAATGAACTTATAGACAAGACAGAAATAGACTCACAGACATAGAAAACAAACTTATGGTTACCAAAGGGGATAGTGGGGCATGGAGGGAGATAAATCAGGAGTTTGGGGCTAAGCGGTTTTTGTCGTGTCCCGTTTTCCTCAATGGCTGTGTCATTCTTTTAATGGTTGTGCCCTGCCCTCTTTCTTCCTGTCTCACTTCTGCTCATGATGTCAGCTGGAGCAGCCGTCATCTGGGGGCTTGACTGGACTAGAATAGCCAATATGGCTTGCTCACATGGCTAGCAGTTGAGGTAGGCTTTGACAGAAAGCTCCAGTGGGCAGTTGACCAGAGTTCCTTGGCTCCCCTCCGTGTAGCATCTCCATCTGGCTTGGACTTCTCACAGCACAGTAGCTGAGTCGCAGAAGGGAGTAGTCCTAGGAAAGCATTACTCTTTGGGTCAAGGGACAGCAATTCAAGGGGAGAGGAAATAGGCTCTCCACCTCTCAATGAGCAGAGAGGGAAGGCAGGACTCACTGGGGAATCCTTGGAGACTAGCTTACACACCCCACTTCCTGACCTTTTTGTCCACCCTTCCCCAACTCCTTAAACTTTTCTAATGTGCCATCTGGAATTCTTGGTCAGTCGTCAGTAAAATTCCTTCTGTCCTAAATCTCTTCTCTGAATATTTCCTTTATCTTCTTGCTCGCCATGAAACCTGACTTTGTCTTGAGGACACAGCTTTTCCTACCATCTTCTCAGTGGTGGCTGTTTTCTCTCACGTTCCTCATATCTCTGGACTGGAAGGCGGGATGGGTACCTCTCCTTGCTATTTATTTCTAGTTTCCCAGACCATTCTGTCTTCTTCCTCACTAATAGCACCTCTGTCTCCATCTTTGAATGTCAGGTTATCAGACCGTACCACCCACCTCTCCTGGTTACAGTCATTTGCCAACCCTGTGTCATTCTCCTTCTTTCCTCTAAGATTTTACATCCTCCTCACTGTCATTTTCGCTGATACTGCTCCTGTCCTGATTCTTGGGGACTTCCATACCATGTCAATAAACTTTCCAGTAGTCTGCCTCTCTGTACTTTGACTTTCCTTCTTGCAGTGATTTTGTTTCTCCCCTCCTCAGCCACACTCTCCCGTAGTCATACACCGGAGTTATGTCCAATTCCTTCATCTCCCTCACAATCTCTGTTCTCCTAAGGCGTCAGTCCAAGCAGTTGTTTTGATTCTATAAAAAGTAGAGCTGGGGCATTAGAAAATTACACACAGTACCCTTAATGTGGGATGGCTTTAGCCAGTTTATTTAAGAGCTGCTGCATGGAGATGAGCAATACCCACCAATAGCATGTTCAACACTGGAATGAAGAAACCTGCTAAATCCACAGGGACATAACATAGTGTGGGACACGATGCAGTTGCACTCATGGGGGCATTTAGAGGCTCAAGGGCTGGGTTTGAGATCCAGATTTGTTTCTTGGGTGCTGTGGTTTATCGGGCAACTCACTTCATTCCTACGAGCATCAGTTTCCTTATATAAAACGACGATAAGACATTCCACTGAGTCTACCTCCTAGGATTGTTTTGAGGATTAAATAAAATATATATGTGATATTCTCGTAAATTGTAAGGGTGTGGAGAATGGACAGGAGGGGCTAGTAATTGAGGTGAACAAGGCTGATAACTTGTAGTAGCTGCAAATGGAGAGGCATGGAAGGGTGGAAGCGAGATGTAGGAGGGAACTCAACAGGATGGGGTAATGCTTGAGGCTTCAGTGAGAGGGAGGAGTGAAGGATGCCAAGAATAACTAACTAGCTTCAGCCCTGTATCCCTGGATGAATGATGGTGCAACTCACTGAGATAGGGAGTAGATCACCAACAAGGATGAGGTTTGTTTTGGACACTTAGGAGTTTGATTTGGAAGTGCTTGGTTTGGGGTGCCCTTGAGCACCCACGAGGAGGTGTCAAATAGGCCATTGGTAGAGATCTGGGATGGAGAAGAAATGTATGAGCCATCGTCATATACATGTCTGAGGCATAGGCGTGGATGAGACTTTTTAGGGAGAGTGGGAACGGGAGATGGTCAAGGGCCAAGGATTGAGGAACCCCAGAATCTAACAGCTTGGTGGAAGAGGACCAACCTCGCCAGCAGACAGAGAGCCCAGAAAAGAAGCAAGAAGACCAGCAGGGTGTTACTTCATTGAAGCCAAGAGAAGTGAAGGTTTTGAAAAGTAGTGAGTGGTCCATGGTGGCTACAGCTTTTGTGAGGTCAAGTCAGAGGAAAACAGAAAAATGTCTCCTGGATTTAATGACATTATCTAGTAAATTCCTCAGAAGTGTGGGACTGCCTATGCCCATGTATTTTTTTTCTTAGTTTTTGAAACGAAGAAACTGAGTTACACTAGCAGAAAAAAACTGAACCAGGGTGAAATCACAGAAACCTGAACTGGGTGGGGCCAGTTCCTGGTTTGGAGCTTCACTGTCCTGGTACCTGTGACCGCAGGCTGAGCTCATGACCCTCCTCTTCTTTCTCAAGGTCCAAATGACTTACAGGAAGTGCAGGAATCTATACATAGTTGGCACTCAAGAAATATTTGTTGATTGATTACATGAACAACCCAGACATTTCTTCCTGACATGTATTCATCTTCCCCACAGGAATTAGCAGTTCTTACCCATGTACTGCCTCAAGGTCCTGAGTCATAATCAAACAAAACTTCTGTCCTATTCATTGAAGTGTGCTTTTTAAAAAACCGCAGTAGCTCTTATGTTCTCACATGCCCGAGAGATTATTTTCCTATTGTGTGCTCTTGGTCATTTCCTTCTTATGTGCAGAAATGTTTGGGAATGGTTCTTTGCATAGACAAAATGAAAAGTTTGT
Source organism: Balaenoptera musculus (assembly GCF_009873245.2). Lineage (NCBI taxonomy): Eukaryota > Metazoa > Chordata > Mammalia > Artiodactyla > Balaenopteridae > Balaenoptera > Balaenoptera musculus. The sequence goes on from NC_045806.1 coordinate 13,806,088, forward strand.
TTGTTTGTTTGTTTTTAATGGAAGAAGGTGTTTCCGTTTTTTAATGGAAGAAGGTGGGAGAGACAGTAGGCAGGGAACCGGATGTTTGAGCTCCCAGCCTGGCTATGAAAAATCATCATGAACTAGCTTCCTGCCAGTTGCCCTTTCTTTTTCAAAAATGGGCTCAGGGCAGTTGCTGCAACTGAAGGCAACAAAGAGAAGTTATGAAAAGAAAACGAAGCTCTGTGCGCACGTGCGTGCGTGTGTGTATGTGTGTGTGTGTGAATAATTTGGTACTTTAAGAATGAAGCAGATCCACCAGCATTTTCACTCCTACACTCAACAGACCTGCATACACATGTGGACGAGTTGTGTACTAGAATGTTCATAGCAGCACTATTGCCAAGAACCCCAAACTGAATGCTCGTTCTATCAGTTAGCTTCTGCTGTGTAACAAACAACTACAAAACTTAGCAGTTAAAACAACAACCCGTGATTCTGCAGGTCAGCAATTTGGACTGGGCCCTCCTGGGTGGTTTTTCTTATCTGGGCTAACCGAGATCAGCTGAGTCTGGCCCAGATCAGAGAACTGTCCCGAAGGATGTAAACTAAATACTGGTTGTTGTTATATGTCACTACATTTTGGGTGGTTTGCTAGACAGCAACAGATCAGTGATACAAAGCTACCTCAGTTCATAGTCTAAAAGGGCATAGGCAAGTTTCTCAGGTTCTTGGAATAAAAGATCTAGCAATGATTTCCCCCTAATTTTCCATTCTACTTTGCTTAAAGATAGACTCATGTTCTTGGAAACAGAGCAAAGGTGGTAACTGCTGAAATCGTCCTTAGTGAGTTTAGTTATAGGCTGCTCTAAAATCAAATTGTTTTCTTAAATGCAGTGCCCTGCCAATTTGACCAACCACCTGGAGCTTTATAAACTCCTTTAAATCAGGGTTTCTCAACCTCAGTACTACCGGCATCTTGGACCAGATAATTCTTTGTTGTTCTTTGCATAAGATGATGTTGAGCAGCATCCCTGGTCTCTACTCACAAGACACCAGTAGTCTCCCTTTCTCCAGTTGTGACAACAGAATGTATCCGGACACTACCAAGTGGCCCCTGGGGGCACAGTGGCTTCTGGTTGAAAACCACTGCTCTAGAAAAACTGTTCAGGGAACATCAACTCGGGAGTCACTCTGAAAACTGAGGAGGGTAATGATGAATGGCCGCCAGCGAAGCAAGTGAAGAGACAGGGAGACGAGGGATACACGTTTACCCCGCCCCCACTGTGTGCGTTGCTTATGTGGCTCAAAGTCTCACAACAACCTGTGAAGAAGCTGCCATCACCTCTGTACAGATGAGGAGGTAACATCTGGCTATGAAGGTAAATCTCATGATCCAATCCAGGGCTGTCTGACTCCAGTACCCGTGAGCTTTCCACCAGGAATCCAGGGCTGCCTCCCGCTGTGGCCAGGAAAAGGCAGAGATGCCGAGCAGCCGTGATGGCTGCCAGTCCCAAGGAGGGGACACTGGCTCTTCTCTTATGAGCTCAAAGCCAGTACCCGAGGTCCGCGGGGAGGACGAGGTGCAAGCAGGGTTGCAAAGCAGGGCGCCACTGACCATCACAACTCTGGGTCACGGAATGTTCTCTAGGCCTGGGTGTACGATGTGGAGGGCTGTTACCAGCGTAGGAGAGGAAGCGTGTGGGCAATTGAAACCCACCAATAACTCCCACACCTCATTTAACTCTCTAGTTCTCATTACAAGATTTTTTAATCTTTAAAAAATTAACTTATATTTTAACAGACAAGGCATGCACATAGTACAAAATTTAAAAGATGCCAAAAATAAACAATAAAGGGTAAGTTTCCCTCATATCTTTATCCTCTAGATCCTTATTTCCCATTCCAGAAGGCAACCACTGTTGCATTTTTGGTATATCCTTCCAGAGATACTCTATATGTAGTCAAGCATATAAATGTATTTTTTCCATCATGGCAGCATGGTATATACGTTATTGAGGACCACAACACATGCACTCTCTTGTCTATCGATCTATTGATCTATCTATCTATCTTGGAGCACCTTTCATATCAGTACATGAAGATCTGCCTCGTTCTTTTTAATGGTTGCCTGGTATTCCATATTAGGAATATGGCACAATTTGGTAAATCAGTCTTTTAGGGATGGACATTTAGATTGTTTCCACTCTGTTGCTGTTACAAATAAAGCTGCGATGAACAGCTCTGTATACCTATTGCCCCCCACATATGTAACTCTGTCTGTTCACTCGGTTTTATTTCATAACCTTTCATTTTCCCCTTCTGCCTTCAGTGTCAGTGTACTGAGATCAGTATAACTTTGGAAGCCAGGGAAGGAAATAGAGCATCTGAACAAAATATCAAGTATACAATTAACCTTGATAAAGCAAGCCTCAGAACTAAAAATAGAAAAGAGGTTGATCACGGGTGGTAAGTTAAACGTTACATCAGCTGGCTTCTCAGGCCCCAGATATCTCATCTAGAAACTGCTAGAGCAGGATGGGACCTCCGACATTCTTTAGTGCATCCCTCCCCCGTGTTTTTACATATAAGGACATTGGGATCCTGAGATGCTTGTAAATAGTCGAGCTTAGTTAGATTGAAATGTAGGTCTTCCAAGTTCCAGTTCTGTGCTTCTTGAAACACACTATTACAATGTCTTTCCCAACCCCAATATTTTTGAAACTGAGAACAAAATTATTATTTACAACCCAAACTGACTGTATCCAGCTCTGCCTTCTAAAGTGGTGGCATAATTCACAGCAATAAAGAATGGAATCTCTGCTCCCTTTCATCAGAGAGTCTGCGAAGTGAGGCACAAGGCAGGGATGGATAGTTCACTACCTTTGCCAGTGGAGTGTTTGGCCTATTTGGTAGTAAAACATAGGGCAATGATGTACGGAAGTGGCTGCCCACCCAGTAGAGGTGTCGAGAGCTCAGTGACTTTGCATAATATTGTGAGAGGAATGGGGTTTTTGGGGCGACCCTGAGATGATGATCCCCAAACTGGGTAAGCAAGGAATTTTAGAAGACAAGCAGCTGGGCTAAATAACATGGAGGGGTGGCCTAAACATTTTATAAAGACAAACCTGATAGTCAGTTCTATGTTGTTTCACCTTGTTGTGGCGTAGACTCAAAGCTTAAGTAAAGTCAGCTTCACACATAAATGTGTCCGGTGAATGGGTCGAGGATCGTTTCTTCAGCTCTCTCAGGTCAGGGTGCTGGTTTAGCATTGTGTGATTCTCCTGTTGCTTTTCTTCCTCAAGTTCACTTGAAGGTTGCCATAGCTCTAGTCAAACCAGTCTTTGAAATACCTTAAAATTCAGGGAAGGAAGACGGGGATGGGAGAAAAGTGTTCTCCTTTAACGCGGAGAAAAATCTTTCCCAGGCCCCCATCCCCTCTACCCCCAGGAGACTTTCCCTCACTTTGACCAGAACTTACTCTCATTTCCATCCTTAGCTGCAAGGTGGGCTAAGAAGTAAGTACCCTAGTCTCTCACTTTGAAACTTTCATTCATTCTTGTAAGCCCTGCCACTGAGTGGAAAGCTATTCATTTTTTTAAAAATTCCATTAATTTCTGTGGGAAAAATGATAACCTGGTCTGTCCCAATCAAAGATACCCTGATAATTTTCACAGGTAAGAAAATATATGGAGTGAACAGTGAAAACAAGTTTTCATAAGAAATGGAGAACAATTTGAAAGTAAATAACTGCAGTTTGTACACAAACTATAATGTAGAAAAAGTAGTCTTGGTAGGGATGGTGGTGGAGAGACTGGAGCAGTCATTCTTTGGAAGGTGAATTCTTTTGTCTCCACCGTTGTCTCGCCAGCTTTCCAGCTTTTAGTGAGGGAGTTCTTGGTTACTTTGTACTCTCAGTGCACTTCAATATAAAGTTACAGCCTAGAAGTTATCTTTAGGACAAAATAAAAGGTAAACACGAGAGTGCTTTGAAGCTTGTGAAATTGCACACGCACGAAGACTGAAGAGATGGAGATGACACCTCTTCATCCCTCTTGCTTGGTATCCATACGCAAAGCAGAACATTTTGGGCTCATTCAAACATGAGGCTCAATCCAAATTCATTCCATATGATATGCTCTGACAAGTAAATGCATGTTGAGTAAAATTGGTGAGCGGGACTCAGCCTGAGACCTCGATGATGTCATATCACTTCTTATAGCTTATTTGTTTAGTGTGTTTTGAGGTGGAAAAAGTCAATCTATTGGGGAAAAAAGGGAGTCATTGTTCACAAAGTGGTACAACTTTTCAAGAGCCGTTATGGCAAAAAGTCATTAACTGAACAGTCGTTATGTGAGATAGATCAGTACCTGGAAAGGGGGGGGGATGGAATTATCATGATTGGTTTCTCATTTATCATAGTCGCCCTTTAGGCCTGGGCACATTGCCAACCCAAACCAAATTAGAGTGAGTGTCTTCTCACTGAGAAGGGTGGGGGGTGGCAGTGGGATAGGCCCCTAAGCGTGTCTGCCACAAGATGTCCCTTCCACATTGCTTGGAAAATGGCCACTGTGCAAGGAGTTAACTGAGGTTGGTAATATGACTTACATATAATTTTAATCCTGGAGTTAATAGGTCATTATGGTTCTTAGAAATATTTCACTGGCAAGTAATTGATGGCCAGTTGCTGGTGCAGAGTCCTCTGTATCTGAGAGACAGGCAATAGCCACCGTCCACGCTGCAGAAATGGAGCATTTGGCACTTGCACTGAAATCTGAAGATCTATTTGCAGCATTGCCCATTCTGCTTACCAGCCTTGGTGACGGCTCCGGTGACCATCTCGGTGTCATTTGTCATGGGTATGAAGCATATCCCAAATCACTTTCCACATGATCAAACTTGGAACTTTCTTTTCCTTTCTGACATTGAAATTGAGTTATAGATTCAGTGACCCTTTACTGAACATCCATTGTGGGTTGGGCACTTTTCTCAGTCCTGTGGAAAATTTAGAGACAAATCAGAGATGACCCTTCTCTCAAAGAGCTTACAGTCTAGCAGGGTGATAAGACATGAATAATAATGGTAGAAGGTATAAAGTATTATCTGTACCATAAAAGTGGGGCAGATAGATGTTTCTGGGAAAAAATTAGGACTATTTATCGTATCCTTAACTTTTTTCATCTCTCTTGACCTAGTAATTCAAATATATTTAACTTAGGGATCCTTGGACCCCTAGGAAATCCACATGTGAGCTTCAGATAAATTTCCAGAAAGTGTATGCAAAAGTGTGGTTATATGTTTGATTGCATTATTCTGGGAAGAGGAACCTTAATTTTGTCTAATTCGTAAATAAAAGCATTATTTAATTCACTACAATACTCCCACTTCTAGAAACACATCTTAAGGAAATAGACATGTAGACAAAGATTTACTATTAAGGATGTTTATCACAGCATTATGTATAATACTATAAAACTGGAAACTACACAAATACGGAACAACTGAGAATTAGTCAATTACAGTACATCTGCACAATAGAATTTATGTTCCTGTTGAAATGAGACATCAGAAAGTTAACGACATGAAAATATGTTCATGATAAAAAGTTAGGTTAAAAGAAAACTATATCCACGGTATGCTCTCAATTATGTTTTAAAAAAATCATCGAAAAGGCTAAAGGGATAACACAGGAAAATGTTAACAATGATTATCTCTGTGTGTTGCGGGATTGAGTGTTTTTTTTCTTTAATCTTTTCCATATTTCTCAACTCTTCTACGATGAGCATGGATCACTTCACAAATGAGAAAAAAAACGAAAGTTGTATCAGAACTAGTACAGATGAAGTATCATGGCAGTTCTGCAGTGAGATCTCTTTTATTTGGGATATGAGAGAGGCCTCTTAGAGGAGGTGGCCTTCAAGCATAGCTTCGAATCATGGCCACAGTCTTGACCTTCTGAGGGGCTGGGAGAGGGCAATGCAGGGGAGTGGTCGAAGAAGTCAAGAGTTGAAGGAGGGAGCTCCATGTAAAAGTTGAGGTGTGGTGGTAACTTAATCACTCTCCCTAGATGTCCTGGAGCAGGGAGGGCTGGCCTGCTTTCAGGCAAACAGCAGTTCTGGGGTGTGGGCTGACTCCCAAGGCCTCTCAGGACCCCTGAGATATGGCCTGTAATGTCCAGGGACCCTTCCCATTCCATGATAGAGAGTTCAACATGGGGTTACACTGGATAAATGATGGAAGGATAGGAGTAATCAAAAATTTGGCAGGGGGACTTTTTTGGAGGGATTAGCCAAAAATTCTGAGAGTAGGATTGTAAGCCTCAGGGAAGAATGGTGAGAAAGCCACACGCACACACACACACACACACACACATCTTTGTGACTTAAATGGTTTTGAAGCCAGATGTCTTAGTGTGAAGCTATACTTTTTAATCCCTTATATACCCAGAGGAAAATAAAAGCTAGTAACAGATTGATTAATGCCATACGGTGTAAGATTACACTGCATAATGTTTATTTATACAATTTACTATTCTACATTAGCTTTAACAAGACAGTATCTTTTAAGGAACTGATTATGCACTTTGACCCATTAATTCATTTGGGGAATGACACTTAAGAAATTAACTCAAAAAGAGGGAAAGTAGATATTTGTGTAAAGTAACTTCTTATAGCAGAGGAAAGAATATTAGAAATCCACTTGCGTAAGAACTCAAAGGTGCTTAAATATATTAAATAAAAGAAATATATTACTACCATGAAAATGATCAGTTTATGGGTTTTGAGAGTTATATGGCTACATCAGTAAAGTCAGGAAAAAAGAGCACAAAACTAGTATGTATAGACTGATTGCATTTTGTTACAATATATCCACACAATATGGGGTCACAGTCTTAAGAACAGTGGATGCTGTAAGGTTAAGAGGACTTGGTGGTCTGTGCTGAATGGTTTTATTTTGACAAGTATTCATCCCCATGAAGAAATTCATCCCTATTTCTTTATACTGAAGGGCTAGAAGCCTAGTAGCTACATCTCCTAGAAAACCTTGCCAGCCAGCTTTCAGAATAGAGTCCTCCAATGATAGGGACCTTTGCAAGATTTGGAAAGCAGAAGAGAAGCAGAAGTCATTAGAATTGCAATAGGAATTGTGTGGGCTTTGCCAGACAATAGATGTGAGGTTTTCCATCAGCTTCTAGATACTCTCTTGTAAATTACCCATTTCAGTGTGCCTGTCGCTGAGACCATGAATGGCAGCTTTCTACAGTTTTTGCAAGTTCCTGATTTCTCTTTTTTAAAAAAAATAAATTTATTTATTTATTTATTTATGGCTGCGTTGGGTCTCTGTTGCTGCGCGCGGTCTTTCTCTAGCTGTGGTGAGCTGGGGCTACTCTTCGTTGTGGTGTGCGGGCTTCTCATTGCAGTGGCTTCTCTTGTTGTGGAGCATGGGCTCTAGGGCGCACAGGCTTCAGGAGTTGTGGCGCATGGGCTTAGTTGCTCCCCGGACCAGGGCTGGAACCCGTGTCTCCTGCATTGGCAGGCGGATTCTTAAGCACTGTGCCACCAGGGAAGTCCAAGTTCCTGATTTCTTGAAAGCTAGGGACAGCTTTTCCTTACCGTCATTTCCTGGGCCCTTCCAGTGGTTTTGTAAGCATTTAATTTTTTTAAACTTTTTATTTTATATTGGAGTATAGCTGATTAAAAATGTTGTGATAGTTTCAGGTGCACAGCAGAGCGACTCAGCCATACATATACATGTATCCATTCTCCCCCAGACTCCCCTCCCATCTAGGCTGCCACATAACATTGAGCAGAGTTCCCTGTGCTATACAGTAGGTCCTTGTTGGTTATCCTTTTTAAATAAAGCAGTGTGTACATATCAATCCCAAACTCCCTAACTATCCCTTCCCTCCACCCTTCCCCCCCGGTAACCATAAGTTCGTTCTCTAAGTCTGTGAGTCCGTTTCTGTTTTGTAAATACATTCATTTGTATCATTTCTTTTTAGATTCTGCATATAAGCGGTATCATACGATATTTCTCTTTCTCTGACTTACTTCACTCAGTATGACAATCTCTGGGTCCATTCATGTTGCTGCAAATGTCATTATTTCATTCCTTTTTATGGCTGAGTAATATTCCATTGTATATATGTACCACATCTTCTTTATCCGTTTCTCTGTCGATGGACATTTAGGTTGCTTCCATGTCTTGGCTATTGTAAACAGTGCTGCGTGAACATTGGGGTGCATGTATCCTCTTGGACCATGTTTTTCTCCAGATGTATGCCCAGGAGTGGGATTGCAGGGTCATATGGTAGCTCTATTTTTAGTTTTTTAAGGAATCTCCATACTGTTCTCCATAGTGGCTGTACCAATTTACATTCCCACCAACAGTGTAGGAGGGTTCCCTTCTCTTCACACCCTCTCCAGCATTTATTGTTTGTGGATTTTTTGATGATGGCCATTTTGTAAATTTTGGAGACTAATCCCTTGTTGGTCGCATCATTTGCAAATATTTTCTCCCAGTCTGTGGGTTGTCTTTTCATTTTGTTTATGGTTTCCTTTGCTGTGCAAAAGCTTTTCAGTTTAATTGGGTCCCATTTGTTTATCTGAGTTTTTATTTTCATTACTCTGGGAGACAGATCGGAAAAGATATTGCTGTGATTTATGTCAGAGTGTTTTGCCTATGTTTTCCTCTAGGAGTTTTATAGTGTCCGGTCTCACATTTAGGTCTTTAATCCATTTTGAGCTTATTTTTGTGTATGGTGTTAAAGAATGATCTAATTTCAGTTTTTTACATGTAGCTGTCCAGCTTTCCCAGCACCATTTGTTGAAGAGACTGTCTTTCCATCATTGTATAGTCTTGCCTCCTTTGTCGTAGATTAATTGACCATTAGGTGCGTGTGTTTATTTCTGGGCTTTCTAATCCTGTTCCATTGATCTACAGTTCTATTTTTGTGCCAGTACCATACTGTTTTGATGACTATAGCTTCGTAGTATAGTCTGAAGTCAGGGAGCCTGATTCCTCCAGCTCCATTTTTCTTTCTCAGGATTTGTAAGCATTTAACTTTAGGCATTAAATCTTTTTCTTCTCAGAGTACCTAGAGTGGTTTCTGATTTCCTGACCAAACCCTGACCGATATATGATATAGGGTCTTTATAATCCCTGTGTTTGCTTTCTATGATGAAGTTGATTAAACAGTTGAAATATATGTTCAACCATTATGTTATTATGTCCTTGTAGGTTAAATATATTAAAAAAATATATATAGTATGTATAGTATTCCTACCTAGATAAATTATACGACACCTCTTCCACTCACACCACCATTGTTTTTGTAACCTTTGGCATATGCTCCTTACACAGAATAACAGAGTGGATCGACATATGTTGTCATTAAAGGAAGAAAGTGAAAAGAAAATCTTATCATTTCTAAATACTTATTATTTAGCTTGAAAATATAATGTGTGTGTTTGTGTGTGCGTGTATTTTATAGGGGATTATATGGATCAGCTTACAGATTGATGTGAAAACTTTCTATTTCTCTCAAATGAATAAGTCAAGGTTGGGACTATTTATTTATTTGATAGACATTATCAACACTGCTTTCACATACAAAAAAAGAGGTGACCAGACTCTGCACTAGCATGCGTAGTTATCAAAAGAATGCAGTATGTATGTGTATATACATAATTTCTCTGTGTATATACATACATATCAGATATACATATGTGTGTGATTTTGTTCTTGTAGAGATATGGAAATGTAATTGAAACAATACCCCCTGGCAACTTGAAGCACTTCACATCTTTTCCTTTGTCTCCTCCAAACCGTTTCATTTTTCCAGAGGAAAAACATGAAACACGGAGTCCAACCAAGCCTGTTACACTGCCAGCCAGAGGCAAAAGAGATTCCTTGCATGGGCTGCTGTCTCAAACGGCAACAGGGCCCTGGGAGATGATTTGCAAAAGTGACCACAATAACTCTGTCCTCTCTTGCATGCACCCCCTCCCTTTGCAGTGTGACTTTGTAACAATTCCCATCCAGGTATGGAGTCTATTTTTCCACCCCTTGAATCTGGACTTGACCTTGTGACTTAATTGAACCCGTGGGGTATTCGAAAAACATGGTGGAAGCAGAAACTTGAGAAGTGCTTCTGCACTGGGCTCGTCCTCTCTTGATACCCCTAGGAACCCTGAGAACTCTATCATCTGAATAAACTGGGGCTGGCCTGCCGAAGATGTGTGGCCCAGTTACCCACATGGTCCCAACCGACAGCCAGCACCAACCACCAGACATGTGAATAAGGCCACCCTAGACCGACCAGCCTCCAGTCAGTCCTCTAGCTGACGGCAGCTGTATGCATAAGTCCAGATGAGACCACCAGGAGAACTGTCCAGCAAATCCCAGGCCAAATCACTGACCCACAGAATAGCAAGCTAATACATGATTGTTATTTTAAGCTATCAACTTTGAGTGGTAAGAGTTAGGCCAAGTATAAAGTTGTGAGCCTGGGTCAGAACTGGAGACCTCATTTCCTATCTTCCCTCTACCAAGTAAAATAAAAAACAGAACCAGAAAACCATGGTGAAGGTAGCCAACTGCAAAAATTTATGACCTCTGCCTTACAGGAAGGCAAAGAGATAAGCCATGTTGAAGACTCCTTTTCTTTCCATGCTAATTAGAAAATTTTGACAAATGAGTAGTTCATCACCCGATTACCATCAAAACTCAATGAAGTGAAAATGATTTTGATTCATGGAGAAATTGAAGGAAATTAAAATGAACCAGAATCGGCATTCTCTCTTCATCCAGACCGCCACAGTTTTGCCTGACAAGAGTCCATCGGTCGGCCTTGCCCTAGACTCTTGGGACTTGCCCTCCAACCCCAGTCTCTTCAAGTTTAGCCATCCTTGGATCCACGATAGCCCAGGATCATGGTTTTGCTTTGTCCACCAAGTTCTGTTTCTCTGCCAGTGATAAGTAAACTAGAGACAGAAGAGAAAGGGAACATACTCCATGGTAATATTCCCTCCCCAAATAATAATCCTCCCCAAATAATAATCCTCCCCTCACCTATCATGTAGTTTTTTCCACCAGCCCATCTTGAGAGTTAAACAGCCAAAGATTCAAACAGGTCTCACTTTTACAAGCCAGTGGTCACTTTCTTGGAATAAGCACAGTGGTCTTCCCAAATAATGGATCAGTCATCTGTGTCATTCAAAAAGGGGGAAGGGGGGCTTCCCTGGTGGCGCAGCGGTTAAGAATCCACCTGTCAATTCAGGGGACACAGGTTCGATCCCTGGTCCAGGAAGATCCCACATGCCGCAGAGCAACTAAGCCCGTGCGCCACAACTACTGAACCTGTGCTCTAGAGCCCACGAACCACAACGACTGAGCCCATGTGCCACAACTACTGAAGCCTGCGTGCCTCGAGCCCGTGCTCCGCAACAAGAGAAGCCACCGCAATGAGAAGCCCGCTCACAGCAACGAAGAGTAGCCCCCGCTCGCTGCAACTAGAGAAAGCCCGCACGCAGCAATGAAGACCCAACACAGCCAAAAATAAATAAATAAATAAATTTATTTATTTAAAAAAAGGAGAGGGAGGGGGCCACGCCTGATGCCCAGTGAGAGGAAGGAGGCAGGGCTGCCTTCCCCTGGGGCCTGACTCTGAGCCATTATCACATGGTCATCAGTGTGAGATCCATGGTCAAGGTTGATGATCATATTCCACTTTTTCTCTTCTCGTAAGACCCACACGTTTTCCTGGTCTTCTAGAAGGCAGGAAGCTGAGGTTTTATTTTGAATTCTGCAGGTTTGTCTAGTACTGGTCCAACTCCAGAGGTGAGAGTGAAGACACCATGGGGGGTTCCTAAAGGCTGAGAGCTGATTCAGGAACATAATTCAAAGCGGACCAGTCATTTATGATGCCCTCAAAGTAGCAGGTCTTAAAAATATATTTCTTCTCCCTCTACCCCTCCATCAGGTGGATTTGGAAATTCACCTACAACCAAATTTGTCTCTGGAGATATAGGTTAAGGGATGAATGCAATGTATACAGGCATTGGGTAGATATACTTCAAGATACCTCATTAAGGATTCCCCTCACAAAGGAACTTCGCAATGTATTAAATAGCTGGAGACAAGCTTGAGGATGAGCTTGGGCAGGGATAAAAGGGGAAAATGGAAATATATTGCCTGTGACATTGCTTGTGTTCTTGCCTGGAATTCTAATCTAGCTCTTGTGTAAGTATTTAATTCTTACTGTGCCTATGTTTTTTTTGTTCCTCCTAAGGAAACTGTGGCTTCCTTGAGGTTAGCAAACTCACTCCTTTGCTTCTCTGAATCCTTCATATTACTGAGCACAGCATAAGCTAGATGGCAGGCTCTGTAAAGGCAGGTGATATATCTGTCTTGTTTACGATCATATCTCATACCTAATAGAGTATCTGGCACATAGTAGGTACTCAATAAATATTGAATGAATGAATGCGTAAGTGTAGCATCAGATACCTTATAACATCTGTTGAACGAAAGAGTGAACTGATGAATACATGTATAAGAATAAATAAAGTCTTGAAATTTGCCTCTGGTACGTTTGAAAAGCCTAGGGGTATGCATGTGATTGGAATACAGCCCCCAGGAGGAAGGGCTACTAAGAGCCTACGTGTGTTTGCATCTTCCATGTACAGAAGCCGATGATTTTCACTACCTTGATTTTCACTGCTTCCTGAGACTTGAGTCGCCTGGCTTTTAAAATTTGCTTCATTCATTTTCGATTCATTTCACTCCTTTGCTCAGCTTCTCTGCTTTAGGGTTTCATTTCCCACTAATGGGGCTTGCTGTCTCTCGGCTCCATGTGACACTACTCTGAAGACCTTGGAACAGTTTCCATGGTTACTTCTTCTGGAATTTTCCCTTTGGAAACCTTGTGTTCTTTCCTTACCTTTAACTTCCCCCTCAGAAATTTAAATACACACCTTAGGGTTCTCGGGAGTGTTCACACTCTCCCTAGAAACACCTCAAACCACAGAGGAGAGAATCAAGGCCTGCATACTGCCTTTCTTCTCTCCTATGTGGAAAGGGGGTCGATGATTTGATGCTGAAACGCCCCGAAGCCCAGAGATCCAGAAATTTCCCGCGAAAAACACATAAAAGACCCCCCAGGTTGCCAAAGCCACCATCTCCTTATTTCAGTTGGGATCATATCCCCAAAATGAACATTGCCACCATCATGAAAGCCTTTTCTTTCTTATTTTCTCTTTTCTTTTTTTAATGAGTCTTCCTGCTAAACTGATTGCTGGTGTGTCTCGCCTTGAAATGCCTTATGCGTGTCTGTGACAGAGAAGAAACTCAGGAAAGAGTAAGGGCTAGTGGAGATGGGAGAGAAAGGCGACTGATTTTCTTTTAGAGGAACTTCAAAAGCTAAACAGATTTCTGAATTAAATTTTGCTCTGTGGAATCTTCCAGCCTTTCTTCTCCTGGGATTATTATCTAAGATGTAGACAGTGGGAGACTGCTAGGGAATCAAGTTCTGAACCAGACTCATGTTGGGTGCACCTGGGATACACCTGTGGCTCCCAGGGGACTTGCATGTACCACTCATGCAATCAGTAATGTAAAAACGCCCCCGGGGGAGCGGCCTCCTCTTTTCCAGCTCCCCTCCCCTGCACCTGTCTCTCCCGTATCCTCTCTGTGCTCTCATCTCCGTCCCCCCTCCCCCGGAACCCCTCATTCTTTCCTCAAACAGCTTCCAGCAAAGTCTCTTTCCAGCTTCCAAAGACCCAGACATCAAAATGAGAAGCCGCCATTCCTGGCTGTTTCCCAGGAAGTGCAGTGCCCTGGGCTGTCCTTCAGATCGCGCGCTGCATGCGTTTCTGTCCAGGAGGGATGCTTGGTTCTGGATAGAGCACAAGACAGCCAGGCCTTTCTCTCTAAAATGAGGGGGGCTCTACTTGAGCTCCTCGTGGAGTTCCTGCCTTCACAGATCTTTACGTTGTGATCAGTCCTCATCTGAGGCCTGTCCCGGTACCGTGAGCCCATCCCCTGGGCCACTCAAAAGCCCCGAGAGTGGCGGCAGCCTCGGTGGGGTTGGAATCTGGTAGCGCACTGATAGGCATTACAGTGTAGTTGCTCCACGTGCAGACTCTGAAGCCGGACTCCGTGGGTTCGCAACCTGGCCTCACCACTCACGAGCTCAGTGATCTTGGGCGAGCTGCTTCACCTCTCTGTGTCTTTGTCTCCTCATCTGTGAACCGGGGATGATGGTAATCCTGGTTCCTGGCTGTTCTGAGTATCAAACGAGTGAACCGTGTAAAGCACTTAGAATAGCGTGTGGCACGTAGTAAGCACACAAAAGTGTGGTCTATTGTTATTATCCACGGCAAGTCTGCTTTTCCTGTGGGCCGAGGAGTGGCTCAAGTCCTGGTCCTGCCACTTTGGGGCAGTATAGTCTTAGAGCAACTTACATGGCCTGTGTGAGCCTCAGTTTCCCCAGGACAGTTGGGAGGGTTAAGTGGCTTACTGGGCATGCAAACACCTGAACATAATAATCACATGTTTTCCTTCGTGCTCTTTATGACTGAGTCTGGGTGATATTTGGCATCTTCTTTCTCTTCTGTTTTTTCTCTCATATTTTTTTCTTTCCTTTGTTTTTTGATTCCCTTTTCCTTCTCTGACACTCAATTCCTGATGTTCTTTTCTCCTACTTAATCTCTTATAATTCTCATTTTCTCAAATCGTGCCAAGCATGGGGGAAAAAATGGGCCTGAGTAACCCTTAAAAACCACTTTCTAGCCTCACCTTTCCAGGCCTTCCTTTGGTGGGAGATAGAGTGACTGAAGGGAGGAACCCAGTAGTTATTCTGGGACCCAGATAATTCCAGCTAGGCCAAGGGCAGTGAGGACCCAGCGTACGGATCCTGTTTCCCCTCTGCTCACTGGCCGCCCATCCTGCTCAGCCTGGCTTGCCGACCACCACTTGTGGGGCTGTCACAGAGCCTCCCCGTGGTCTGGAACATGGTCTTACAGCAGGTCTGGTCTTCTTCCCTGCTGTCTCCACCATGCACGGCCACAAGGGATGCTGGTACCTGGGAAAAAGAGCCATTGTATTCCCTCCTGTATCAGTTGGCTTTTGCCGCATAACAAACCATCCCCAAACTCAGTGCCTTAAAACAATAAGCTATTTACTCAGCTTACAGGGTTGGTAGTTTGGGCTGGGCTCAGCGGGGTGGTACTACTGCTGTCTTGACAGGGCTCACTCATGTGCCTGCAGTCAGCTGCCACCCAGATATGTGTTCTGCTTCTGAGGATTGACTGACCGTAGGCTGGGATAGTGGGGGTGACTGGATCATATGTTTCTCATCATCCATTAGGCTAACTCAGGCTGTTTCATATGGAGGTGGTGGCAGGGACTCCAATAAGGGTAAAAAAGAAGGAAATTCCCAGTGTTTGAGTATTTTTCAAGTCTCTGCTTCTGTCATAATTGCTATTGTTCCTTTGGCCAAAGCAAGTCACAATGGCCAAATTCAGAGTTAGTATTGGAGATGACTACCCAAGGGGTGGATGGATATAGAGACATATAGAGAAAAAAAATTGGGGCCATTACTGTAATAGTCTCCCACATCTCCTGAGAATGCAAGGCAAGGCATGGCCAAAATCTCCTTCACATATTTTTTCCCATAGGGCCTAAGGGCCCTCATGAAAATAAGGACATCTGGTGTGACATCTGAGAATTCACAAATTGGATATGAACATTGGTTCCTCAAAATGCTACATTAGCCCTCTGTCAGATTGCCTTCAAATGCAAGTATATGCTTCTTTAAGAAAATCCAGGCTTTGAAAACACCTACATTAGCAGTGGCTCTTAACTCTTTTTTTTTTTTTGGAGGTAGGAGGGTAGTTATAAACTCCTTTCAAAATCTGCTGAAAGCTTAGTTATCTTCTCCTCAGAGAAATTCACATTTACACATAGACACAGAATGTTGCTTCTAATTTCATGGGATTCACGGATTCCCTGAAGCCAAACCCCAATTTAAGGAATCACTCATCACAGGGAGAATATATACTTTTAAAAGAGAATTCCTCTGAACCCAAAAGGATTTGCCATAGGCTTGCTTATTTAAAGGAAGTCTTACTGTTGAAAGTGATTCATAAGCTACCACGACCTCAGGTTTATCGAGAACACTTCCAAAAACATTATCTAATTTAGTTCACCTGCTGTTCAACATAGGAAAAATTCAGTTTCCACCCGACTTTTTAGGAGTTGTATTAACTAAAGGCCAGATGGGCTCATTCAGATGTGCTCCTGGTCTGTTCAGGCTGATTCTTACAGACATTACATGCATAATGACACTATGCTAGAGAATGTGGCCAAGCCCAGTGCAAATATATGGGCCATTAAGAACATTTGTGAGCAGATCATCTGTGTATTAAAATCATTCTCTCATAAGTATTTTTTTAAAAAAACTAAGTTCTAAAGCCTAAGGACTTTATCATATCATTTCAGTGTGGTTTTGGTTGCAAGCAACAGATGACTCAACTGAAATGGGCTTATACAGTCCTATAGGATGGCTCTAGGGTTGGTGTAATCAGTGGCTCAACAATACGGTGGCCCTAGTTCACTTCTTTCATTTTCTCTTGTATTTTCTTCATGGTTCTGAGAAGATTGTGGCAATTCTGGGTGTTATGTGCAGGTAACAATGTCCAGAAGCAGAAGAAAAAAGATCCCTTTTCACAAGCAAGGCAAACCTTGCCCTGGGCATTCCCCAGTTCTCCTTAGCCAGCATTGCCCAACCGGACAGCGTCTAAATCGGTCACTTGCAAGGGAAAGGCTAAGCCCTGATTGGCTTAGACCCAAAAGTACTTCTTTGGTCTTGACCTCTCTGAAGGACATGCCTTTTTCTGGAAGGTTAAAAAAAAAATCAGTGTGTTCTTGGTAAGAAGAAGGGGATCGAATGGCCATTGGCCGAGCAATCCACAGTGTCTGCCTCAGTGCTCTTTCCCTTAATACTCATTTTGAATGGTAACCTGACCTTTCATGGAGCAAGAGAGAGGGAGATGCTTTTGCTAACATAAGTCATGGGAGAAGGGACTTCTGAAATAGCACAAAGGCTGATTCCTGAACAGTTGGGAAAGAAGTTGATGGTCGCCAGAGAGTGGGAAACAAAGAATGATGGCTCAAACATGAGGGAACTGAGCAAAAGACAGTGAGTAGAAGAGGGTAGTCATGTAGGTTGGGAGGGAGGGCAGGGGAGAGGAACGTAGTGCAGAAAAGAGATTAAGAATGATGCATCAGTGAATAAAATAGATAATCAACAAGGACCTACTGTACAGCACAGGGGACTCTACTCAATATTCTGTCATGACCTATATGGGAAAAGAATCTAAGAAAGAATGGATGTATGTATTTGTATGACTGAGTCACTTTGCTGTACACCTAACTAACACAACATTGTAAATCAACTATACTCCAATATAAAAATTAAATTAAAAAGAATGTTGCATCAGGATTAAAGCAGAACATGATGACAGAGGAGGAGGATGGCAAGTGCCTCACACGTTGTATTCGGCAAAATGGCAGAAGAGAGTCTTTGAAGGGGGATGGGATGGCGAAGGGGCAGGGGAGCAGGGCCGACATATTGAGCTTCTCCTCCGTGCCTGGCACAGGCTGGCTGCTGAGAGCAGATGCTGTGATGCCCTGCTTAGGGACCACGGTCCCGTCAGGGCGCTCTGGCGCCCTTCCACCTGCCTGCGTCTGCATCTCCGTGCACGCACGGAGCGGCCCTCAACAAATGACTCTCAGGAATTGGTCCACAAACACACCAGTTCCCTCAGTCCTTGTTTGCGGTAATTCTGAGCTGAGGACCTCACGCTGTTTCCCAGGGCTTTCCTTCAGGATGAGGTCCCAGCGGGCCACCGTGGTAGCCAGCTTAGCAATGCGCCCTGTATTGGCCGCCCTCCCTTCCTGGCTTTACTTCCCCTGCTTCCCTGCCAGTCTTGTCTGCACCTCCCAAATAAACTAGTGCCACCCAAAGCCTGGTATCGTGGACTGCTTTATACACATGATTTTGTCCAATCACCCCAGCAATCCTAAGGGTGTAGTATTTGCTCCCATTGACGGATGAGGTAACAGACTCAGGCAAGTCAAGTGATCCTCTCAAGTTCACTCAGCTGGGAAATGGCAGAGCTCAGACTGAAATCCCGGTCTGTCTGGTGAAAGCCCATACTCTTTCCCTGGTAACAGTTTGTATCTTGGTGCTACTGAACAAGAAAACGCAAAGATGGGAGAGTTTGTCAAAGGTTTGTCAAAGGATCCCCAGCAGAGTTGAGCCTCAGTTGCCCAGAGCTGTAACCCATTTGTTAATGAGCTCTTTTATTTGATTTTGTCCTTTCCCTGTGTTGCTATTGCAAGTTGCTTAATTTTCTTAAGCCTGTGAAATTAGGAGCACATCTTCATCGTATGGTTGTTATGAGGATTAAGTGAGCTCCTATGTTTAGAGTGGTCTGTACATAATAAACGTTCAGTAGGAACATGGTGGTTGTTAAATTATTGATTTCTTCTTTTCAGCCTTTAGGCTCCATCCCTGCAGTTCCAGTTCCTCCACTAGGTGGCAGAATATCAACATTCATCATCCATGGAAGGCCTGCCTCTTAGAAAGAGTAAGTAAAATACGTAAATTAGAGACCCCGAGGGACAATGGTCAATGTGACTTGAGAAGGGCAAGCCTATGATTAAAACCCAATCCAAATAAAGAAAGCAGTGCCCTGAAATTCCAGCCTCGGTCAGATCGGTGTCTGATTCAAAGCTTTGAAAGGTAGAGACTGTTGGATGAATTCCCAAAGCAACATGGGGAACCTGTATGAGAGAAGCAGGTGCAGTCTGTTTGCAAGAAATTACTGGGTGCTACTTTCCCATGCCTGGGGTAATCCTAAGTCATGGGAGAGGACTAGGAGGTGGAGGAATGGCGAGGAGCCAGGGAAAAAAAACCAAACCATCACCTGGACAAAGTAGATCTTGATAAGAGTCGGCGTGATCCTCCAGTCAGCTTTGGGACAGAATCTTTCAGGATTATTTGGAATTCTTTTTGGTAAGATGTTTGCAGCATTGGACAGATCATACCAACTGGGGGTTAATCAACTGTCTGGTTAAAGGATGGGGAGAGGGGACTTCCCTGGTAGTCCAGTGGTTAAGACTCTGCCCTTCCAATGCAGGGGGCATGGGTTCGATCCCTGGTTGGGGAAGTAGGATCCCACATGCGGTGCGGCGCGGCCAAAAAACAAAAAATAAAATAAATAAAATTTTTGTAAAAAGGGATGGGGAGAATGGGGCATTTATCCGCTGGCTTCAGTCCCTCATTGGTTGTGGGTTTACCCAGTGGCATCAACTCCAGTAGACTTGCAAGGAGTTAAGATGCAGGCATTTGAGGCTATTGGCCTGTTGGAAACCGTCTACCATATCTGCTGATGAATTCAGGTGGACAAACGAGATACGGCGTGAGGTCCTCCGCAATGACTGCCACAGCAGTGCTTGTCGGATTTTAGTGGAGATACAAGTCACCCGGGGTCATGTTAAAACACAGATTCTGACTCTGTAGGTCTTAGGTGGAGCCTGAGATTCTGCATTTTTAACAAAGCTCCCAGAGGATGCTGGTGCTGCTTGTCCGGAGAGCACAGTTTGAGAAGCAGAGGCTACACTGTCCTTTAAACAAGTCACGCCATTTCTTTCATCCTCCCACATCCCTGTTAACCCCAAACCACACTGGAGGCACCAAGATGCCTGAGCCTTGCTCTTCCCGTCTCTGGACCTCAATGTCTTCATCTTCGAAATGGGGCACTTGGGTGAGATAAGCTAACTGGGGCGGTGGATGTTGGGGGCAGAGGGGAGGAATTCTGAAAGAGCATTTCAATATTTAGAAAACATTGAGATTTTTAAAAAAATAAAACTACCGAAAAAGTAGAGTTGGAACAAATCTTCTGGGTGGGGCAAGATCCACAAAAGCCAACTCCATGTTCCTAAAAGACTCATATCTTCTGGAGTCGGGGACAGTATTGTAGTTTCCTGAACGGTGGCCTAGAGAGTTTTGTTTTTATATATAAGGGGGTATTGGTTCTAAAAGGCTGACAAAGACTGGATTTGGTGATCTGTGAGACCTCATCCAGGTCTAATATCTTTCAGCTGAATTTTACATTAATCTCTTGTATTATAATATCAAATTGCTGATTTGTGTCTGTCTTCCCTACTGGCCTAGAAGCCTCTCTAGCCAGGGACTCATCTCCATCTCTCTCACCCACTCTAGTGCCTGGCACCCAGCTGGTGCTTAGTAAATACTTGAATGCATGGGTAAATCTGTAGATTCCTTCCAGGTCTAAAAAAATTGTGACAGCATGAGGTTGAACCACACACTGGCTTTTGGAAAGGGGTCTTTTAAGAGATTTTTTTTTTTGGACCTATATGGTACTATTTCCTTTGAAGCTTTATGGTAACAGAATTCTAGCCACATACAACCCTTTGTCCAGTATTTACTAACCCTATTAATTAATGTAAGCTCCTCCAGAGTAAATACCATTTAGTGACATCCCAATGATGATTCTTTGGCTGGAGAATTGTTTGAAAATGGTTCTTTGGAGTAAGAAACATCTGCCCTGGTTTGCCATGGAAGAGGCGTCTGTGTGGTACATTTGGATGGGCTCTGCCTGATTGAGCTTGCCACGGAGGGGGCGGAGGCACCACTAATTACATGTCTTGCATTATGAGTTGGAAATAGATACACAGAGCAAATGTTCTGGCCCGCAAAGCCTCAAAAAGCGAGGAAAGCAACATCAACTTGAAGTTCATTTTCAAAATTCCCAGCATTGCAGAGCAGGGGCAGACATACAATTTTTCCTCTTTTTCGCGTGGCACTTAAGACGCAGAAGAGTGAACCGACAGAGGATCTGGAAATCTACTTGTAAATTCAAAAGAAAAAAAAACAACGCCCAGTGGCAAAAAGGATATAGAAAGTGACAACGTTAACATGATTTTCACTGGAGGTATTAATTAGTAACTCCCTCGGGCCCTTGATATCCTTGAAACGGGTCAGCACCCTTGCTTGACTTATACAAATTTGATTGCACTCAGTTAGAAATTGTTTTTCTCTAGGTGGGTCTTAGTTATACAGTGCCCAAAGAGACCTTCCAAAAAGGAGAAAAGTAGTAGAAGAGGAGCCCTGCCCCAGGTTCAGATGAGGAAATCTAGTGCTTATAGGACAGGGAGGCCATCTTAGCAGCAGCCCATTAAGATAAAATCTGGTAGCGTTTGGGCAACAGCAAGCTCAAGAAAAACCATCAGTGGGATGCAGGTGCCCAGTGGCTAAATATCTGGGGCAGAAATCGTTAGACTCCATTTCCCAGCCTCCCTTGCGGTTAGGTGCGGCCATGTGACTGAGTCCTAGCTAACAGAATGTGAGGTGCTCTGTTTCCTGGCCTATAAATGCTGCCCACACACAACCCTTTACGTCCTGTCCCCTTCTAGTTTGATACAGATAGGAAGGGTGACTTTGGATGCTGTGTGTTGACTATGACAGAGCCACAAGTTGGAAGGGGCATGGGTCACCACTGCTTGGAGGAGAGCTACCTGTCAACCAGGACTCCATGTGCGTGAGAAATAAACCTCTATTGTGTAAAAAGGCATTGAGATATGGGGGTTTATCTGTTACAGTAGCTTTCATTACCTTAGTTACAATATCTAGTCTTTGGCTGTATTAGTAGAGGGATTGTAGGGAAAACAAAGGAGGGTGTTGCTTTGCTGCTCTTTCTGGGACATGACCGTGTAAGAGGGATTTTGTCAAAGTGGAACATGTATATAAATGAGAAAGAAGAGTGATGAAGAGGTGGGAAATGATATATTGGGGAGGATAAAAGGGGGTTCAGCCTAAAGAAGAGAAAACTTTGGTGTAAGAATATACAGTATTTGTCTTGTAAGTTTTGAAAGTATGTCACAAGGAAGGTTTAGACTTCTGCTGTGGAGTTCCAGAGAACAAAGCTAGGAGCAAGGTTTGGGCTCAATATAAAGAAGAACCTTCCAGTAATGAGCACTGCCCCAAGGTGGAATGGCCTTTCTTACCAGGTAAAGCCTTCTCCATCTTTAGTGGATGCTGTCGATTCACCACTCAGTATCCAATCCCCCCCCCCCCCACGCTGGCTTCTTGACTATAGAACCCCAATTTCGTTGAAGTATCATCTTCATGTGGTTATGGGAGAGGGACCCTATCCCCAGCTCCAGGGATAGATCCCTGTTAGTCACAGCCATTCAGTACCTGGCATTCTCTTTGTAGCTCTTACTGGTCCAGTGGTCGATATATACCCTAAGCTCACCCAGTCAGACCTAAAGGAAGGTCTGTATCTCATGGTTGGGGAAGAGATTTTCTCGCCTTACTGCTGGACATGCATCGGGACTCATTAGTTTTGACTCTCACTGGCAGCCATCTTGTGGCCATGAGGGGAACCAGCCTTAAGATGAAACTAGCACTGTGGATGGCAGAGCAGAGAGGTGGAAAGAACCTGTCCATTAAGCTGCTGATCACCCTATGCTGGAAAGCTCCTCTAGCTCTGGATTTCACTTTTAGTTGGGGTTTTCTACCTTGTATAGCTTAAAACATCTTAGTTGATACAGTGCTTCTGAGGAGGTTTGGGAATACAAATTGAATACTGCCTTGTCATCAGGAATGCCAGAGGGGAATTCTAACCTGGGCAGCAGGTGGACCTCTCAGGGTAACATCCAACCCCAAGAGTTATAAACTCCGGTGAAGGAGGTACAGCCAATTCATTTAAATTAAAATATAGGCTTCCTGACAAGGGTCTGGAAACACATTTTGTAACAGACTTATGTTGGCTTTTGGCTGCCACACATCCTACCCTCTCCCTTTCTGTTGGCCCCCATCTCTCTTTGTAGGAGGTCTCCCATGAGAGAGACACTTTTTGTCCATAGAAGATTTGGACTCCCTTTTGCAGAGTGTAGAATTATTGATTGTAAGCATCAGCCTACCAGAAACTACATTTTCCATGCCTCCTTACATGTAGTTGAGGCCACAGGACTGGTTCTCACCAATGGAATGGAGGCAGTAGTGATGTATGTGACGTCTGCTCAAGAAGCTTACCTTCATGGTCTTGATCCGTTCTCCAGCTGAATGCAAAGGACTCTGAGGCCCAAGAGGAGGGTAGAGCCACAATATGGAAGGAGAAGCCTGGGTCATGAATAATCCTGGGAAGGTTGACTGCCAACCAGGAATGTCTGTGTTGGACAGTTACATGCCTGGTGAATACACTTCTGTTGTGTTAAGCCATTAAACCCTGGGGTTTGTGACAGCAGTTAGTATTGCCCAACTAGTATATCCCCATCGGGCGTGGTTTTAGTAGGAAGGCAATAGCCATCTCATCCTTCTGCGGATGCTCCAATTACAGAAGGCAAAGGGGACAGTTCCTCCTTCTATCTGCCCCCGGTACCCTAAGGTTTAAATAAACGGTTAGACACTTGATCCTGGGATACTGAATCTTAAACAAGGGGCACAAAGATGTAGGGAAAGTTCAGAATCAGATACATAGCAGTGGTAGCAGAAACAAAGAAAACACTGTGCTTGCAGCACTTGGGCTTCGGCTATGGTTTCTGTTACTTCAGTAGCAGCCTTGGGTCCTGCTGGTTGTCCCATGCCTTCTCCTCCAGCTTCTCATTGGTTCTGTTAGCCCTTGACAGCCTGCTAGTTAATTCCTCCATTTGCCTAAGATAATCTGGGTTTCTTCTCTTGCTTGCAATCACATGGTGGAGGGTTGTAATTTTTTTCCTAGAAGAGACCCATCTCAAACTTACGCATTTTATTTAGTTTTGCCTTTTGTAAGTGAAGTCTTTCCCTCACAAAATTCTGTATTTCTCTCGGCATTTGCCTCTGCTTTACTCTCTTAGATTCGTGATCTAACAGCAGTTGAGGCTGGCTCCACTCAGCTTCCTCCTTTTTGTTGACTCCTGTCCAGATAATCAAGTAGTTATGTATTTTTTCCTTTGTTTGAGGGTTCGGTCTCTCTCCTAGCTTTTAGCAATTATTTTCCTCACTTACAGATTGTCCTTACTGTTGCATTTTTGTGGCATTTCCACTTGTTAATGATTTCTAGCATTAAACTGTGCCATCCAATTAGCAATCTGTAACATTTTTTGGTGAGTGGCAGAGTTGGTGGAGACAGCACTGGATTTCTAGTCCCAAGACTCGCTTCTGTTTCTTACAAAGTATGCGACCTTGGGCAAATCATTGAACTTGTCTCTCCCTGAGACTTGTTTTGCTAAGTGATGAGAATGAGAAGAATACGTGAAAATCTCAGGGTCAATTACAATGACAGCAGTTAATTAAAGGCTACGTGGCTTAAGAAATACAGTTGGAGGGAAGGTAGGAAAGTCCGAAGTCAGGAGGTCCACAGCCCTGCCTGGGAAGCCGGGCTGTGAGGGCAGTGAGTCAGACAGGGGCTCTCCATTAGTGCTTGCAGGCCACCATCAACTGATGGCAACCACCCAATTCCTTTTTCTTTTTCAGCCCGTTTTATACTTTTGGTTTGTTCTCAAATACAGTCCTTGAAGAGAATCCAAACAGGGCAGTGGCCCAGCTTCAACATTTTATCCAATCCTCACACATCATGAATGCAAGACAGATTTGACACCCCACAGCGACTTTTTACATAATGGAGTGTAATTTCTCAATGAGCAATTCTTCTGCACCTCTGATCAAATATCTGTTTATATTTGCGACTGAACTTCATTAGGAACTTCACCTCCACCTCCCAAGGACTATACTGGGGACCAGATTTGGCGACCTCCAACGCTGAGCCTCAGTTTCCTCATCTGTAAAATGGGGTGGCTCAACCGGTGCTTCCAGAGCTGCTCTCCAGTCCCAGCCCACGATGATGCTGGAAGATAGTCTTGTGACCCCTACCTCGAGTGTCTGCTTAGATTCTTTTTTTTATTTTTTAATTAATTAATTAATTTTATTTTTGGCTGTGTTGGGTCTTCGTTTCTGTGCGAGGGCTTTCTCTAGTTGCGGCAAGCGGGGGCCACTCTTCATCGCGGTGCGCGGGCCTCTCACTATCGCGGCCTCTCTTGTTGAGGAGCACAGGCTCCAGACGCGCAGGCTCAGTAGTTGTGGCTCACGGGCCTAGTTGCTCCGTGGCATGTGGGATCTTCCCAGACCAGGGCTCGAACCCGTGTCCCCTGCATTAGCAGGCAGATTCTCAACCACTGTGCCACCAGGGAAGCCCTGCTTAGATTCTTGATGGAGTTAGCTTTCCTTCCAAAAAGCAAAGGAACATGTCTGGCTGGAGTTTTTCCCTTGGTGAGAGCCTCCTCCTTCACCAGGGTGGAGCTTGTTGTCATGGTAACCTGCAGCCAAAGGCTCTGAGATCCACACTAAATCCAGGTAAATGGTCTCACATCCGTGGCTACAGAAGGTCAGAACAAAGTGTTTCTCGAAACCTGATGATTCACTAACAGGGAACAAAGTATTTAGCTGCTCTGATACCTTTTCACAAAAATTTCGCTTTTTTTCTTAGAGGTCACTTGACAAAATAAGAGAGTACTGGAGCCCATTTGGTTCAATTTGCTAATCTTTTCAAGTATTCTTGCAGAGGGATGCATTTATCTTAGGCCATTTTTGACTTGGAAAAAATTCTCTTCTAAAACATATTCTGTGAGTGCTTGAACTTGAGCCAAGGAAAGAAGACGACAGGGAACACAAACTTAAATAATCATATTCAGATAATAATAATCAAATCTTATTTGATAACACTCAAATCAATATTCTGTGCAATATCGTCTCCTAGCGCGCCTACATGCACATAGCTGCACACACACACCCTTACCTACCTTCCCATATAATCAGATGAAACTTGAAGAAAAGAGTAACATCCCACACAGAGCTTGGAAAATGCTGGACTAAGTCCGCCTTTTTGATTACTGCACAGAAGTCCAAGGCCAAGTAGAGAAGCAGTTGGTTCAGGACGATGTGGTACCCGGGGGGAAGTGGAAGTGGAGGGTTATCGGAGTGCCTGAGCCAAACAAGTTCATTTCCCATGGAGCCTCTAAAAATAAGGAGGTTTAGAATGTAGGCATCCCAGCCCTTTAGGTGCCACTGGGGCCCCTGGGACGCAGGCAAGCTCTTCATCTGATGCTTGGAATAAAAGGCGTGTTGCCAACTGGGGCAAAGCAAGAAGGATCCACGCATACAAGAGACGGTGGCTGGGCTGTCAGGCTGTATTTGCATCTGCCTGAGCTGCTCTGAAAAGATCCTCCGTTTGTGAATCACTAAGATCCCCCCCACACAATAGAGGGATGGAGTGGCGCCGCACACTGTGCTAAGCAACAGATTGGCCACGTGGGAGTGGGGCCTTTCATCTCGGCTCCGCTACCGGTAACTACCCCTGAGTCCGACCCTAATGGCCTCGGCTTCCTTGGCTCCTGGGGTGGGAGGATGAAGAGTCCGGGCCATCCCATCAAGCTGGTCCGAGACAGTAAGTCACCCCTGTGACTCATCCCCGCTCCGTGCCCCATCCGAGCCCCGGGCATCTCTCCCTGGGGTCTCAGCACTTGCCTTCCGCTCTTACCTCCCAAGAGCCGATGGCTCACCCTCACTCAAACCAGAGAGAGCCTCTCAAAATACAAGTGAAACTGAAGCACCCTTCTTCCCAAAACCCTCTTATGGCTTCCCAGTATTTTTATCATGACCTTCCAGGCCCTACGCACTCTGCCTCGCACTCCTGTTACTCCTCCAAACTCCTCTCCTGTGACTTTGCCCCTCTTGTACTTTGTTCCAGACATAACTGGCCTCCTTGCTCAAGCATGTCATGTCTGTTTCCATCTCCGAGCTTCCGTCCGCACTTGCTATTCCCTCTGCCTGGAACGACCTTTCATGGGTTCCCGGCGTTATTTGTTGCTTCACCTCATTCAGATCTTTTGTCAGATGTCGTCTCCCCAGCGAGGCCTCCCCTGATCACCTTATCTGAAGTTGTGACTGCTCTGTGCTAGTCAGCTCTTGCCGGAATTTGGCCACAGAGTAAGCCACCCCTAAACTCAGCGGCTTGCAACGAGCTCTTATTTCCATACTCCTGGGTTCGACTGAGACTTGATTGCTCTGGGATGGGCTTGTCAGCTCTGCTGTAGGCTGCAGGGAGTGGGGTTCAGATCTGCTCTTTGTGTGCTTGTGTTGAGGCCCATAATGAAGGGGCAGTGGCTCCCAAGGCATGTTCTTCTCCTGATCTCTCGTCAGGGTCCAAGAGCCAATTCATGATCTCAGCTCGTTTCACACTCCACGAATATTCTATTGGTCAAAGGAAATCACATGGCCAAGCCCAACGTTAATAAGTTAGGGGAGTATACTCTGCCCACAGTGGGAGGGGGGAAGAGAGAGAATATTTGCTGAACCATCATCCAAACCATCACTCTTTCCCTCTCTCCCTCTCTCTCTCTCTCTCTCTCTCTCTCTCTCTCTCTCTCTCTCTCTCACACACACACACACACACACACACACACACACACACACCAGCCCTGCCTGTACCCCTTATGTCATGTTCCCTGCTTTTTCTCTTTAGGGCTTATCATCACCCTATATATAACATATTTTATTTATCTATTTGGTTTATTGTTTGTCTCGTTGGCTAAAATACCAACTTTTTGAGAGCACAGAGTTTTGTTTGTTTTGTTTACTGCTGTATCATCAGCACCTTGAACAGTGCCTGGAACATAGTAGGTGCTGAATCAATACTTTTTGAATGACAGAATAAATCAGTCCACCTATTACTAGGAAGACTCAGTAAGGAAGTTCAGAAATGAATCCTAGGATCTTACAGCCTTTGGAACAGGGACATAATCTCTGCAAAAGACTGGTCTTATCTCTATATTTATCACACCACCACTACTCCCATCAGTAACTCATTACCTTCACTACCACCATCATCACTGTTACCATCAACGTCCCCATCACCATCATAATCTCCATTAACATCACCACCATCATTGTCACCGTCATCTCCACTATCATTACTGTCACCACATCAGCATCAACGTCACCACTGTCTCTACCACACTGTCACTGTCACTATCACACTTACACCATCATCACCTCTACTGTATCACCATTATCACCACTTCCTCCACACACCAGCAGCCCACCATCACCACATCACCATCACTGCTTCCGTTACCATCCCATCCCTACCGCCTCATCACTCTCATCTCCATCATCACTGTCACTATCGCTGTCACTGTTGTCTCCATTAGATGAGGATGATTGACAGTGATACTGGTTGCACACAGGTCTCAATAAACTAATGGCAGTACACGGAGCAAAAGGAACGATCACTTCATCCTGGTGGGCTCGCTGCCGTGACAAAACCTCAATCTGAGAAAATTATTCAAGAACCCCAGAGGAAATCTAAAGCAGTTATACAATCAATATTTATGACAGCTTCAGAAGGGCTTCCCACTCTTTTGGAGGTCTGCAGAAACGATCAAACCTCAAAGCTCACCTCCTAAGAAGCCCTGAAATTGTCTCTAGCTCTTCTTCCTCTTTTCCTCTTGGAGGAAAAAAAGGTCTGTTTACGAAGTCATTTCTTTCACCACTTACTTATAAGTCGGTTACTTCTTGTTGCATAATAATAGACCACGTGACTTCTTGATTACTTGTTTCCATCCTGAAACAAAATCTTTCTCTGAATTGCTGCTGCTTCTCTAGTTCTTTGTAAACACTGAGTGACAAAAATGTGTGGGTGAGGGAAGGCCCCCAAATAACAGGGGTAAGACTAAAGTCCATCAAATCTCCACTCCAGATCAATTCTCCCTGCTTGCGGAGCAAGGCAGTGTAGTCTTTCTTCCACACCTACTTGTGTTTTTTTAAACATTCCTCTTTAAGGCCAGATTTCACCTTCATTTTATCTGGTCTGTGACTCTGAAATGATTTGCTAAAGCCTCCACTTTATTTATTTTTGCTGAAGGCATCAAATGCATTGATTTGAAATATGGAAATATTCAAGATATTCTACAAAAAGGTCTTCCTCCTAAAATAGTGTACCATGGGTTGGGGAAGGGTCTATTGAGGATGGTGTGAGGAAGGAAAATGTTGTTTAATTCTTAAAAGCAATTTTTCTTTTTCTTTTTGTATCACCTTTGATTCCGTTTATATTGCAGAGTTTTATTATTATGTTGGTATTATGAATATGCATTTTGGAATAGACTGTGAATTTATTTATTTATTTATTTTATTGTGGGGGGGGTGTAGTTGTTTTAGAAAGCAGTTTTTCTTTGAAGGGGAGAAATTGCCACTGTTTGGCTTTAGTCCCAAAGCTGCTATTATGATGAAACACCAAGAGTACAGTTTATCATATCCTGATGGCAACGCATCTGATTTTGATTCTATCAAATACAAAGAAAAAACTGTATTGCTGGGGAAGGGGATGGTTGAAAGAGGAATGTTAGAGCCTCCTGAGAAGGCTTTCTTTTTCTTTGTGGGCTTGAGAGAATGTTACACAGACAGAGGGAAAAATAGATGAAAAGGCCTACATGACTAAGAAGGAGACGTCTGCACAATGATGCCCAGCCGATTGTGTGACTGACATCCGGTGTCTGCCGCAGGCATCTGATGCCACAAGATGGTGGACCGGTCCAGGGTAGGAGAGAAGGGACTTAGCCGCCCTAGCGATCAAGTCAAAACCAGCAGGTCAGATCTGTGTTTGGTAGTTCCCATCATGTCCTTAGTCCTCTCAAAGATCCTCATCTCTGGTTGGATCGGGGCTGGGCTAGTCTGGGAGAACTCCAGGCTGAGCTCTGCCCAGCGGTGGCCACCTCCTCCATAGGAATCCAAAAGCCATCCCCAGCTAAGAGGAGCTCCAGGTGGTGGAAAACCGGAGCTGCGGCAACTTTGCGAATGAAGCCAGGTGAGCAGCTGGTCTGTGCCGGGGTGCCTCTGCCGAGCTGTTTTGCTGTGTGAGGCTGGGATTTGAGCTTGGGATGTGCTCAGCTGTGAAAAGATATTGCAAGCAGGCGCTTCCCGTAAAGGGATTCGGTTTCAACTACACAGTGTTCAGTTTACAGTTACTTTGGACCCAAAGCGGGAATTTTCATCTCTTTGGATCATAACAGGATCTCTGAGTAGGGATGTGGAGACGTTTGTAGCCGAGCGGGAAGGAGGGGGACCGGAGAACAGAGTAGTGTCTTGTGAGTGAGACTGTGGCACTGTGTCCGTATCCGCCAGGCCTCTTTAGTGAAGACTCAGCCCAGAAGTAGATCTGGGCTCCGACAGGTATTCAGTGTTTTATGGCTCAGGCCTGAGAAGGGCACATCTGTAACAGAGGTTAGAGAGCATTGCCTGCCCCGTTCCCCGCAAAGCCGACTCTGACAGAGAAATCAGTCGGCAGAGTTTATTAGGGGTGCTCTTAGGATTAACACCTGGGAGAGAAGAGAAAGTAGCTGGATGAGGCAGGGGATAACTTGCGCTACAGTGCAGTCGCCACAAAGGCCTCTGTTGATCCTGTGGGGAGCTCTGGAGCGGGGATGACCTTTGCAGAGTTGTCTGGGGTTAGGGCAAGGGCCCAGGTCTTCATATCTCTGCATGGACCCCCAGTAAGGGGCACGTCATTGTTGAGGCGGCTCTCTTCCATCAAGTGGAGATTGCCGGGCGGCCAGCACTCCAGTCAGCGGGGGGAGTGAGTACTTCAATCCTGAAGGGAGGACTGGGAAGGCACAGCACGGCCCCCACGGCGCTGACCTAGAAACAGAGCCAAAGAATTTTCTCTAGAAGTGAGCCAGCGACAGGTGACATACTAATTTACTCCTTCTTAGTATTGATTCTAGCCAATTAAAAAAAAATTTCAGTGTTGACTGGGGTCCAGGCACTGTGGATACACAGACGAGTAAGAGAAGATTCTTGCCTTTGAGGGACCCATGGTTTGGTGGAAAGACAGATGTATCAGAAATTAACCAGCACTCAACATGATTATACAGGCATTGAACAGGTAAAATCGGGTGTAGAGGGGGCTGTCAGCTTTATGAATGTGTGATAATGCAAGTTTTGCGCAGTATTAGCCTACTGAGCGCACAGCGCCAAAGAAACACGTTATAATTTAGAAAAACAACCATTTCATGAAGTTTCCTTTATCCCATTCATTATGGAGGAGAGGTTTTTTCCTACTGACTGGCAATGCAGTTGTTGATAATGTCAGAGAAGCCAAACTATTTCCAAAAACATTTAGACTTCCTTTTGGATAAATAAATATTTGAGTGAAATCTTTAAAAGAGGAAGGAAGAAGGAAGATGGATGACAACAAGAGGAGGAATAAAAACAGAACATGTCGGGACTTCCCTGGCGGTCCCGTGGTTAACACTCCGCGCTCCCACTGCAGGGGGCGTGGGTTCGATCCCTGGTCAGGGAACTAAGATCCCACATGCCACACAGTGCGGCCAAAAAACAAAACAAAGCAAAAAAAACAGAACACGTCGTAGCCACTGTAGTGGAAATGGGACTAAAACTCACGTTTTCTGTCCTTTGTTCAGCATTCTTGTCCCCCCTTTTCCCAGCACTGAATATATCAATAGTTTTCCCCTACAGTAGCCTTCCTTACATTAATTGACGTTCTTTTTGCTGGAGTACCTTCTCTATGCTTGATTAGACAAAGCCTCCTAACGATCATGGACTCGAGCCCCTCTGAGAGACTGTCAGCCTTGCTCTGTTCTCTGCCTGCAGAGTGGCATTCTTGTTGAGGTGGGCTACTGGACCCACTGCAGAACAAGATGAGAGAGGGCGAATAGATCAGTACAGACAGATTAACAAGACTAAGGTGGGAATTACAAATATTTATCAGCTGTGCATCATGGCAACCAGCCAGTCAGTCTGGGCACAACTGATACAGCCAAAGCTGTTGCAGACAGGCTGAATACTAGCCTGTTCAGGATTATTAAAACATTGCAAGTGCTTAGCTTTTAAAAATAATTTCTGTTTATAAACAACATTGCAGTTGTTGTTGTTACCACTGAACCACTTATTTTTCTACTTTATTGAGCCACTAAATTACAGCATTGACCAGAAATTTATTAAGGGTAAACCCGTAGAGCAAGGATTAATGTGTTTCAGCTATGGGCAAGAGGTCTGGAGAAGATGCTAAAATTATTGATGGGACTTCCAATGAGCCTTCAAGAGCTGCAAATCTGAAGCCTGTGTTTATTTCCTTGTTCCTTTGTCTCTATAAAATGAAACCAACAATGTTTCTTGATTATACCTTACATTCATCAAAATGACACTCCTATGGATTCACAAATAAGCTTATTTTTATTCTTTAAAAGATGTTATAAATTTAAAGAAATAAAGACAAACGTAAGAATAATGTAACAAATACCTGTGGTCTCACCTTCCAGAATTACAAATCCTAACATTTAGTAATTTTTTCCTTCAGATTTGAAGTAAAGTTGGTTTCCTCTTGCTAATTCCATGCTTCTCCCTCCCTCCTCCAGGCAACCAACACAGGTTTCTTATGTCTCCTTCAGGCCCGGGGGTTCTCAACCCTGGATGCACATTTGGGATCACCTGGGAATCTTTTAGGAACCCCTGGTGCCTGGATCTCATGCCAGACAGATGAAATCAGAAAAGGGGGGAAGGGTAAAAAGGGGGGAAGGGTAAGAAGGGGAGAACTCAAGCATCAGTTAGGTTTTTTTTCCCAAGTCAGAGTGATTCTTATTTGCTACTTCAGTATGATTTTCCAGATTCCTAAGCATGTTATTGTATATATTTTGAAACCCCTATTTAATGTAGATATGGACAGGTCTTAGTTTTCTTTCTTGAAACTAGGGAGTGCTAGGTGACAAAGGGAAGGACTATAGCTTACCTTCTTTTAACATAGCCTGCATCAGTAGCTTTAAAAGCTCCCAAGTTGATTCCACCGTGCAGACAAGGCTGAGAACCAAACCACTGTCTAGCTTGCGTTTGTATGTTTTTTGGTACGTGTGTATCTATCTATGAACAATGAATTTTATTGCTTATATGTGTCTGTGTATTTTAGAAGATTATGTTAACAGACTCATAGTGTAACATTCTGAACTCTTGTTTAATTTAACATTAGATGTTTAAAAAATTACATTGAAATCATTTTAGATTTAAGGCTGAACGCTAGCCTGTTCAGGATTATCAAAAAATTGCATTTTTTTTCCAACAGAGAAGTTGCAAAAACGGTGTGAATTTCCCATATACCCTCAACCCAGCTTCCCCTACTGTTAACATCTTGCATAACCATAGTTGCAAGTTCCATTGAAATCAGGAAATTGATATTGATAAATACTATTAATTAGTCTATAGGCTTTATTTGGATTTTGCCAGTTTTCCCACTGATGTCTTTTTCTGGTCTAGGATCCAATCCAGGATCCTACGTAACATTTAGTTGCTCTTTAGTCTCTTGAAATCTGTGACAGTTCCTCAGTTTTTCCATGTCTTTCATGACTTTTGCACTTTTGAAGAGTACTAGTCAGTTACTTTGTAGAATGTCCTTCAATTTGAATGTGTCTAATGTTTTTTCATTTTTTAAAAAATTGAGGTTATGCATTTTAGGCAAGAATTCAACAGAAATGATGTTGTGTCTGTTGTATCAGGGGTTCATGATGTCAGTGTCTCATTACTAGTGATGTTAACCTTGATCACCTGATTAAGGTGGGGTCTGCAGGGTTTCTCCACTGTAAAGTTACTGTTTTAACCCTTGTAGTTAAAAAGTGTCATGTGAGGAGAGACATTGAGATGATGTAAATATCTTGCTTCTCATCATACTTCTGCCTCTAATTTTATCATCCAAATTAGTCTGCTAGGGCTGCCATAACAAAATACCACAGACTGAGTGGCTTAAACAACAGAAATTTATTTTCTCACAGTCCTAGAAGCTGGAGGTTCAAGATCAAGGTGCCAGCAAGATTGGTTTCTCTCGAGGCCTCTCTCCTTGGCTTGCAGATGGCCGCCTTCTCACTGTGTCCTCACATGGCCTTTTCTCTCTGTGTGTGCATCCCACGTGTCTCTTTCTCTTCTTGTAAGGATACCAGTTATATTGGATTAGGACGCCATTCCTATGACCTCATTTAACCTTAATTACCTCCTTAAAGGCCCTGTCTCCAAATACAGTCACATTGGGGTTAGGGCTTCAACATACGAATTTTGAGGGAACACAAGTCAGTCCATAATAGTATCCGTCAATGAGTCTTACCTGCAACAAGTATTACTGTGGTCTTTGCCAAGTAGTGTTTTTCAGTTTCCAACATTTCTTCTACATTTATTGATCGGAGTTCTACTGCAAGGCGGAGCTGCTATTTTACTTATTTATTTATGTATTTATTTATATCAGTATAGATATTTTTTCGTGTAGGTTATAATCCATTACTGTCATTATTTTATTGGTCAAATTGTCCCAGATTTGACCACTGGAAGTTCCTTTGAGTTGGTTCCATGTCCTTTCAACATGCCCCATCATTTTCTGAGCCCTTCCTTACTTTCTGGCACCACCAGGTATGCCAGGCTTACCTTATATTTTCCCTGCCCCAGCTCTGAAATCACCATTTCTCTAGGGAGCTCTGGTTCCTTGTATTGGAAAATGGTATTTAGAAACCAAGATGTGGGGCTTAGGTATGCTTGTTGCTTCTGGGGCGTCATTAATTCCTTGTGCTCTCAGTAAATGGAGGTAGGGAATATATGCACGCGTGCCCACACGTGTACCACACACCTATGTGCATTTCTCTGCATCTCATTATGTACGTGTATTAAAAAACATGTTGATATTTCCTCCAGTCCAACACTACAGAGTTCGTTCTAGCTTTCCTCTTGTTCTTATTTGTGATTCCTTTCCCCAACAGTGAGAAACCTGTTTCTCATTATCCATGATAAATTTATGTACTTGCTCAGTCCTAGTACACACATAAAAGTAGTTTCAGAATTGCTAAACTAAACCCCCATGAAAAACAATTTACTAACTAGAGAATAATATACAGTTCTTTATGTCTTTAACCTTAAGGTATATAATCAAACTACTGTTTAAAAATTTTATGTAGGTTAGTTATTTTCCCTTCAGTGTGGTTATATTGTTCACTTGTAACAACTTAGACTCGTTTGTTGCTGGTTGCATACCATCTTGAGCTCTCTTCACAGCCTGGTTTTAATCATTTTTTTACAGTAATGAAAGCATTAACAAAGTTCTAAAAGCCAGAACTAAACAAATATGTATGCTCATAAAAATGTCACTTCCCTCTCATCTCTACTACGCTGTTCCCATTGCCCCATTTTTCCCACTTTGTTCCCACTCATCCCCTATAGTTACCCAATATCCTCAGTTTCTAGTTTATTCTTTCTCTATTTCTTCTGCACAGTTGAGCAGATGCACGTGTATTTTCTTATTCCTCTTCTTTCTCACATGAAGGGGAGTATACTGTGGGTACTCTTTTGCACTGTGCTTTTTTTTCCCCACTTACCATTACGTCTCGGAATTCATTCCATATAAGTTCACAGATACCTTCCTCATTCTATTTTTTACATCTGCATATAGTACTCCATTGTGTAGATGCCTCATTTATTTATTCAACCACTCTCCCATGTATCAGCATTTAGGTAGATTCCAGTATTTTGTAATTACAAATAATCTTATGCATATGTATTCTTGTATTTTGGGATTTTTTTTCCAGAAGAGATATTGCTGGGTCAAAAGCAAACTTGCATATATAATTTGGTACCTACTGCTAAACTTCCCTCCAGAAGTGTCGTACCAGTTTGCAGTCCCACTAATAATGTATGAGAGTGCCTGTTTCCTCACAGCCACGTCTGTATAATTTGTTGTCATACTTTTAAAGTTTTACCAATCTGATAGGTGAGAGATCATATCTTAGTATTGCTGAATTTTGTATTTCTCTATGAATGAGTTTGAACCTTTTTCTTATGTTTAAGGGCCATTTTTATAACTTCTTTGTGAATTGCCTGTTCATGTATTTTTCTGATTTTTCCGTCAGGTTTTTTGTCCTTTTTCCTTCAATTTTTTTTTTCAGTGATTAAAAAATGTTAATGGTGGTATTATATATATCTGTGTGTGTGTGTGTGTATGTATGTATGTATATATATACTTATATTTAAATATATATATATATACAACACAGCACTTGCCATTTTATCCATTTTTAAGTGTACAATTCATTGACATTAAGTACATTCATATTGTTCTGCAACCATCATCGATATCTATTTCCAGAACTTTTCCATCATCCCAAACAGCAACTCTATAACCATTAAGCATTAACTCCTCATTAGTCCCTTCCCCCAGCCCCTTATCCTCCCATTTTCAAGAGTTTTTATATATTAGGAATAGTAATGCTTTTTCTATGATACCTTTAAGAATTTTTCTCTCCATTTGTCAGTTGTCTTTTGACTTTGTTTATAGTGTTTTTGGCCGTGCAAAATTTTGTTTTTAAGTAATCACATTTGTCAACCTTTTCTTTTACTGCCTCTGGATTTTGAGGCATCGTTAAGAAGCCTTTCCCTATACCCAGATTTTAGAGGCAGTCACTTATATTTTCTTCCAGTACGGTTGTGGCTTTTTTTTTTTTTTTTTTTTTTTTTTAACATTTAGATACCTGATCCATTTGGAGTTTATGCTTGTGGATAGTGTGAGGTATGGATCTCATTTGATCTTTTTCCTTATGGTTAGCCAATTGTCCCAATACTATTTATTAATAGTGTCTGCTTTCTCTCCTGATTTATAATACCACCTCATTCACGTAACAAGATCCTATAAATGCTGGATTGTGACTAAAATTGCATTGATTTTACATACATATTACTAATTTATAAAGTAATTTGGGAAGAAGCAAATGGTTTTCTAGACTCAAGGAAATTTTTTATTGAAAAGGGCTCCAGAAGTCACCTAGGTCAACCTTCAATGGCTCCTCACCATTATCGAGATTAATTAACCTCTCACCTTAGCCCAGTAAATTCCTTATGAGCTGATCTGTGCCTGCCTTTCTAGCTATTTGTCCCACCTCCTTCCTCTGGTACCCTACACTGCATCCTGCTGACCTTCCTGCCTTTTCTCTTCCCCATAATGCCTGGGTCATGTGTCTGGGCCCTCACCTGTGCTATTACATCTGCCCAGTAAGCCATTCCCTCTTTTTCTCTGAGTGGCTTAGCATTCAAATCTCATGTCACTGCCTTTAGGAAGCCTTCCCCTACCTTTCCATATGAGCCAGAACCTCCCCTCCTGCACTCTTGCAGTGTCCAGGGACACTAGAGTCATGGCCTCATTGTACCATATTAGAGTCATGGGTTTCTTTGTCTGTCTGTCCCACTAGAATATGATTCCATTGAGGCCAAGGACAGTGTCTTAATCTTGTTTTTTATATCTCTAGATACAAACAAAGCTTGGTAAATATACAGCAGTACATCTAGGCTTGGCTTGAATTCTTCAAATAACAGTTTGCTGCCCCAAAAGGCAACCTGTTCCATTTTTACATTATTCAAAAGTTCTTGCTCACAGCAAGCTGAACTCTGCCTTCCTATAATTTCTACCCTCTCATCCTTGTTGTGTTCTCAGGAGCCAAATCTCTTATTAAAGGGCAGTGGTCTGCTCCCAGAGCTGAGCCTTGGCTGGGGATACAGCTATAACTGGCGCCTCTTCTTGAAACAATTCAGTGCTGCTTGTTTGGGGTATGAATTCTTCCCTGAAGATTTGATTTAAAGTAAGAAAAACCTGAGTTTCCCAGAAAGTGCTGCACTTCGTTATGCTATTTTAATGTGTTCCCACAAGCTGCTTCCCTGAAAGGCTTCTGCTTACTTAATTCAAGCAAAGGACTCACATTCAGCGTGTTATTTGTCACCTCACTGATGACAGTTGCCCTTTCTCTCCATCTTTTCATGGGGACTCAATGGATTTAGTTGGAGTCTTTGTTCTCCGTTCTTCTGGGCGTTCTGTGGTGCTGACTTGCTAGCAGTTCTGGGCACCACTGGGCACGTTGCTACCCAGTGCCCCCAGCCTTTGGCTTCAAAGGCCTGGCCTAGAGCTGCCCATGAGTTCCGGTATCACATCTACAAAGTTCTGTGGAAATGCCACCCCTACCGCAGACTAGAGTTTCTCAAAGGGCAGTATGAATTAGAATCTCCCAGTGAATTTGTTAAAAGTGCAGATTTCCTGAGTCCGTACTCCTCAGCTCCCAGATCAGAATCTCTGAGGATCAGGCTGTATGGTGTGCTTTTTAAATTCAAGCCTCTCTGGATGATTCTCATACAAGCTACCATGAAGAACTGCTGCCCTAGGTGTTGGCAAAATAATCACCGTGCGCACCATCACTCATCTGTTCTGTGTAGTCACTGACCTCTAAGCAGATTCACACCTCGGTCAGTGGCCCATCTACTGCTTTTCCTTTTCCCATCAGATACAAGCTTGGGGAGGGCAGGGATTCTACAGGTGTTTTTCATTGTATGGCCAGGGCCCAGCACAATACATGGCACGTAGTAGGTGTTCAGTGAGTAGCTGTTGAATGAAAGTGCAGGGAACAAACATTCTGTTGTCCCTTCCACTGCATTGATCCTTGAAATATGGGGAGAGGCTGTGGTGTCAATGAAAGGAGAGGCGTGGGGAGCAGGGGAGAGCACTGAAGTGTACAGGCGCATGCCCCTTGTGGTAGACGCAGAGCTCTGCAGAAAGCTGTGCATGCAGGCAGCTCCCTCATTAGTGAGAAGTTCTGTATGTGCAGGGTCTTTAGGCCGTTCTCTCCGACTATGACAGACGGGGCAGCTGGAGTCTGAAGAGATGGGGAGGGACTTCCCTGGTGGCGCAGTGGTTGGGAGTCCACCTGCTGGTGCGGGGGACGCGGGTTCAAGCCCTGGTCCGGGAAGATCCCACATGCCGCAGAGCAACTAAGCCCGTGCGCCACAACTACTGAGCCTGTGCTCTGGAGCCCGTGAGCCACAATGACTGAGCCCATGCGCCACAACTATGGAAGCCCGCACGCCTAGAGCCCGTGCTCCGCAACAAGAGAAGCCACCACAATGAGAAGCCTGCGCACCGCAGGGAAGAGCGGCCACCCTCGCTGCAACTAGAGAAAGCCCGCACGTAGCAGCAAAGACCCAACACAGCCAAAAATAAATAAATAAATAAATTTTTTAAAAAAAGAGAGAGAGACAGGGACATGAATATGAATTCCTCCCTCCACACCAGCGTCAAAGGCTGTGGAGTTTGGGGAATGGGGGAAGGGCAAGAAATGGCAAAGGCTTGTATTGTTGCATCTCTACCCAGTAACTCATAAATGAAAGCCTCAAGGACTATTAGTAAGTTTGACTATGACAGCAACCTTGGGAAGCTAGTATGTGGACTTGCTATGAGTCAGACAGCCTAGGTTTATGTTCAGATTCGTACTAGCTTATTTTCTCTTTGCTCAGTTTCTTTATTGGTAAATGGGAATAAGTTAAATATATAATCCCTGTGCTAGTTAAGATAGCGCTAACTGCCATAACAGAGACCTCCTCATACTTCAGTGGCTTAACCCAATTGTTGTTTATTACTTGATTGTGTAAAGTCCAAATGGATATTTTCAGTCGGTGGGTGGCTCTCCTCCATGTGGTGTTTCAGGGACCCAGGTTCTTACTGTATTGTGGCTTCACATCCCCTAAGGTCTTGGAGCCCTTTGCTGGAGCCTGTGCATCCATTCAATAGACAAAGGAAAAAGAAGTGAGAAGACACACCAGCTTCTAAACTGCTTTGGCATGAAAGTGACACATGCCACTTTCTCCTCCCATTTCATGGGGGTGAACTAGTCACATGGCTAATCTAGGAGCAAAAGAGTATGGGAAATATAGTCTAGCTCTGTACTCAAGAAGAAAATGGCTTGCATTACAAGTCATCACAAAACGTAGTGGTTTAAAACCACCATCCTTTATTTAGTTCATAATTCTGTGGGGCAGCAATGTGGGCTGGGATCTGCTAGGCAGTTCTGCTGATCTCAGTCAGGCTTGCCTGGTCAGCTGACTCGTGCAGATGAGGTCAGCTGCTGTGTTGGCTGGGGGCTGGTTGGTCTAGGATGGCTCTAGCTAGGAAGGCATGGCTTTACTCCATTTGTGGGTCACCCTCCAGTAGACCAGGCCAGGTTTGTTTACACGGCAGCTGGGCTGAGTCCCAAGAGCAACAGCAGATGTCCATAAAGTCTGAGGCCTAGGCTCAGAACTCACACAGTATAGTTTCTGTCATGTTATATTGGCCAATACCTGGAATCCAGAAGTGGAGATACAGAAGCTGCAAAGAATTGCGGCTACTGTTGTAACCTGTGGCCAAAGGGAAATATATTTGGTTAAACAGGTTGTCTGTAACATGCTTAACAATACCTGACATCATAGGAAGTGTCCAATAAACTTACCTATCACTGTTATTATGATCGTTTATTGAATACCTACTAGGTGGCAGGCTCTGTACTGTAGTAGGTGATTTACATACATTGTCTTATTTCATCACCACAACTATCCCACTTTATAGATGAGGGAACTGAGGCTTGAAGAGATGAAGAAAGCTATTGAAGGTCATTCAACTAGTAAGCAACGGTGCCCAAGCTTATTCTCCATACTGCCTTGGGTCTTAGCTTTCCACCCCAGATTGTTGAGGGAGAAACTAAACTTGAATGTGGGATGATATTAAATCTCTACGAAAGTCTGGGAAATGATATGGAAAGAAGGACCCCGGCCAGATGACCTGAAATACGAGGGTGAAGTCAGGAGGCAGTTTGGGCAGATGCCCCTCAAGTTGGTCACAGCTCATCACAAGGACAAAGCAGTGATGATTACTGTCACTCACCTGCTGTCATCTGCTGCCTGGCTCTTTCGTCTGTCACCAGGGCTGGGAGATTCCTTCCCGACCAAATGAAACCATGTTACTGTTAGAAGATCTTGGGTCGGGGGGAAGGAAGTAGAAGGGAAGTGGGTAGAGGAGAGAGAGAAATTCAGCCTCAGAATAGAGAGTCCCAGAGCAGAAGAGGAGTTTGAAATGCTCTTGGCCAGATATTCCCATTCCCTTTTGGGAATGAAGACACTGATAAGATAGCACTTCACTGATCCTAGAGACAAGGCTTGGTGAGCGTATGACTTAACAGACATTTTTCAGCAAACTCACAGCCTCCCAGGAGAGCGCACTCTCCCAGGAGAGTGCTGGTTCTAGTGGTCTAGAACCAGCCTCCACTGGTTCTAGACCACTAGAATCAGTGGTCTAGTTCAGACAAGCGGATAGGTTTAATTTTGAGAGCCAATTTTGTTAATTTGGTAGTGGTCACTGGAAGCCCTGTGTTGAGATGGATTCTGAGAACATGTCTAGGTGTTACAGGAAAGATTGTGCCAACTGATAATTGATGTCTCTTGGTGGCCTGGACAGAGCTCTTGGTGTCATGCGTGCTAACGTTTTGCCATCTGCCATCCAGTCACGTCCTCATAAGAGGAAACTGGAGCACAGAAAGATGATGCGTTTTTCTCCATCTTACACAGTTAGTTAATAGCAGAAGCAGGTCTAATTCCTTGGTCTCTCAATTAGTGCCTCAGGCATGATGTATTTTTTTAGTTTTCTTTCCACATTTGCCCCTATTTTTACCAGGAAGTCTGCTTCTGTGCCAGATGTGGTAGAGTTTCCTTCCTTCCTTTACGAAAACAAAACTAAACTAAACAAAGCTTATTTAGGGATTTGCCTGGTGAATTCAGTTGATTGTTGAGACAAGGGATTCAATTCTGGTCTATCTCCACATGCATTCTCCTGTTCAAACACATTCTTGCCCAAGCATTAGATGTCAAAATCAGAGGACTAGTTTATTGTTGAACTAAAATCTGGTGCAATTCAAG
The DNA here is from genome assembly GCF_009873245.2 of Balaenoptera musculus. NCBI lineage: Eukaryota > Metazoa > Chordata > Mammalia > Artiodactyla > Balaenopteridae > Balaenoptera > Balaenoptera musculus. The sequence goes on from NC_045806.1 coordinate 13,847,930, forward strand.
ACGACCCAGTGAACACCTTCCCCCTCCTTTTCTCTTCTTCAACCTCCAAAGTCTCTCACTCCCTTTCTATTTTAATACTTTTCTGGCATCTGAGATTAATTAGTTTTTGCGTACTCATCTGCATGCCCACACACAACCCCATGAAGCTCCAGGGTCCCATAAAACCTCATTTCACCAGGGCCTTGGGCTTCACCGGGCTATTTTTTTCTGAGAAGACTAACGCACAGAGAGGGCAGAGCTGGAAGTTTTCAGAGTGCTGAAGCTGGAAGCCAGTTTTCCAGAATCCAGCGGGCCACGTGGCCAACTCTCTGAGTGGCCACCTCACACCAATGGCTTGTTCTAGTGAACTCTTTTGTTTAGTCGATGGGGTCTCGTTTTGTCTTCGTTTTCAGGAATATTCAATCTGCTCCCACCCCAGCTCCCTCCTGCTGTAGCTGCGAGCCTGGGGAGGAGAAGGGTGGAGGGCGGGAACAGCACAAGAAGACTGGAGAAAGAACATGAATAATTTTTCTTAGCGTATCCTCTATTAATTATATAATCAAAAGGCTCTGTATTCAGAATATATTTTTGAATAAGGCTCTATTAATGAAGGATATTAATAAAGAGCATATTTTTATGACTCCTTTCCTCTCATGAGTTAGAGTAGGAATAGGTTTTCCCCGAGCGCCTTAATCTTTTCTCTCTCTCTCTGCCCTTCAGCCCTGGTGGCATTTCTTCATCTTCCTTCAATTCCCTCAAAACACCAAGTTTTTCCTGCCATGGCCTTTGCATTTGCTGTCCTCTGTGCCTTGACCCCTCTGCCCCCTCTTAGCATTCCCATCTCCCTGGCATCTTTTAAGGCTCAGCTTAAATGGGCCCTCTCAGTGAGGCTTTACCCGACCACCTAATAATCTAACAGCGCTCTTTCAGCCCGTGTATCAGTTAGCTTTTGCCATGTGACCATCCCCAAATTGAGTGGCTTAAACAACCATTCATTTAACTCACATCTACAGACATATGAGGGGGCCAAGCAGAAATCAGCTGAGCTGGCCCAGATCAGAATTACCTGATCAACCCACAGAATTGTGAGTTAAACAAAATATTTATTGTTTTAAGCCACCTTGGTTTGGGGTGGTTTGTTACACAGCAAAAGCTAACCAGTACAGGGGCCTGGATTAAGACCCCAGACCCAATCAGGGAACCCTACTGGTCCTCTATGTTTCCATCTTATAGCAGACAGTTATAATGCCATACCCTTAACCCTGCACGCCTTACCATTTCTGTCCATGTGGATCTGAATTCCAGCTGCCAACTTATGCATTTCTTTGCTTGAGGGCTTTCTCTGTCTGCCAGATCCCACCTTGCCTGTGCACATAGTAGAGCAGAGGTTCTGGAGAATTAGCACCCCTATGAACAGCCTTCAGCCAGGGACTGATGGGAGTTGGTGTATAAACGCCCCAGCTTCCTCATCATTTGGGTGGGATCATCCCTTACTCTCTCCCACAGTTCCCCAGTGGGTTGGAGCTCTAGGACTTGGTAAAGAGCTTGCATTATCTCCCTGCTCTTGTCTTTTTCAACCACAGCCTGACCCAGAAGCACACAACCCAGGGATGAGCCTAGGGTGCCCATTTCAATCTGTCCCAGGTGAAGATGCACATTTGCACCCAACTGATTTGGCATGATGGTTTTGATGGGTGGGGGAAGAGCTTTTGCTAGTTATCAGAGATGGAATGAAGGTGAAGGCTAGATGAAGCCAAGAGATATGAGTGAAGAATGAGTTTGGGAAAGATCTGCTTTGTGCATTTTGTGGCAAGAAACAACAGCTACAAATTTAGTGTATCCATTTCCCTTTAATAGTCTTTTTTCTCCTAATACTAGCACGTGTGCGTGCATGCGTGTGTGTGTGTTTGAGGTATAATTTACATGTAGTGAAATACACAGTTCTTCAGTGTACTGTTCAATGAGCTTTGACAGATGTACACAGGCAACCCTAACCTCACAAATCAAGGTACAGAGCATTTCAATCACTGTGGAATATTCCCTTGTGCCCCTTTACAGTCAGTCCCCACCCCCCAGCAGAGGCAGCCATTGCTGGGATTTCTGTCATCATATATTAGTCTTACTTCTTCTGGAACTTCACACAAGTGAAGTCATACAGTGTGTGTTCTTCTGTGCCTTGCTTTTTTCACTCAATACAATGCTTTTGAGATCATCCATGTTGTGTGTATCAGCAGTTCATTCCTTTTTTAAAAATAGATGTAAAACAGCATTTACTATTCAACACATTTTCTGGAGGTCAGAAATTGAGGAGGAGCTAGTGGTTCCAACTCAGGGTGTCTCATGAGTGTCTCTCATGAATGTCTCTCTTGAGGATTTGCTTCCAAGCTCACTCACGTGACTGTTGGCACGAGGCTTCAGTTCTTTGCTATGTGGGACTCTCCTTTGGGCTGCTCATAGCACGATTTCTCCCAGATCAAGTGACAGGCCAACAGGAAGCCATAGATTTTTTTTTTTAATATATATACTTATTTATTTATTTATTTATTATTTATTTTTGGTTGCGTTGGGTCTTCATTTCTGTGCGAGGGCTTTCTCTAGTTGTGGCAAGCAGGGGCCACTCTTCATCGCTGTGCGCGGGCCTCTCACTATCGCGGCCTCTCTTGTTGCGGAGCACAGGCTCCAGACGCGCAGGCTCAGTAGTTGTGGCTCACGGGCCTAGTTGCTCCGCGGCATGTGGGATCTTCCCAGACCAGGGCTCGAACCCGTGTCCCCTGCATTGGCAGGCAGATTCTCAACCACTGCGCCACCAGGGAAGCCCAGCCATAGATTTTTATAACCTAATCTTGGAAGTGACATACCATCATTCGTGCAGTATTCTGTTGTTCGTACAGAACAACTCTAGTCTGGTACAACACAGGAGGGAACTATGTACAGTGTAATACCAGGAGGCAGTTTCATTGGGAGCCATCTTGAAAACTGACTGCCATATTTGTCTTACTTTGTTCCATGCCATCTTGTAATAGCTGGCCTTTAGAACAGTGATATGGCCAGTTCATTCTTTTTTTATTGCTGGATCATGTTCCTTTGTATGACTATACCATAATTTATTTACCAGTTCTCATCATGTTGGATATTTGCATTATTTCCTGTTTTTATCTATTATGAATAAGCAACCATGAACATTCCCGGACAAGTGTTCTTACAGGCATGTATTGTCATTTCTCTTGAGTAAACATCTAGGAGTGAAATTGTTGGCTCACAGGGTGGGGGTGCAGCCTTTGCTCTGGCCGTCTCTGTGGCTGGCTTGTTTCCCCAGCCCTCTGTCTGGCCTGCTTCCTGCCCCTCTGGTGGGTCTAGTGGAATGAAGCTCCAGCAAGCATTCTGTGGAGGGGCCTTGGCTACTTCCCTCCAAGTTTCCGAGCAGGGAGTCAGGGTAAGGGCAGGAGGGAGCATGGGGCTAGAAGTTGAGCATGAGTGGTTCACAGACCAGGGTCCATTCTTGGTTCTTCCATTAATAAGTTCCAGGCAAGTAATTTTCTGAACTTTGGTTTTCTCATTGGTTGCTCTTCAGGATTCCTTCCAGATGGTTCTATATCTGTCTTGTGAGTACATAGTAGCTGCTCAGTTAGAATCTGTCTCCCTAGGCAGGACAGAGACAAATATTAAATTCTTTCTATTCCTCCTGACTTCAAAAACATGAAAACTGTTTCTATTTCACTGATTTTTCTGCCTCCTAATAAGGGTTGATGCTCAGGATGATCTTTTGTTTTTTGTGACGTGGATAGACGATAGGGACACAAATGGGGGAGGGGGATACAAGAGAGCTAAGACTAGAAGAAGGGGGAGGCTGCAGAAGAAGAGCAAAGAGCAAAAGGGGAAGACAGGCCTGAGAGTAGTAGGGGGGTTTGTGTGTGTTTGTGTGTGTGTGTAGCATAAGAGCAAGAGAAAGAATGAGAGACATACGCACAGAGGATGATAGTTGCCATAGGGAATAAACTTTGGGGAGAAAAAAAGCTGTTCTGAAGCAATTTGGCTGAGTCATGTGCAATGTCATCACATCCTCTGCACATACACCACCCCCCCCAAAAAAATTTTTCAGGGAAAGCAGCCATCATTCTACAGTCTTTTCAGAGTTGCATATATATTTTGATTTTTTTTTTTATTCATTAGTGTTTAAGACTGGCCTCATGGTGACCTCAAGACCAGAGGAGAATCTCCCAAAGGGGCCCTACAAGATTGAGGTTGAATGAATGAAAATATTAGTTAGGGTAAAAGGCTAAGTTGTTGTAACAAAGAGACTTAACAACACAGTAGCCTACAGAACCAAGAGGTTTATTTGTCTTTCAGATAACAATTCAGAGGGGCATGGTTCAGCTAAGTGAAGCAGCTCTGTTCCCCAGTCAGTCAGAAACCCGAGTTCCTTCTGTTGTGTGGCTCTGCTATCCCCTGGGGTATTGTTGTTATCTGTGTGGTTGAAGCTAGATTGCGGGGAGTTCCCAGTGGTGGGAGGGAGAAAGATAACACAGAGGAGACATGTCTACTGTCTTAAATCCCAGTTCTGGAGGTGGCATTGCTTCCTGTCACATCCTACTGGCCAGAATTCAATCACATGATCAAGCCTCATGGCAAGGGAGACTGGGAAATGTAGTCAAGCTGTGTGCCCAGTAAGAAGGGGAAAGTTGGACTGTAATGGGTAACTGGCAACCTTCATCCCAAAGAGCAAGCTCTCAAATCTCCGAAAGGGCTACCTGGGGGACTGTTCCACCCATGCTTTGAGGGAAGAACAACATTCTTTAGGCTACTCTGGCCTACCCCACCTCTGCCCTGTGTGTGTGCGCTCACACCGTGCTTTGGGCAAGAGGGTTATTTGCTAGTTCTTGAGCAGCTGGCTGATGCCAAGTTAAACTGTGTTTCAGGAGCTGAGTAAAGCAGGAGGGGAGTGAGCTGAAGGGCCCTGTTCCTCCCCCCTCATGTTTGTCTCACAGTGGGGAGCTGAGACTCAAGTCTCAAATATCTCTCTTTCCCTGGAAAATCCTCCCATGCCAGATGTGCCCTTCCCCACCTACCTCTGTTACCCAACAATCTTTTCTCTGCCCTCCTCCCTCTCAGACCCCAACAGTGTTGAGTGCCTGTGACAGTATGTAATTGAACACAGAGCATCTTCCCTCCACTGTGATTAGTCAACCTTTACCTCAGATGTAGTTGAATCAACCCTTAAAAAGATGCAGCTAAGGTCTCCGGGCTACAAATTCCCCCTGAGGTGTTAAGCGGTGTGTGCTTGGATGTTCCTTCAGGGTGACACCAATGCTAGTTCTGTTAACTGAGTGCTTCCTCTCCTCTCACTTTCCTCCTCCCTCTCCCCCTCTCCTCTTTCATGGCTTTGGCACTGCCATTTTTCTTTCCTTCAGGCCCACCATGACCTGGGAGCCAAATCCACCCTGTCAACAGGTTCCCTGGCATGGCTTCTTATATTTGGCTTGTAACCAGACTCTGGGGGCGTCTCCATAGCAGTCAATAGCTGATTAGGGCAACAGAGAATTTTCTCTTCAAGAGAAAGAGCTAGAGTTTAATTTTTCTCAGGGCAAAATGGCTCATCTCAAAATAAATTATATTCTCTAGCTGCTAGAACAGCTGTTGAACAAAACACATTCTCCAGCAAGTGAGAAGAATGACAACCCGCAGATCTGAAACGAGAAGAGAATTAAAAAACCAAACAAAAACAAACAGGTGTGGTAGATTATATAAATGATAGCCCCCAGTACTTCCCCTGCCCCTGACATGGCAGCTCTTTGCATCAAGAGGCAGAATCTATTTCTTCTTCCCTTGAGTCTAGACTGGCCATGTGACCTGCTCTGGCCAATGGGAAATAAGCAAACAGGAAGCAAGCCGAGGCTTAAAAGATGCTTGTGCTTTGGGGCTTTCTCTCTTGTGGCTCCCAGGACCCTGAGACCCAAGATTGCCTGCCAGATGGCGAGAGACATGTGGTTGCCCCTGTTGCCCCAGCCAGTAGCTTCCAAATACTAGACACGTGAGTGTGGCCGTCCTAGATCACCCAGCCTCTAGGTAACTCCCAGGTTGTCTGGTTGGCTGCAGGCAAGTGAGAAATCTCAGCCCAGACCAAAAGAACTAGCTGCACAAACCCCAGAATCATGATCTGTATAAATGGTGGTTGTTTTAAGCCACTAAGTTTTGGGGTGTTTTGTTATGTAGCAAAAGCTAACTGATACAACCAAGTCACCAGCATGCGTATGTGTGTGTATGTACATGTGTGTGTGTTTGTGCCTGTGTGTATCTGTATGTATGTCTCTTACATCTTCCCCCCCACACGCATAAGAGAGGCTCCCAACATACTCTGAAATCAGTGTAGTCCAGGTAAGGCCTTTACTCAGATGCTCTGTAGTAGCTCCAAGCTCAGTAAGTAAACATGTAGAGAAGGACTAAGTGATCAATACGCTCATCCCTCTCCTGTCCCAGGCGCCTGAACTTTGATCCTAGCCAGGCAGAGACCTGGCTAATGAGAAGGAAGGAGGTACCTAGAATGGGCCACGCCACTCATTTCCCTGGGGACACTGCTTCTCTCAGCAGGAGAGATGAAGGAAGGTATGTGCATGTACCTAAGTATTTCTGATTTTAAGGAAGTGGATGATAACTAGTTGTGCTTTCCTCCTTCTCGTCGTGGGGTTGAGATGCCAGTATCTCACAGCCTCCCTCACCATGCCTCACACCCCATAAGGATTGGTCACTGCTGATGGCTTTCTTAAGACAACTTCCCTAGGAGTGTTCTTATATATCAAATGGGGATATTGGTTCCTAAAACCACAGATGTAGCATTTCTGGGGGAGTCTTCTTTGGTTAGACAAAGCCCTCATGAGATTCTGTCTTTAATATTAGTTTTCTGTATTTGAGGAGGCACAGTTTGGACTCATTACTATTTGTCCTGTATCAAATATGTTGGTTTTATTTTGGAAGAGACTGTAGTAAATCTAGTTCTTATGGCTCTAAAGTGGCTGGCAATAGGAATCCTTTCCTTCTCATTTCCCTCTGTCCTACTTCTTTCTTTTTTTCTCATTTCTATACTTGTTTCAGCTGTGAAAATCAGTTTTCATATTTATTGAGGCACAATTTATATACAATAAAAGTCACCTGTTTAAAGTGCATACTTTGATAATATTTAGGAAATATATAGAGTCTTAGCTCTCACTATGATCCAGTTTTAGGATATTTCTATTACCCTATATTTCTGTTACATTGTGCCCATTTGCAGTCAGTCCCCATTCCCTCCCTCAGTCCAAGACAACCACTGATCTACTTTCTGTCTCTATAGATTTGCCTGTTCTGGACATTTCGTATACATGGAATCATAAAATATATGTTAGAGCTATTTTTGATAAAGACTTAGAATAGTTGTTTTCTAAAGACGTAAGAATATTCACAAGAGCTACTCTTCCTTTGAAAAGTTGATTCATGAATAGGAACGAGATGCCCTATCTTGTTTTGGGTTCCCTCAAAGAACATGCCAAGGCAAGGACTTCAGGACAGGTAGTTTATTTGGGAGATGATCCCAAGAAGCAGAACTGAGGGAGTAGGAAGAATGAGACACAGAGGGGAAAAAATAACAAAAAAGTTAGAAGCATGCAGTGAGAAGATTACCACTGTGGACAACCAGGGTTCAGTTCCACTGAGGACTGCCTGAGGAACCATGTGGAATGTGCTTCTGGGCAAGCTGGGGTATTTATCCACCATATTAGTTATTTAATGCTTTGTGACAAGTTACCCTAAATTTAGCAGTTTAAAGCAACAATTAACCTTTATTATCTCTTACACTTTTAAGGGTCAGGAATTTGAGGCTGACTTAGCTGGGTGGTCTGGCATGGGGTCTCTCATAAGATATTGGTCAGGATACAGTCATCTGAAGGCTTAACTGGGGCTGGAGAATCCACTTCCAAGATGGCTCCCTAACCTGGCTGACAGCACAGTGCTGGCTGTTGGCAGGAGTCCTCAGTTCCTCACCACATGGCCTTCTCCATAAGGCTACTTGAGTGTCCTCATGACATGGCCACCAGCTTCCCCCAGAGTGAGTGATCCAAAAGAGAGCAAGATGGAAGCATAAATGCCTTTTATGATCTAGCCCAAAAAGTCACACACCATCATTTCCTCTGTATTATATTGCTTACAAAGGTTAGCCATATTCATTGTGGGAGAGAACTACACAAGGGCATGAATAGTAGGAGGCAAGGATCATTGGGGCCATCTTGGAGCCTGGCTATCACATCCATTGTCTCTCGTCCCTCTTTGGTTGAGGGTTGCCCTGTGTGGGTTGAGCAGGCTCAAGGACGGGCAGGTGAAGCCTCAGGCAGAGGGTTTATACGTGTTTGTGGTAAGAAGCTACCAGCCTGCTGGGAAGTATCTATGTGGCTGTAGGTGAACTCAGAGGTGGGCCTGGGGACTAAGGGACAGAGCCTCACTAGCATCTGCCACATGCACCAAGGCTGTCATTAATGTCATGGTTTTGCAGGTCCACCCTTAGTAATGAAAACAGGAATCTTCCACAGCTCAGACTTAGAGGGACAACGAAATGATAGGTTGTTGGTGAGGTATTTATACCTTTGGGACACCCTCTAGGTGACCGCTGGACCAATGAGCTTTGGGCTTTTAGGACCCCATCATCCCTGAAGAAGGAGCTTCCAGAACAACAAAGCCAGCCTGCTCCTTGTATTGCTGAAGAGTATAAAATCCCAGGACAGCCCTGGGCAGAAGGTCCGGCCACATTCGTGAAATATGGGAAGGGAGCTGGAATCAAAGGCAGGAGTCAAGATTTAGAGCCTCCGTGTGGTGAAGTTTTTTCTCAAGGTAACCCGGAGTAGGAGGAAATGATGACAGCTCAATGCCCGGCAGCACTGCCAAGTGTGGGATTTAAAGCACTGACATCAGTGGGCTCTGTCACTCAGGCCACCTCATTCTGTTCCCCTATAAAGGAGCGACAGTAGGATGAGAATGGGGGCAGGTAGGAACAGAGTCACAAAGGGAGGGGAGGGGAGTGGACCTGTGAACTGAGGTCCCTGGCTGCATGGCCAAAGCTTAGAGGACCCATACGACCCGGCTGGCCCAGGACAATCCTAGTTTAACCTGCTGTTCTGGAATAGTTATTAATAGCACCTCCTTTTACTCCCACAAGCATCCAGGTCCAGATAGCAAATTACATGGTCATCCCCCCCACAGCACACTGTACTGTCCCACACATAACCTTCCTCACATGGAATCATAAATGTTGAACATCTGTCTTGTCTACTCACCTGTAATTTCGGGGAGGACGGGGACCACGTGTGACTTTGACACCGCTGGAGCTGAAGCATTGGCGTTTGCGAGGCGCTCAGTGTATGCTGACTTACGGAATGAATGAGTGAGTGAATGAACGACTGTGCTGCTGAACGAATACACTAGCTCTGCTTGAAAAGGTGTGGTATGGTTGGAATGACCAAAGGGGAAGGAAGGGGGGAAGTCTTTAAGTCTCTGATTCCAAAGGAAGCCATAGGAGGCGGGTTTTCAAACCCCAGGTCAAAGCTCTATTGAAATGGATTCCCTTCATTTAGTTGCAGGGCTCTGGGGCCAGATGGTGTGTGCTCACAGAGCTGCCGCTGCTGGGAGTACGGGGCTGTCAAATGTTCTGAAAAGCCCCGCGTGTGAATCAACAGGCTTGGCATCTCTGCTCTCCCTGGCTCTGCTCTGTCAGCAAGCGGTCTGCAAGCCAGGAAATTGTCCTCTCGGCAGCATGGTGACCATAATGTACATTTTCTTCAGTATTTCCTTTTTAGGCAGAGGGAGCCAAGCATTTTGCCACCAGACAAGGACCATTTATGGACTACTCAGTCGCATTTGCCGAGAGCCGCTGGGACTGCCACGTGACCTTAAGCGTAAACCTTAGCCCATCTCCCGGAGCCAAGAGCACAGGCTCAGCGCTCGGCAGAGCAGGAAAAATGAAACCCGAAAGCTGAAGCCAGAGTTCTGCACAGACTGTTGTATGGTGGCTCATTTAGAAGGGAGACTTCAGCATCTCCAGTGGTGGGGCTTGATTTATCGTCCCCAGCTTGGCCAAAGACACTAAAAATGCCTTTGCACTTGGGTCTTAAATTCCTTAACAGAAGGTTCTATTATTATTTTTCTTTTGGAGCTTAGAAATAGAGCGAGGATTGGGTTGGCAAAAAAGTTCGTTCGGGTTTTTCTGTAACATCTTGTGGCAAAACCCAAACGAACTTCTGGGCCAACCCCAATACCTGGCTTCTTTTTGTCCCTCTGCCATTAGGTCATGGTAGAGCTGCTTCACTTTTGAATTTTTTTGGTGTGTCTTTTTCTTCTAAGATAGGAATTACTATTCTGACCATATCATTATAAGGCTGAGGCCCTGCAGTCTATTCTTAGGAATATTTACATTTTCCCATTCCGGTTCTTTCCAAGCACAGTTCCAAAACATACCCTCTTTAAAAATGCCCCCAAAAGTAGAACACTTCTTAACAAATGGTTCAGTATTTGTCTAGCACCTACTAGAATACATGGGATTACAGTGCAGTAACGGCAGCCTAAGACAGTAGATGATAAGTAGGATGGACAGAATTTAAGTAGGCAGGTGGGAGAAAGGGCCTTCCAGGAAGGGTAGCAACATTAGCAAAGTCTCAGACCAGGGATTGGCAACTTGTGGCCATTGGGCCAAACCTGGCCTGCTGTTTTTTGTAAATAAAGTTTTATTGGAACACAGCCATGCTTATTCACTTACCTGTTGCCTATGGCTGCTTTCACGCTATGATGGTAGAGTTGAGAGATTGTGAACAGAGACTGTACGGCCCCCAAAGACTGAAATATTTACTATCTGGCCTTTTATAGAAAATGTTTGCTGAGTGCCGACATGGTGAAGTGGGGGTCATTTTTCCTTCCTGGAACGGGTATTCAGAAAAATGTGAGTTTGAACAGAAGGGATGGAGCTTCAAAACCCTTTGGTAGGAAATAGGGAGCTGGCTCATGGGACATGGAAATCTCTGTTCTCACCCGACAGCAAACTCTGCCTCAGACCCAGATACTGAGAATCAGTGGAATGGAAACTGCTTAAATGTATTGACTACATCTATCCTTCCATTTGTCTGTCCATCCATCCATCCATCCATCCATCCATCCATCTTATTGAGTATACACTTATTAATTTTTACAGAATCATATCATTACTCAAATAAAACATAACCATTGTAGGGAAAAAAATTTTTTAAAATATAGAAGAGACCCCCACCCCCCAAAAAAGGAGAAAACCAACCATAATCCCACCAACTATAGATAACCATGGTTACATTTTGGTATGTGTCCTTCTTATCTTTTTTCCTACCTGGAAAAGGAAGTCTTTATTGAGTGCCTACTACATGCCAGGCAGTATGCTAAGCACTGAGGATACAAAATGGTGGAAGCTTGGTCTTGACCTCAAGGTTGGAGAGCAGTGACCCAAAGCACTGCAGTATGGGGTGAGAGGTGCAATAATAGCTGCCCGAAGAGATACGAGAAAAGCAGGGCAGAAGGAGGGACCGCCTCTTCCTGGACTGTTATATTCAAGGCAAGTCTTAGGGGGTGCCTGGGAGTCTGCCACAGGAGCAAGAATATTCCAGACAGAGGGGAAAGTAACTGATGTTTCCCATGCGCCTATTAGGTACTTAGGAGTCTTATTGAGAATATCTCATGTAATCATCACAACAGCTCTGGGAGGTAGATATTATCATTCCCATTTTACAGATGAGGAAATTGAGACTCTGAGAGGTTAAGGCACTTGCCCAAGCCCATGCAGATAGCTCGAGGTGGAGGCAGGATTTAAACTCAGGTCTGTTGCCCATGCTCTCCCAAATGGATCATGCAGCCTCCCCAGGATAACCAAGTCATGGTGTCCACCTTCATTGATTTTTTTTTTTTTTTAATTTTTTTTTTTTATAGCTACTTTTATTTTTTTTTATTTATTTATTTTTTGGCTATGCTGGGTCTTCGGTTCGTGCGAGGGCTTTCTCTAGCTGCGGCAAGTGGGGGCCACTCTTCATCGCGGTGCGCGGGCCTTTCACTATCGCGGCCCCTCCCGTTGCGGGGCACAGGCTCCAAACGCGCAGGCTCAGTAGTTGTGGCTCACGGGCCCAGCTGCTCCGCGGCATGCGGGATCCTCCCAGACCAGGGCTCGAACCCGCGTCCCCTGCATTAGCAGGCAGACTCTCAACCACTGCGCCACCAGGGAAGCCCCCTTCATTGATTTTTATTTAGCAAATATTTATTAAGCATCCACTATGTACCAGGTAAAGAATATTTGAGGACTGTGGCCTCAAAAAGTCCTATAGGATCTCTCATCGTGTGTGGGTGTGGGTGAGGGGTGGGGGGCGTTGGAGGAGTCTATGTGCAAAGTCAGGTTATGCTTTGGTTTCAGACAGAACTTGAAACTGATCTAGACCCCAAACACATATGTTGAATTTCTTCCCTCCTCGGTTGTAAGACTCTGGGCCCCTTCTTGGAAGAGGTGGACCAATCATGTTGCATTGTTTGCCCGCTAGAGAGGCCATACTAACTGGATGATTTTAATACACCAAAGATGAAGGTTGCCATTCATTTGTTAGGTCAGTCAACCAATCACCAGTGCTCTGGTGGGGCTGGGCGATGTATATGGAGTAGGGAAGGAAGCAGGAAAGTAACCCCTTCCCGAGTTGCAGCTGTCCAGAGAAATGGCTGTCTCATGGCGGACGGAAGACAAAGGCCTGGCTTGACAGTCTGCTGTAGGAGTTCTCGGGAAGGGGCCTCACGGTGGGCAGAATGGATTAGAAGAGGCTTACTGGAGCAGCCGCATCTCCAACACCTCTCATTGCGGCTGGCTGGCTAGCGAGCAGCTCCGTGTGAGCACTAGGAGAGGTTAAAGTCTCCTCTCAAAACCCGGGAGGTGCTTTAACTTCCAAATTCCACTGGGAGGGGTGTGTGAGGATTGGAGGGTGGGGACGCAGCTCACTCTCCTTTCTCCGGAACACACACAGAGCCACCCACAGTGTTAGGGAGCTGCACCGTGAAATATGGCATGGCCGTAGATAAAATTATAAAGCAGTCGCTTCCAAAGGCTTCACCTTGAAACCTTACCGTCTACATGGTGTGCACACCGTTTATTGCCACCGCTGCTGGGAAAGGGAGCTCTTAGTGTAATGCAGAGAGGAGGAGGCAGTCTCAGGAGCCGAAAATGGTAAGATTTATTGTGGGAATAAAACCCTGGGCAGATTGCCTCTTGTTAAATATGTGTGTTGGGCCCAGTGTCAAAGCAGTTCACTGCAGGCAAGCACAGTGGTCTTGCTGGAAGATTCTCTTAACTGCTCTGTGCCTCTGTTTCTGTCTTTGTAGGATGGCATGTTAAATGGTTGTTAAGAAAGGATCGGTGAGTGGGCAGATATTTGATTCTTTTTTAGGTCCCTTTGTCCAACTGTCCCTTTACTGCTTTGTTTTCTTATCTGGAGAATGGGGGGATAGGCCAGAGATCAGTAAGGTGCACTCATCTCAAAGATGCTGTGATTTCTCCCCCGCACCTGACTCACTGTGTGAATTGACTACCCAGCCATGTGGACCGTGGTCAAGGTTAATGTAGCAGGTGCTATCAGGCCCCACTCACATCCCCTCAGCACGTACCATTCTAGTACATGCTGAAGGCATCCTACTTCAAGCACCCATAGCTCTTCCTCTTAGGGTTCTCTATCAACCTGCAGGAGGGAGGCCAACGATGCCTCCAGGAATTGCCCTCGGCCAGCGATGGATGGGAGTTGGAGGATAAATACCCCAGTTTCCATGCCCCTCGGGTGGCACACTAAGGCGTGTTCTACACAGTTTCCCAGAGTTCCCCAGCAGGACTGAGCCTCAGCACCCACAGTGGTACCCTGCTCAAGAATCCTCCCTTTATTGGCTTCCTTCCCTTCCCTGTCTCACTTCCCCACTCACCTACAGGTACTTTCTAGGATCACTTCCTATGTAAACTACTTCACTCCCATCCTCTTCTGAGTCTGCGCCTGGATGAATGCAGAGGAGCCTTTCAGTGGTTTTTCCTGTTTTATCAGCTCATCAGAATCTCTGGCACATTAACCAATAAGTAGATGCTTAATGTTGTTCTTGAGTGAGTCCTGTCCCACAGATCTGCAGACATAACTACCTGGCGCCCTCTCCTTGCCCTCCCAAACACGCTGCCTCACGTGAATTGGCACTTTCAGCTACATTTTGCCTACATTAATGATTTCTATTTTAATACCAGTTTCCAACCTTGGTTTTCATCAGACGGAGTTCCTGGTTTCATTTTCTTCTAATTGCAGTAAGATGCCCCAAGACATCTTAGGCATGATGGGTCCTGGGTGGGTGTAAATTGTTTGCTGCTGTTGAAGACACTCTGGGAGGGAACCTTCTAGGATCTGACAGGAAGTTGTTCCAGATGTCAGAAACCCAATGCCAAAAAGTAAAAATAAGCTCGTTACTAAACTGATCAGGGTCTGGCATTTCAGAAATAAGAGCACCTTTAAGATGAGCAAAATCTGAAATCTCTGGAAATGGTCCAGAGATACAGCACATATATGGCTTAGGAGTATTCCGGAAGTTAGAAGATGGATTATGGCCATTTAAGGAATCATTTTCTCATGTCACATCAGGAATTAGAATCCTAGAAGAGCAGGAGGGGATCTTAGGATTTCTCTTATCCACCCTCCACCCTCTAATTTTATGAATGAGAAACACTGAGGCCCAGAGAAATGAAGCGATGTGTCTCTAGACACACAGGTAGTGAGCTGAATCTCAAAACAAGTCCAGTGCTTTTTCCACAACCCTGGAGCACCACCCCTAGTCTTTGTACAGAAAGAAAAGCCAGTGATTCCAGACCAACCACCACTGCTCCCACCTCTGGACTGGAGAGTTAGGATAATGAAGGGAAAGGCTAGAATCCGCAGAGCTGTCTCTTGGCTGTACAGCATGACGGGGACCACATTGGGTAACTCCCCAAGAGGGATCACCCAACGTCTAGCTAGAGGGCTGGCATGTGAAATGCACTGCCCGAAAAATTAATCCAGCCTGCTGAAGCAGCATGAGAACGGGAAGAGTATTCTTGGCACACCTCATGACGTTGGGCTCTGTGCTAGGGCCCCAGGGATCTGAATCAGTCGTAAGCTTGGGCTGTGCTCTGAAGCTGTTTATAATTGAAACAGTGGAGACAAGACAGACAATGAACTAATTCAAAATAAAGAAATGTGATTCTCAAGTTTCTCCCACCAAATATCTGGTTGCAGCCTGGCATGTGTCTTGTACCCCCTCCCATCCCTGGAATGCTACAATAATTCCATGAATATGAATTGTATCTTATTACAACACTCGTAAGTTCTTTAGGACAGAGATCATATTTTTATTCATTCATGCATCCATGCACACATGCATTCATGCATTTACAGTAAGTCCCCTACGTACGAACCTTCAAGTCGCGAACTTTCAAAGATGCGAACATGGGTTCGCATGTCCAATCACGTAAATTAGTTCAAGTGTCTGGCGTACCTTGTCATGTGCTTGCATCCTCTACAAATGGTTGTGCTTTTGTGTACTTTACTGTGTTTGTTTTTTTTATGTATTATTTGTGTGAAAAGTATTATAAACCTATTACAGTATAGTACAGTACTCTATAGCCAATTGTGTTAGTTGGGTACCAAGGCTAACTTTGTTGGACTTACGAACAAATTGGACTTACAAATGCGCTCTCGGAACAGAACTTGTTCGTATGTAGGGGACTTACTGTATTCAACAAATTTATTGAATGCCTACTATGAGTCACTAGGGATGGGAGGGAGTGCAAGGTGAAGCAGAGGAGGAGCCAAAGATGTCCCCACCCCTCCAGTGCCTCCCCATATCACTCAGAATATAAGCCCAGGTCTTTATAACCATCTTTAAAATCTGTCCTGATTCCCAAATCCTTTCCCACCCCTCTGGCATCTTGATATCCGTAGTCTGGTTGGAAGAATAGAAGGCTGTTATGTGAGGTTAGAATGGGTGACTAGTTTCCATTAATTTAATTTCACTTGATGTAATTGATTTATTCATGCATTCACTTATTTGACACACATTTATTGATTATCACCTCCATGTCAGGGCCTGTGCTAAACACTGTGTTATTGGTGGTAGATGATGTTTCAGTTCTCACGAACCTTACACTGTAGTCTGTAGAGAGGAACCCGAGCAATAAACAGATTGGCAACTATCTAAGCAATCATACCTGGCGGTAAGCTCTCTGAAGAAAAAGCAAGACATAGGGACAAGAATAATGGGAGAAACCTAATTTGCATTGAGGGTCAGGAAAGGCATCTCTGGGGGAAGTAACCTTTAAATTGAGGCCCTAAAGAGAAAGATTAGTCAGACAGGGGTAGAGATGAGAGCGGAGGTTTTTCAGCAGAGGTTCTGAAGAGTGCCAGGGAGGTTCTCAACTTGGCACACTGATATGCCTCTGCTCTACCCTTGTGCTTTGGATCCACTCTCCATGAGGCACCCTTGTGGACCACTCTGCCCTTGAGAAACCAGCAGAGGCAGGTGTGTGGAAGCGGGGAGGTTGAAATATAAGGAGAGTCTCTGAAGATAGAACCAACTCAACACACAAGAGTTCTGGGAGGAGAATTATAGAGAGTGATCACATGAGGCTGACCATCCCCCCGCCACACACACACACACACACACACACACACACACACGCGCGCGCACACACATCCTCATACTCGGACACACTTGGTTGGCCAGGAGTAAGTAGGGTTTACTCCCATTTCTATCAGTGACAAAATGTGCAAATCAGGAAAATTTCTCTTTGTTTTCTTCCTCAGCTTCCCTGGGATTTCATCCCACAAAACTGACCTCTGTTCTCTGCACACTGAACTTAGAATCAGAAGGCTCTCCCACTTGTTACTTGAACATGAATTACTTGAAGCTTAATTTTCCTTGTCTGTAGCATGAAGATACTGTGTTTGCCCTATCTCTTCACAACAACATTTATGCAAAGGCTTTAGGAAATATAAAGCACTATACAATATTTTTTAATTTAATAGACTTTTAAATTATGTGTATATATATATTTTTTAGTAAATTTATTTATTTATTTTTGGCTGCGTTGGGTCTTTGTTGCTGCACACAGGCTTTCTCTGGTTGCGGCGAGCGGGGGCTACTCTTCGTTGCGGTGCGCAGGCTTCTCATTGCGGTGGCTTCTCGTTGCAGAACACGGGCTCTAGGCGTGCGGGCTTCAGTAGTTGTGGCATGCGGGCTCAGTAGTTGTGGCTTGCGGGCTCTAGAACGCAGGCTCAGTAGTTGTGGCGCACGGGCTTAGTTGCTCCGTGGCATGTGGGTTCTTCCCAGACCAGGGCCCTAACCCGTGTACCCTGCATTGGCAGGTGGATTCTTAACCACTGCGCCACCAGGGAAGTCCCTATGTATATATTTTTAATTGAAGTATAGTTGATGTACAATAGATTTTATTTTTAAAAGCAGTTTTAGGTTCACAGCAAAACTGAGTAGAAAGTACAGAGATTTCCCGTATAATCCCTGCTCCCCACCACCACACACACAGCTTCCCCCTACTATCAGTGCCCCCCACCAGAGTGGTACATTTGTTATGATTGATGAGCCTACACTGATATATCATTGTCACTCAGAATCCATAGTTTACATTAGGTTTCATTCTTGGTGTTGTACACTGTGTGGGTTTTGAGCATTGTAAAAAATAATAGTAATAATTGTGCTGGTTATTCTTCACCCCCACCCCCAAGACGCATCCTCCACCCTCTTTGCCTGGTTCTGCGCCCCTAGAGGCAGACTACATCTCCCAGATTCCCTGGCAGCTGACTTCTGATTGGGTTCTGCCAATGGGTGGGCCCAGCAAGAGATCAGAAGACAGGAGGAGAGAGAGGATGGAATATTGCTTCCCTGGTCCTTGCCTGTTTCAGCGCTCCATCTCTGGCGAGAACTGGGTCCCTCCATGACCACAGAACCTGACCCGTGGCCCCTCGGCCCCAGCTCTCACTGCAATCCAGTGATGCCATGTCCTCCCTTTGTCCCCTTCAGCACATGGTAATGTCCCCTTGTCATAGTCTCTGGACTTTAACATCTCTCGTTGGTTCCCTTAACCTGCCCACAAAGTAGTCCCTTCACTGGAATCTCTTCATTTGAACCGTTTGGGCTGAGTTCTGTTTCTTGTTGGAATTCTCATTCATAGAATCATAACAGCAAAGGTGGCAGTAACAACTCAACCACAACTTTATTACGTGTTTGCCATGTGCCAGTTTCTATGTTAATTCCTTCAAAAACATTGGCTGGATTAAAGGTTAATTTTCAGAACCTTTTTTTTTTTTTAGATTCCATATATATGTGTTAGCATACGGTATTTGTTTTGCTCTTTCTGACTTACTTCACTCTGTATAACCTAGGGTCAGGGCAGGAATAAAGATGCAGACAGACGTAGAGAATGGACTTGAGGACACGGGGAGGGGGAAGGGTAAGCCGGGAAGAAGTGAGAGAGTGGCATGGACATATATACACTACCAAATGTAAAATAGATAGCTAGTGGGAAGCAGCTGCATAGCACAGGGAGATCAGCTCGGTGCTTTGTGACCACCTAGAGGGGTGGGATAGGGAGGGTGGGAGGGAGACGCCAGAGGGAGGGGATATGGGGATATATGAATACATATAGCTGATTCACTTTGTTATACAGCAGAAACTAACACACCATTGTAAAGCAATTATACTCCAGTAAAGATGTTAAAAAAAATAAAAAATAAAGGTTAATTTTCAAGAAAACCTCATCCATGACTTTCATACAGATGTAAAGTGAACACATGTTGACTGACAAAGACTCTCTCCTCAACCTAACTCTAGTCAGGCTCTTCTAAGTCCTCAAGGCCCCAACTTTGGACGCTGTCCTTGGTCTGCTTATTCAAGAATCTCACTGAGTCAGTTTAGCCACAGTCCTCCACTGTTTGAATGCCACCACTCTTGTATCCGATCATATTTCTCATCCCCTCTCCCTTGGTATCATATGACCCTGGCCTGCCTTCAGCAAGAGTCCTATCAAATCAGTTTAGCCAGAATCTCCCTCATCCCTGATCCTCTTAGTAGTTTTCCATCCACTGACCCCCCGGCCCCACCTTTGGCTGTAAACCTTCACTTGTCCTTGTTTTTGGAGTTGAGTCTGATCTCTCTCCCCCTGTGCAAAACCTTGTTGTAGTAATCCCCCTGGATAAAGTCTGCCTTACTGTCTTTAATAAGTGTCATGAAATTTTTTCTTTAACACGACAAAGACTTTCCTTGACCAAACTTGAGACAGGCTCCTCTGAGGTCTCTTTTTGACCAGGCCTCATCTTTGGGCCTTGTCTTTGGCCTGCCTAGTCCAGTTTTAGCAAGAATCCTGCTAAATCAGGTTAGTGAGAATCACTCCATTCCTGATATCTGATCACCCTTGATATCTGATCAAATTCTCCATCGTCCAGCCTTGATATCTCATCACCCTGGCCTGCCTTCACCAAGAATCCTCCTATACTTGATGTTTCCTCTTAGTAATTTTAGACCCACTGCCTCCTTCATTCTGCTCATTGGCTATAAATCTCCAGCTGTCTTTGCCATATTCTGAGTTGAGCCCGACCTCTCTCCACTATTGTAATAGTCCTGACACCTATTGCAATAGTGTTGAATAGAGTCTTCCTTACCATTTTAACAACTATCAGAGTAACTTTTTCTTCAACGATATTAAATATTTAATTTAATTCATTAATGAGGGAACTGGTAGGATGGTAGAACCTGTTCAAGAACAGACACATTTATAGATCAGGAATATTGAAGTGAATATGCAAACACAGGCAAATTTGATCTCTTCCACGAGGCGGGAGGCACATCAAATCGAACCTCTAATGGACAGAATTTGCATGTCTGTAGACAAGAACAATTTTGCAAATCCAGAGTTGTAAAATGGCTCAATGGCAACTGAGAAAGGTGTGCTCTAGCCTACTGCCCGTGAGCCAAATGCAGCCCACCGCCTGCCTTTGTAAATAAAGTTTTATGGGAACACGGCCACGCACATTCATTTGTGTATTTCCTATGGTGGCTTCCATGCTCCAGTGGCAGAATTGAGTAGTTGCAGCAGTGGCCAGGTAGCCCACAAAACCTTAAATATTTACCCTCTGGCTGTTTCCAGGAAAGGTTACTTGACCTCCCTGCTATGGAGACTGTATTGTTTTCCACTGGAGCTGATAAGGAATATATCAGTATGGGTTCCATTTTACAAGTAAAATAACTAAGACCAGTTGAGTGACAGAACCTGAACTCTAAGCTAGGTCAGCCTGATTCCATCCTTAGTGCTAGGCTCAGCAAGCAATTTAGCTGACCCTGATAACGAAAAACACCTTAGAAATTACTTCATCTTTAAGAAAGGTGTGTGTGTGGAGGCATGTGTGTGTGTGTGTGTGTGTGTGTAGTGGGGGACACAGTTAAGAAAAGAGTGACTGCTTTGATAACTGCTTAGCCTAATTTTACTTTTATTCCTTGGTGTAAAACCACTTTCACAAGAGCACATGAATTAAATCGCAGCAGCCTCGTAGAAGGCAGGACACGGGTTGTACATCACTGAACGAGGATCTGAACCAGAAACTGAAAATCCTTTTTTTTTTTTTCCAAATTCATGTTCATGAATTTTTTTTTATAATTTTTTTTTTAACTTTGGGTTTATTTATTTATTTATTTATGGCTGTGTTGGGTCTTCGTTTCTGTGCGAGGGCTTTCTCCAGTTGCGGCAAGTGGGGGCCACTCTTCATCGCGGTGCGCGGGCCTCTCACTGTCGCGGCCTCTCTTGTTGCGGAGCACAGGCTCCAGACGCGCAGGCTCAGTAACTGTGGCTCACGGGCCTAGTTGCTCCGCGGCATGTGGGATCCTCCCAGACCAGGGCTCGAACCCGTGTCCCCTGCATTGGCAGGCAGATTCTCAACCACTGCGCCACCAGGGAAGCCCCCGAAACTGAAAATTCTGAAACAGTTTTGTACTGCTTTTCTTTGGGATGTTTGCTCTTTCTGAACCTAGCCGGCGTCAGAGTCCTCCATAGTCAGCGCGAGTTAGCATCTGTGGTCGCCTTCTTCGATAGTCAGCTCCTCCCTCCCTCCCCGTTTATTACATTTTTCTTCTAGTTTAAAGCTCTTGAAAGTGCTAGTCTCTGAAAGGGATTAAGTGGGTTAATTAGCATTAAAAAGGCCCTTGATTTAGTCGGTATTTAAAATCTCGAGACACTGCCTCTGCTGGCCTCCCCTCCCCCCATTTTGTGAATGGGAAAGTGGGCTGGAAAAACTCCAGCTATAAGGAGAATGTCTGAGCCTCAACCCAGCCCAGCCCGTTCCCCAGTCCAATTCGGAAATCATCTCTTTCGTATCAGGTTGCACATGAAATCTTTGTCAAATCTTTTTCGGTACGCGCTCCTAAATAATACTTCCCAGAGTATGACTAACAGTCAGAAGACGCAGTGGGTGAATTTCAATGGCTGAACCGCTGGGGAGAAAATGAATGGACTGTTAATAGGATCGCTCTGGAATAAGAGCTAAATTATTAAACTGTAGTGTGGTGGGTGTCCCTTCCTCTCTGTGGCAGATTAGATTGGAAGGTGCCACTGTGACCGTCTCAGGAATATTACATTGCACAGCTCTTTGGAGGGATTTAAACCTTTTCTATAGCCTTCTCTCCTTTACCAGAGTTCGTGTCTATTTCTCTTTTTCTTTAGCTTTTATTAGTAGAGGGTGGAGCAGACGGTGTTGGTTTTCTGCCACACCCCCTCGGTACCCACCTCTACGCCAAAGGCTCTTTACTACGAACACCTGCAAGCCTCGGCCAGCAGGACCTTTTTGAGCCCTGGGAGCATGTGGGAGCAGAGTTCCTGAGAACTAATCCCTCCATGGCCGCCCTCGTGTAATGATGGGTGTGAATTGGTGGATAAAAACCCAGCCGCCTAACCCCTCCATTGGAGCAACGATGGGTAACTCTAAGGGAGAGGGCAACCGGGGGCTCTGGGAGTTCCCCAGCAGGACTGCGCTCCAGTGACCCCAGTGTTTGATAACGTTCCCTTTATTGGCTGCCTCTTCTTCCTGTCTCACTTCCTCTACGGCTGTTTCCTGGAATCACCACACAAAGAAACGATTTGCACTCAAATCCTTGTCTTAGGTCCTGCTTCTAGGGTAACCCACACCAAGACAGAGAGTCAGTAGAAAGATTTTTCCTCACCAATTATCCTGCAGCAAAGGCGACACTTTATAATTCCTTTTCACAGAAGCACTTCGCCATGTCCCCTGCTCTGACTGGAGGGTGGCATGTTGCAGTGGGAAAGCCGCGAACTTTGGGGTGAGATTCAATCTGGAGTTCAAATCCCGCCTTTGCCATTGACTGGCTGTTTGACCTGTGTGACCTTGCTGAAGTGATTTTGCCTCAGTGAATCTTCATTTGCCCACTTATTTTGAGGGCAAAAAATACCTCCCTCCGGAATTGCTGAGAGAATTAAGGGCGTAATGTAGGTCCACGGCTCAGTACAATGCTTAGCGTATAGGAGTAAACCAATAGATGGGCGTTCTTTGACCTCCAAAAGGCTGCTCCACAGTCACTACCAAGAGAACATAATGTTCTTGTCCTTGAAGCTTTTGTCATGGGAGAATAGAGCAAACAGATAGCCAGTCCATCTTTTAATTAGTTTTTGAGAACTTTCTGACATCATGGACTAAACTGCATTGTATTAATATTCTAGTCTTCTAGTTCTGTGACAAACAAAAAAATCCATGAGCACAAAACCCCAAAGTAAAACAAAACAGGGAGAAGCTTATAAAACTAAATATGGAACTCAGCTCTAACAGCTGAATGGAGAAAGGAATTCGAATAATTTAAAAATCACAAGTGGATGTAAAGTGTAAAGAAATGGAAACTTACAGACTATTTAAAACCTGGAATTGCTGACTGTTCAGAAACGACACAGATGGATCAAGAGTGGTGAACAGCCAGAAAGGATTGTAGATGGAACTGCATTGTTTTAGCGGCTCCCCGTGCCACCTGTCTCTGAGGACAGCCAGACAATTTGATTTGGAACCAGGCTAACGCTGGCAGCAGATCCAATGATGGTAACCGGCCTAACAGTAGATCCTTCCACTGGGTTTGCAACGATGAACTATGCCCCAGACGTCTGGTGGCTCTTATTGATTTGGGCACCCTAATGCCCCATTGTGCAGCCAATTAAAATGCTTGAAATGGTGAGTTCATGAGTAGCCTCAGTAGATACATCCAAACCTGCCCAATAGCCTTTCATCTCTGGAGAGTGGATTCAATGTCACTGAATCCAGGGTTGCCATGCATCATAGGAAAACAAGACTGTTGCATTGCCGGCCTCCAGAGAGAGTTCCTCCAGTTCATGGTTGAGGCACGTGGATGGGTGGGGAGTGGGGGTGAGGAAAGCCCACACCGTTGCTGCCTGTGTGGTACGTGTCCTGACCACCTGCAAAGATGACCAGAGAGCTGGATGGCTTATGGGGTCAGGGTGACTCCAACATGACTGGACAGGCTTGTTGCACACACTCAATGATGGCTTGCCCAATGCCACCAGTTATAATGACCTGCTCAGTTGAGTCGGGAGGCTTATTCTCTGCCACCTGGCCCTGAGCCCCTGTACTCTCTCGTCATATTTCCTTGATCTCGAAACCTCCTTTCCCAATGAGAGAGCCACACTGCTAGCAAGGACCACCAGGCTCAGGGTGACCAGGGTCTGCTGGCAGCTGTGCTATTGTGCTGATGTCCTCTTCCAGTGCATCCATGATCATAGCAAAGGCTTTAAAGATGGCATTGATGGGTCCAGCCAAAGTGACAATTCTCTCAGCACAGTTCCCTTTGGAGATGTTGATATGTACACCACTCTCCCCACACATCTTCTTAACTGATTCTCTGTTCTTTCTGATGATGCTACCAACTTCCTTTCCATGCATAAAGAGCTGTATGGTGAAAGTGACATTCAGTCCACTTGCAATCATACCCTCCATCCACCAGAAGGGCTCCTGTTGCCTTCTTGACAACCCCTCTTGTTCCTCCTCTGGCCTTCTACCCTTACCCTTCCCACCCACTCCCCTTTTCTTCTCCAGCCTACAGTTTTTGGCTTTGACCACTACCAGTGACCAATGACTTGACCATTTCAAGTCTAGCTCCTTGGAATACCGCTGGACATAGAGACAGATATTATCACAGGTGTCACACAAAGCACTAAGCTTAAAAGGAAAACAACTGATACATTTGATTATGTTTAAATGAAGAACTTTTGTTCAACAAAAGACCCCATTAGGAAAGAGAAAAAACAAGCTGAAGAGCAAGAGAATACATTTGCAACTCCTGTACCCAACAAAGGACTTCTGTCTAGGATAGATAAAGAACTCCTATGCATTAAGAAAGACATAGAAACTCTGTAAAGAAATGAGCAAAAGGCTTGAACATGAGCTGCACAAAAGAGGCTATACAATGACCGGTAAACATAATGAAATGTGCTCAACCTCCTTACTGAACAGGGAAATGCAAATTCACAACTCCACTGCCCATTGAGTAGATTGGCAAAAATGAAAACATCTGACATTACCAACTATAAGCTAAGATGTGGAGCAACTGGAACTCTCATACAGTGATGATAGGAGTGTCAGTTGGTACCCTTTCCCTCAATTTGGGAAAGAGTTTGACATCTGTTGAAGTTGAAGATACTTACACCCTCTGCCCCTCCAATGCATACTGTGTAATTCCATTTTTATAGCTTTCAAAAATAGACAAAACAAGTCTATCATTTAGGTATATATACTAGGTGGCAAAAGAATAAAACACTGCAAGGAAGTTATTACCATAAAGTCCAGGAAATCGTTCCCTCTAGAGAGGAAGGAGGAAATTGTAATGGCCCAGGAATGCACAGAGGTCTAGTGGAGGTGTTGACAATGATCTACTTCTTGAGCAGGATGGTAGTTAAAAGAGTATTTGGTGTACAGTAATTCATTATGCTGCATGTTTGTGTTTCATGTACTTCTCCATATGTGTGCTGTATTTCACTGTAAGAAAGTTTTAAAAAAAACTTTCTCAAAGTGTTTTCTGAGAAACATTGCGTAATGAGGTCTTAATATATGTTACTCACAAAAAGGATTCTATGGTCAAATACATCTCAGCACTGGAATAAATGAAGACAAACAGGTCTTTAATATGCCAAGGTACATTGTGAAATTCCAAGAAGGATCAAGAGTATACAATAATTTATATGACCATGGAACCCTTTTCCTAAGGGAGATTTTACAGAGCATATACTTAGGAAAAGTAGATGGAAAAAAATCATAGGTCAGGTTTCAGTTTCATGAGCCAGTTGACCTGATCCAACCAAAGGCTTCAGGAGCAGGAGCTTTATGCAAAGCGTGAAATGCAAAATAGCAAACAAATGAAGTTTTAGGTGACGCTGAACTGGAGGCTCTCACTATTGCTAAAATCCTCATAATTTCAAGTGTCAGATCCCAAACGCTGAAGGGGTTAGCCCATCCCCATCCCCCTCCTCTGTAGTTATGTTTGCTCCAGTTTTCATAGTCACCGTGATGTAACTGTGTGTCTGTGGATGGATGGACCAACTGGTGTTTGCTCACTTGTTGTTTTTATGTTGATGTCCATCACAGCTGTTTATAAACAAAATCATTCTGATGGAATCCAACTTCTGCCCCAATGCTGGTGCTACATCCCTGCTCTCACTGGGATACTGGGGCAGTTAGCTTTCACTGTGTAACAAACCACCCCACAGACACCTAGTGGCTTAAAACAACAACCACAGTTTTGTGCTCTGGAAATTTGGACTGGGCTCAGATGGATGAGCCTTCTGCTGGTC
Organism: Balaenoptera musculus; assembly: GCF_009873245.2. NCBI lineage: Eukaryota > Metazoa > Chordata > Mammalia > Artiodactyla > Balaenopteridae > Balaenoptera > Balaenoptera musculus. The sequence continues at coordinate 13,873,827 of NC_045806.1, forward strand.
TCAACTAGGTGTCACTCACATGTGTCTGCAGGCAGCTGCTGGGTCAGCTAGGATATTGGCTGGCTGTTAGCTGAGTCAGCCATTTGAGTTCCAGCCATGGTTTTCTCTTATTCATCAGGCAGCCCTAGATGGGCTTGTTCACGTGGCAGCTATAACAAGAGTCCTAAGAATAGCAAGAGAGGGATAGCCCCAATGTGCACGTGCTTTTCAAATCTTTGCTAGCATCACATTTGTTATTGTGCTGTCGATCAGACAATCACATGGCCAAGTCTAGAGTCAGAGTAGAAGGAGACTACCCAAGGGTATGGATACAGAGAGACTTGAACAAATTGGCAGCCATTGCTACATCAATCTGCCACAGGTACTTTGGGCATCATAGCCATTCATTAACAAAACTATCTCTAAAACTGCACTGACTTACGGTACCTCTGATACCAGTCGAATTCACTACTGAGTTGTATTTTTAAAAACAGACGTGTTCATCAGCCTTTTAAAGGAATGATCCAAATAGGAAAGCTTGATTAAAATAGAGATCGATTACATTTTCAAAGATATGATGAAATGTAAACAGTTTCCCCTAAGGAAAGTATGCAAGATGATTGTTCAAGGAGAAATTTAATTACAACCTAAAAAACACAGGGATTCTCGCAGATACAGATTATCGTTAGATTGTATTTGTTACAGGAATACAAGAACGATGACCTTTCCTTTAGTTTCACTTGTTTTTATTTAACAAACTCTGTTCCTTGGCTTTTTTCAACATGACTCTGTTTAATTGTTGCAGACTTCAAATTATTATCTAAGGCTGCACATATTAATCCTGTCTGTTGGAAGAAGAGAAGCCTGTCATGTGGGGTAATTACGGCTGCGGGGGGCAATAATGAATAGTCAGAATAGACCCAGGCCTGCTTTCTGTTGTCCTCAAGCATTGACAATCGATGGCTGTGGCCATGCTGAGTTGGGAAAGGATCACATCTCTAAGTCACAACAGTATTTGGGGGTAATTTCTCAGGAAATGACAAGGATCATTAGGTAACTCCAGATGGTATTACCAATCTTGATTCCATTTGACCACCTGAGGCCACCATCTTGTACTGATTTTACACTATCAAGACCACAAGAAAGGTTTGTCACCAAGAATTTTGGACTCTTAGTTCTGTCTTCCATGGCAGAGATCTCCTATTTCTTTGCTTTGGATGACATTGAAGTCTACGGATAATTTAGAATGTGATGAAGTCATAGTTTCTAAACTTTTTATTGATAAGTTGAGATGATGATGGTGATAGAGAGTAGCAGCTCTTGCCAAGTTCTTGACAAGAATCGTATCATTTAATCTTCACAATGCCCTCTTATCTCTATTTGACACCAGGAGATTAACTAACTTGCCCAAAGACCCACGACTTGTAAATGGTGGCAACAGAATTTGAACCCAGGTCTAATCTGACTCTGAAGTTCTGCTTTTAATGAGTCAGCCACACCACCCCCCTTCTGAGAGCTTGCTAGGTATGTCTGAGCCTCCTCCTCCTCCTCACCTATACTTCTGTTGAGCATTCGCTGTTTGTAGAGTGTACAGAACTGTGCTAGAAATGCGGTATAAAAAAATGCCTCTTGTACAATAGAATATGGGATAAACAACCTTATAAATAGCTTTCTCTTGGTGGTGGTCTTGGTGGAGAGGGAAAGCAGAAATTATAAGAACCTTGTCAACTGACAAACCTGTTTTTAGGTAGAGGTTTCACACCATCCATCTCCCTCAACAAATCCCTCTCAGAGAGTTGATAGCAAGCAACACGATGGAACCACTTGACAGCTAGCACATCTTCACCACCACATCCACCCTCGCACTTTATTGCTTGATGAAATTGTATGAAGTTAGGAAACCCAAGAGAAACCAGGGAGCATGCTGGATGTCTCATAGCTGTAACTTTCAGATACCAAATCATTAAGAAATGACCTTGCATATTTACATATGGTTTTGTCTCTGTCTTATGCCAGTTAAAGGCACAGACTCAGGAAACAGACTGCTTGGGATCAACCACAGATCTGCCATTTTACTCGCTGTGTGACTTTGGACAAGTTATTAAACCTCTCTGAGCCTCAGTTTCCTCAGCCGGAAAAAGGAAATGATAATAGTGTTCTTTGCAAAAGAATGCAAAACATGTAGTGCCTGTGCTATTTAAATGTTAGCTATTAATACTATTACTCTGTTAAACAGCTTAAATCAGGTATAGGGTTTCATTTTTTTTATTTAAAAAATTTAAAAAGTAATTTAAAAAATTTGTATGTTCTTGGTGGCAGCCAATTTATTATTTTATTTAGAAAGATTCATTTAGCATCCAGCGGTTGTACGCTAGGTATATTTTGGAATAAGTTTGTCACTTAGATATTGATTTACGTACATTAAGATCATTCAAACGGCTAATGATTTTCTTTTAGTTTTTTCTATTTTTTCCTTCAATTTTTTAATTGAAGTATAGTTGATGTACAATATTATGTAAGTTACAGGTATACAACATAGTGATCACAAATTTAAAGATTATATTCCATTTATAGTTACTACAAAATACTGATTATATTCTCTGCTGTACAGTACATCCTTGTAGCTTATTTATTTCATACATAATAGCTTGTACCTCCCAATCCCCCACCCCCATATGGCCCCTTCCCCCTTCCCTCTCCCCACTGGTAACCACTAGTTTGTTCTCTATTTCTGTGAGTCTGTTTCTTTTTTGTTATATTCACTAGTTTCTTTTATTTCTTAGATTCCACATATAAGTGATATCATACAGTATTTATCTTTCTCTGACTTATGTCACTTAGCATAATGCCCTCCATGTACATTCATGTTGTTGCACATGGCAAAATTTCATTCTTTTTTATGGCTGAGTAACATTCCATTGTATATATGCCACATCTTCTTTATCCATTCTCCTGTTGATGGACATTTAGGTTGCTTCCATATCTTGGCAATTGTATATAACACTGCTATGAACATTGGGGTGCATGTATCTTTTCGAATCAGTGTTTTCAGTTTTTTCAGATATATACCCAGGAGTGGAATTGCTGGGTCATATGGTAGTTCTATTTTTAGTTTCTTGAGAAACCTCCATACTGTTTTCCACAGTAGTTGCACCAATTTACATTCCTACCAACAGTGCACACCTACCAACAGAGGCTTCCCTTTTCTCCACATCCTCGCCAACATTTGTTATTTGTGTTCTTTTTGATGGTAGCCATTCTGACAGATGTGAGGTGATACCTCATTGTGGTTTTGATTTTCATTTCCCTGATGATTAACTGTGTCGAGCATCTTTTCATATGACTCTTGGCCATCTGCATTTCCTCTTTGGAAAAATGTCTATTCAGGTCTTCTGCCCATTTTAAAACTAGAGTTGTTTGTTTTTTTGATGTTGAGTTGTATGAGCTGCTTATATATTTTGGATATTAACCCTTTATCAGTCATATCATCAGAAAATATTTTCTCTCATTCAGTAGGTTGTCTTTTTGTTTTGCCGATGGTTTCCTTTGCTGTGCAAAAGCTTTTAAGTTTAATTCAGTTCCATTTGTTTATTTTTGCTTTTATTTACTTTGCTTTGGGAAACATATCCAAAAAAATATTGCTATAATTTATGTCAAACAGTATTCTGCCTGTGTTTTCCTCTAGGAGTTTTATAGTATCTGGTCTTACATTTAGATCTTGGATCCATTTTGAATTTATCTTTGTATATGGTGTTAGAGAATGTTCTAATTGCATTCTTTTACATGTAGCTGTCCAGTTTTCCCAGCACCACTTATTGAAGAGACTGTCTTTTCTCCATTGTATTGGTAGATTCTTGCCTCCTTTGTTGTAGATCAATGGACCATAGGAGCCTGGGTTTATTTCTGGGCTTTATATCCTCTTCCATTGATCTATGTGTCTGTTTTTGTGGCAGTGCCATACTGTTTTGATGACTGTAGCTTTGTAGTATAGTCTGAAGTCAGGGCGCATGATTCCTCCAGCTCTGTTCTTCTTTCTCAAGATTGTTTAGGCTATTCAGGGTCTTTTGTATTTCCATACAACTTTAAAAATTATTTGTTCTAGTTTTTTGAAAAACGCCAGTGGTATTTTGATAGGGATTGCATTGAATCTGTAGATTGCCTTGGGTAGTGTGGTCATCTTAATAATATTAATTCTTCCAGTCCATGAACATGGTATATCTTCCAACAGTTTGTATCATCTTCGATTTCTTTCATCACTGTCTTATATTTTTCTGAGTACAGGTCTTTTACCTCCTTAGATATATTCCTATGTATTTTATTCTTTTTGATGTGATGGTATATGGGATTGTTTCTTTAATTTCTCTTTCTGGTAGTTCATTGTTGGTGTATAGAAATGCAACAGATGTCTGGGTATTAATTTTGTATCCTGCGACTTAATCAAATTCATTGATATGCTCTAGTACTTTTCTGGTGGCGTCTTTAGGATTTTCTATGTATAGTATCCTGTCATCTGCAAACAGTGACAGTTTTACTTCTTCCTTTCCAATTTGGATTGCTTTTATCAGCAATATGCTATTAAACAACCAATGTGTCACTAAAGAAATCAAAGAGGAAATCAGAAAATATCTGGAGACAAATGAAAACAAAAACACAAAGATCCAAAATCTGTGGGACGCAGCAAAAACAGTTCTAAGAGGGAAGTTTATAGTGATACAAGTTTACCTCAGGAAACAAGAAAAATCTCAAATAAACAACCTAACCTTACATCTAAAGGAATTTAAAAAAAAGAAGAACAAACAAAGCCTAAAGTTAGTAGAATGAAAGAAATCATAAAGATCAGAGCAGAAATAAATGAAATAGAGTCTAAAAAAACAAAAGTAAAGATCAATGAAACTACAAGCTGGTTCTTTGAAAAGGTAAACAAAATTGATAAACCTTTACCCAGACTCCTCAAGAAAAAAAGGGAGAGGGCCCAAATCAATAAAATCAGAAATGAAAAAGGAGAATTTAAAACCAACACCACAGAAATACAAAGGATTCTACGAGACTACTATGAACAAGTATATGCCAGTAAAATAGACAATGAAGAAGAAATGGACAAATTCTTAGAAATGTGCAATCCCCCAAGACTGAACCAGGAAGATATAGAAAACATGAACAGACCAATTACCAGTAATGAAATTAAATTAGTAATTTAAAAACTCCCAACAAACAAAAGTCCAGGTCCAGACGGCTTCACAGGTGAAATCTACCAAACATTCAGAGAAGTTAACACCTATCCTTCTGAAACTATTCCAAAAAATTGCAGAGGAAGAAATGCTTCCAAATTAATTATCTGAGGCCAACATCACCCTGATACCCAAACCAGACAAAGATATCACAAAAAAATGAAAATTAGAGGCCAGTATCACTGATGAACTTTGATGCAAAAATCCTCAGCAAAATATTAGCAACCTGAATCCAACAATACCCTAAAAGGATCATACACCATGATCAAGTGGGATTTATCCCAGGGATGCAAGGAGTTTTCAATATCTACAAATCAGTCAGTGTGGTACACCACATTAACAAGTTGAAGCACAAAAACCGTATGGTCATCTCCATAGATGCAGAAAAAGCTTTTAACAAAATTCAACATCCATTTATGATAAAAAAAAACTCTCCAGAAAGTGGGCATAGAGGGAACATACCTCAACATAATAAAGACCAAATATGACAAACCCACAGCTAACATCATACTCAATGGTGAAAAGCTGAAAGCATTTCCTCTAATATCAGGAATAAGAAAAGGATGCCCGGGGCTTCCCTGGTGGCGCAGTGGTTGAGAATCTGCCTGCCAATGCAGGGGACACGGGTTCGAGCCCTGGTCTGGGAAGATCCCACATGCCGCGGAGCAACTAGGCCCGTGAGCCACAACTGCTGAGCCTGCGCGTCTGGAGCCTGTGCTCCGCAACAACAGAGGCCGCGATAGGGAGAGGCCCGCGCACCGCGATGAAGAGTGGCCCCCGCTTGCCGCAACTAGAGAAAGCCCTCGAACAGAAACGAGGACCCAGCACAGCCATAAATAAATAAATAAATAAATAAATAAAAATTTAAAAAAAAAAAAAAAAAAAAAAAAAAAAGAAAAGGATGCCCACTCGCGACACTTTTTTTTAAATATAAATTTATTTATTTATTTATTTATTTTTGGCTGCATTGGGTCTTCATTGCTGCATGCGACCTTTCTCTAGTTGTGGGGAGCAGGGGCTACTCTTTGTTGTGGTGCATGGGCTTCTCATTGCGGTGGCTTCTCTTGTTGCGGAGCATGGGCTCTAGGCACGCGGGCTTCGGTAGTTGTGGCTTGCGGGATCTTGAGTGCAGGCTCAGTAGTTGTGGCGCAAGGGCTTAGTTGCTCCGCGGCATGTGGGATCTTCCCAGACCAGGGCTCTAACCCATGTCCCCTGCATTGGCAGGCAGATTCTTAACCACTGAGCCACAAGGGAAGCCCCTCGACACTTTTATTCAACATAGTAGTATTGGAAGTTCTAGCCATAACAATTAGACAAGAATAAGAAATTTAAAACTTTTAAATAGAAAAGGCGGCTTTTTCTGATTTTAAGAGTAATGCATGTTCATTGTAAAAGTATAGAAAATACAGTCATAAAAAATTGCCTTAAAATTTTCAGTGTTCAGTATTTAAATATAGCAAACCAGAACTTAGTGGCTTGAAACAATAATCAATTTTTACTTCATAATTCTGTGGGTTGGCAGGTTGGGCTTAGCGTATCTATGTAGTCTTTTGGAGGCTTGGTTGCGGCTGGATGGTGGAGCATGACCTCACTCACAGCCTGCAGTTGGCAGGCTGTTGGCCACGGCACCTCAGATTTCTTCCACGTGACCTATTCATGTGATGTTCACCTGCTGGAGAATAAACAGACTGTTCTCCTATTCACATGGTGGTTTCAGTGTTCCAAGTGCAGCAACAAGAGTCTAAGCACAAGAGCCCAAGCATTTTTCAGGCCTCTGCTAGTACCATATCTGCTGATGTCCCATTGGCCAAACAAGCTACATGGCTAAGTAAGCACAAATTCAAGGGGTCAGGACAGAGATTTCACCTTTTGATCTGAGGAGAGCCAAAGTCACATTCCAAAGGTACAGGCATGCAGAGATAGGAGAAATTTATGGCTATTTTAAGCAATTCACCACAGATAAATACTGTTAAAATTACATATATATAAAATACATGTATGTGTATGTGTGTATTATACATTTACATGTGTTTCACACAAATACATGGAAAAATATATGCCCAAACAAAAGTGATCTTATTAAATGTTTTGTAACTTTTTTTCCCTCATTGATTACTTCCTAAGGTCATTTTAATGTCCTCATTTTAAGATGTGCATAATATTACATTGTATAGACTTACCATGAAGTATTTAACCGAAGTCTCTTGTACGACTTTTAGGTTGTTTCCAATTTTGCAATAAACTGAATATGTAGAGTTTTCTACATTTTCTCATTAGTTCCTTGGTGTACATATTTTGACCTCTGACATATTGTAAGAATACTCTACTGAAGGATTGCATCCAGAGATAATATTCAAAATACTCAACAACAGAGTAGATCCTGACCTTAGCATGGAGCAGGGTCCTGAAGGTAACCCTTTAATTGCTGGATTCGGAGGTCCAGGTCCCAAGGGAGAGGGCCATGCAGCTGGGGTAGCGGGTGCAACTCATGGTGGTTAGTGGTGGGATAACTGTTATTTACCTTTACAACCATACTAAATATCAGCCACAGAGAAGTGTGTGGGAATGTCTGTTTCCCATCACCACTCCAGCTATCGATGTCGTCCGTCTTTTTAATCTTTGCCAATCTGACCCATGATAACAACAAAAATAATACCATCTTTTATATTGAATTTTTCTAATCACAAGTGAGGGCACTTTTTTATGTCTCATCACCATTTGTATCGGGTTGTTATCGTTGCTTTTAATGAATCACCTGTTTACGTCATCGGTCCATTTTTCTTTGAAATGGTACTCTTTTCATTAGAAAGCTAATATTTATTGATGCCTTACAATGTGTCACTATTCTAAGCCCTTAATAGGCATTACCTATTTTAATATTCATCATGACCCTATGAAGTTATTATTATTCCCATTTTAGAGATGTAAAAATAGAGGCAGAGGTGCAGTAATGTGTCCACGAGGATCTTGTTTGTAAGTGCTGAAGCCAGGATTCAAAACCAAGCAGGCAGATCCCATAACTCAGGTTCTTAATCTTTCTTATCTATTCTATTGCTCCTGCAGTATTTACTTATAAGAGCTTTTTACATAGGGATATTAATTTTTTAATACGTATTGTACATTTTTCCTAGTTTGTCCTACTTTTTACTTTCCTTATGGTGGTGTTTGCTATACAGAAATTTAAAAATCTTATGGATACGCTTTTCTATATGAATTTTTCAGCTTGATAGAGGTTTAATTGAGAAATAAAATTGTAATATATTTAAAGTGTACAAAGTGATGATTTGATATATTTATACATTGTGAAAGGATTCTGACTATTGAGTTAATTAACACGTTCATCACCTCACATATTTACCTTTTCTTTGGTGAGAACACTTAAGTTCTACTCTCAGCAAATTTCAGTTATACCATACAGTATTATCAACTAGTTACCATGTTATACATTAGATCCTTAGAGCTTATTCATCTTATAACTGATAGTTGTATACAGTTTAGGAATATTTAATATGGTCAAATATCTCATGCTTTTTTCTTAGTGGATTTTGTCTGTAATATCATTCTCAGATGTTTCCTATCTAAAGGATATAAAAATATTCACGTATATTTTCTTCTATATAGAGGTTCAAAATTGCCTGTATTAACAAAATATACATGCTTAAGCCCCAACTCAGACCTGTTGAATCAGAATTTGTACAATGAGAACTAGATGTTTATGCTTTTAAAAAGATACACAAAATTACAGTCCAGAGGACTGCAAATACACACATTTATCTCTTTTTATTTCCCTAAACACATGACATTGAAAAAATAATAAATTAAGAATATATCCACAAAATCAATTCCAGATGGGTTAAAAAGTTAGTTGTGAAATCCCAAGCTTAACTTTTAGAACAACACATAGGAGAATATCTGTATTAGTCAGGGTTCTCTAGAGAAATGGAACCAGTAGGATGTGTGTGTGTGTGTGTGTGTGTGTGTGTGTGTGTATATATGTAAATACTCTATTGGTGTATGTGTGTGATATATATACGTGTGTGTGCGTGTGTATATGTGTATGTATAAGAGAGAGAGATTGATTAATTTAGTTATTTTAAGGAATTGACTGACACAATTCTAGGGGTGGGACTGGAAAGACTAAAATCCCCAGGGCAGGCCAGCAGGCTGGAAATTCTGGCAAGAATTTGTGTTACAGTCTTGAATCTGAAGATGGTTTGGAGACCAAATTCCTTCTTCCTCGAGGAAGCTTAGTCTTTTAAGGCTTTCAGCTGATTGGATAAGGCCCATGCACGCTATGTATGGTAATCTCCTTAATCAAAGTCTACTGATGTAGATGTCAAATCACATTTGTAAAATACCTTCACAGCAATATCTAGACTGGCGTTTGACCAAATAACCGGGCACCATAGCCTAGCCAAGTTGAAAAATTAACCATCACAATAGCTTTATGACCCTGTGGTAGGGAAGGATTTTTAAACAAGACACACACATACACACAGGCCTTGGTAAATGGTTTGAACAGGGGGAAAATGTTGTGTTTTCCTACCTGTGCCTTTCTTCCCCTTCATGTGAGATGCCCCCAAGCAGAGCAGAATCTGTATGAGATAATACGCTTCGTGGGATTATTACAACTTGCTTCCCTGCCAAAGAGCTCTTTTCTTTCTTTCACTTCTGTGATTCCAGGTAAACACCAAGAGAGACAGTACAATAACATAAAAGAGACAAGTGTGTTTTAATTTAGGTTCCATAAACCTAGATATTATCTGTGGTACCACAATATCCCAAGCCAAAATGCCAAACACTGATGGATTTATTGTGGCCCTAATTTAAAACAAGCCTGATTTATTTTTTAAAATGCGACCTCAAAACACAGCTCAGCCGACGTGATATGGAATGTATTATATGCCTAACCAAAAAACAAAACACTGCTCGCTACAGTGGACTTGAAAATTATCTTGCTATTAATAGATCTCCCGGATGGTATGATCTCTTGGATTTGATATGTTCAGATTTTGGCAGCCGCTGAGGACTGAAAACAAGACGTTCCATGCGTTATTACTTAATAAAGAAACTAGGCCATGAAGTAGCCCTTTGGTCATTTTTTAAAAAAGATTTTGAAGAGCCCAATTCCATCTTTAATAAGTCCTTGTCGCCAAATATGTTTGCCACAGCAGCAATGGGATTAGCAGACTCCTTCTCCAGAGCTGTGTGAAATTGAGAGCAACTTGGGGTACCCTGTTACTTTCATCTCTCCATCTGGCACAGACGCCTCAAACACTGTACACCTGCAACAAATATTTGCTGAATCGAGAAGCATCCCTCTCTTTCCTTTTTATTTTGAGGGCCTGACACTGAGCTACTGATTCAAATGTTTGGATTGAGGACCTTGACGAACATATCTGTTGGACAGAGAACACCATTTTCAAGAGTTTAAGATAACACTGGGGGCTTCCCTGGTGGCTCAGTGGTTAAGAATCCTATTCACATAGGAATGGGCCAATGCAGGGGACACGGGTTCGAGCCCTGGTCCGGGAAGATCCCACATGCTGCGGAGCTACTAAGCCCGTGCGCCACAACTAGTGAGCCTGCGCTCTAGAGCCCGCAAGCCACAACTACTGAGCCCACATGCCTAGAGCCCGTGCTCCACAACAAGAGAAGCCACCGCAATGGGAAGCCCGCCCACGGCAATGAAGAGTAGCCCCCGCTCACCACAACTAGAGAAAGCCCACACGCAGTAACGATGACCCAACGCAGTCAAAAATAAATAAATAAATAAATTTAAGATAACACTGATCTCTTCTGCTATGCTCAAAATATTTTAAAATGTTTAATTGGATATTGCTGCCCACTCGTCTCCTTAAAAACAAAGTTTTAAAAAAAGAGAGAGATTACAAACAAAAAGCAAACAAGGAGAAGAAGCTTTAGAGGATTTTAGGGTTTGGGTTTTTTACTTCAAGAAATACTTGTTTTAGGTTGGATTCCCCAGTAGTAGACTCTGAGATGAAGGTTCATAAAAACCAGTAAGGTAATGGAACTGGAAAGGGAAGAACTCCAAGGAGGGGTGATACATCAAGCAAAGTCCCCGGGAAGGTAACCTCGCTCAGTCCCGGTCTGGGGATAGTGTAATTCCTCATCAGGGGATGAGGGGGCTGGAGTAGTTATAGGCCCCCATCCCCTGCCATGATAATCAGTGGATGAGAACTCACTGTGCCGTAGATTCCCAGGCACTTCGGTGCCTCCCTGCATAGACGAAGTGGGTTCTAGCAGCCTGAGGACTTTCCTCCAACAAAGAGATGCAGGCTCCAGCTGGAGGGGGGTGGGGAGTGACAGATGTGCATGAAGATGGTGAAGGCCTCTAAGGGGACATGTGCAGACCTCTGACAGCATCTGCCTCACTATTAAACAAGGGATAGTTTGTCAAGGTCTCTCCACAAATTCACAGCAGGCCCAGGGATGAAGGGAAGGAGGGGTACTATGTCCCTGATGTAAGGTTTGCGGCAAGTCACCATCTTTTCTCCGGTGTCTCCCCTGGATGAGTCAGTAGGAAAGAGGTTAAAGAGGAGTTTGGTCTGAAGACAGAGAGCTCTGTGGTCCTCTCCTCATGGGGCAACCCCACCAATAGATCCCAAAGGCCAGGAGGTGGTGGACAGCAAGCAGGTCTGGAGAACAGACAAAAAGTCAATCCTGAAGGGGATACTTGGGTCAAAGACAGGAGAATGGGCTCAAGCCAGGGCTTCACTGGGGAGAAGGAGGAAAAGGGGATCGGGGGAAATGCTGGCACTGGAATAACCATTCTTTTAATTATAATATGATTATAAAGCTATATTTAACAGCGTATATAATAATGCAATATATGAGTTATTTAAATAACTGTAATACATATTGAATGCACTATCCCCATTTCAAGTACTCAGTAGCCACATGGGGCTAGCAGCTACTGTATTAGACAGTGTAGCTCTAGAACATTCCATCATCACAGAAAGTTCTGTTGGACAGTGCTTACTAGAGCTTACTGAATGGATCAAGGGTCAAGATGTAATGGACCTCATTCTCATCTCAAACTCTCATTTTCTTCCTTCCTATATTCAGCTTATAAATTTTGCCACTGGGACTTTCCTGAAAAATTTGGAGTAGCTAGTTAAAGGACAATCATATAAAGATAATTTTTACACTTGCTGTGTGGAGTTACCTTTGTTAAATGACTTTTGCCTCCTTGGGTCTAACCTGAGTTTTTAGCAGTTAAATGTTAACTCACATTTAGTGTACGCTGAGCTTCCAATGAGCTATTACAACAACCCAACAGTCATCTTCTTCGATTGCTGCTTTCCCTGACCTTATTGTTTGTGTGCATTTTAATCTTTACAAGGAAAAGGAACAAAATATGATCTTAAGAGGCAGGAGGCAAGAAGCCACACAGGAGTAGAAAAAGTGGTAGACTCTAACTTGCTCACTCTCTCTTCTGTTCCAATTTCCACACGGCCAGGGCAGGACAGTTCTGCTTAGCTGCTGGGACAAATTCTTATGAGATCCAGTGACCCAGTCCAATTTGGGCACAGTATTTCCAACAGCATGGGACTGGCTGCTGCTTTTGTTGCTATCCAGGAGCACTGTTAAGGTGCAGATCGCCTCCTGGGCCACCAGTCAAAAGTCCACGTTTGAGGAGATCCTGTGTTTTCTTTGATCACCTTTTCTTCCAAAGTTGAGTTCCAGAGTATCTTAATCGGGGTACCCCCAGAAGAAGACCCTGACACAAGGATTCAAGTGCAAGTACTTTGTTTATTGGGTAACTCCAGGAAACACCAGTAGTGCGTGGTGGGGAAGAGGAAGGAAAAAGAAGGAAGCCTATTAAGATATCCTGTCAAGCAAGTTTCCCAGTGGGAGCTCTGGGAGCCACTGCCTCAGAATTATCCCACTGAAGGGTGAGAAAGCTGGGGCATTTATCCATCATTTCTCATCAGTCATTGGTTGAGGGATGCTGGGGGAGAGGCAGTACAGGGCCTACTGCGTGCATGAGCCGAGAACGCCCTCAGACAAAGAAATACAGATGCAGGCACTCAGACTGACGTGCAGGGAAATGCCAGCGTGGAAGGATATGGGTGGGGCATTTACAGAGTGTGCTGCACAGACTTTATTTTTAAATGGACAAAATAGACCTAAGACTCTTAGTGTCCAGCCCATCCACGTCCTTGTAGGGCTGATCTACTGGCACAGAGGAGATAATCACTGCCAAATGGAAAAACAAAAGGATCCTTAATGGGCAACTTGACCTCTGGTCAGAACATCCCAGACAGTGGAGAGTGAGGACAGAGCCTTTGGTATTAAATGCCTCTGAATGGAAAGGGCGGGGAAGCAGCGTTCAGGCCTTCGCACTTAAGACGAGGAATAACTTCTTTTAACCACTTGTCAGAGCATACATGCGTGGCTTTATGCATTCTGGAATTTCTGAGAGAGTCTTACCAAGTGCTTTCTGCTGAGGCTGACGAAGCCAAGCTGGGGCATCTGCATGCCAGGAATATATGGTTGCATATGTGCCACTGTTTATCTGTTTGCAAAATATGCCATATGTTGACAGCCTGACATATGTTGAGCTATATGGAAGACTAGTCAGAGAGAAAGAAGAGCCAGAGTATAAGAAAGAGAGGGAGAAGGAGAAGTAGGAAAGTGAAAACAAAGCCTGGTGACTTTGGCTAGATGGTGAATTCCTTGAGCATGCGGGGTGTATCTCGATCACCTTTAATCCCTAGTGCCTGCAGTTTTGCTGGGCACGTAGTAGATGCTTAGTTAGTGCATCCTGAGGATGAAAAGAGCACATCAAGGTGCCTAGAACCATGTCTTCTATCATATATGATGCATGGTAAGTGTAGATTGAATTAACCCATGAGAGGATGCTTAGAGCTAGAAAGACTCTTGGAGTTTCATTCTATCACGCTTTTACACATAAAACTGAATCTTGGAGGAGCATGAGAATGATGGCAGCCACAGCAGCCTCTGGGCCTGGGTGTTGGAGCTGGTGCTTGTGTCCCGAGGTGTCATCTGCCATCTTCTTTGCCGCACTGCTCTTGCTGCTGGTGTCTGGACCCCACGTGTTCCTGCTGTAGCCACCTCTGGTGCCCTCGGGCTTCTCACTGCAAGCCAAGGCCCTGTGCAACTGGTAAGTTTTTGGGCTGGTGACATACAAAACGATAAAACTCCTGGAAGAAAACGAAGAGAAAAGGCTTCATGACATTGGATTTGGCAATGATTTCTTGGATATGACACCAAAAAGCACAGGCAAGAAAAGCAAAAGTAGATAAACCGGACAACATAAAACTTAAAAACTTTTGTTCATCAAAGGACATAATCAACAAAGTGGAAAGGCAACCTGCAGAATGAGAGAAAATATTGCAAATCATATATTTGATAAGGGGTTAATATCCAGAATATACAAAGAACTCCTACAACTCAAAAACAAACAAAAAAATCAAGTAACCCAATTAAAAAATGGGCAAAGGACTTGAATAGACATTTCTCCAAAGATGACATACAAATGGCCAACAAGCACATGAAAAGATGCTCAGCATCACTAATCATCAGAGAAATGCACATCTAAACCACAGTGAGGTATCACCTCACACCCGTTAGGACAACTACTATCTAAACACCAGAAAATACAAGTGTTGGTGGGGATGTGGAAAAGTTGGAAGCCTTGTGCACTGTTAGTGGGAACGTAAAACAATGTAACCGCTATGGAAACACAATGGAGGTTCCTCCAAAAATTAAAAATAGAACCACCATATGATCCAGAAATTGCACTTCTGGATATATCTCCAAAAGAATCGAAACCAGAGCCTCAAAGAGATAGCAGTGTCCAACGTTCTCCATTCCTAAAAGACGAAACCGAATCCAGCGGTCTCGTGAGCCAATGAATAGAAAATCAGGCGGAGAGCACCCAGAGTGCTGACTCCATCCCAACTCTCCTTCCGTTCTTGGCTTCAGTTTCGTACAGTCCCACATGCCGGCCCACCTGCGGCCTATCTGCCTTGTCTCCTCCCGTCCATCTTTCCAGTCCCTTGGTCTCCTGTCATCCCTAATGCCCACTGTGCTCCAGCTAAGCTTCTACATCCGCTCTTCCCAGGCATAACCTTGCCCCCATTTCCTCTGGGCCTTTGTCCCCTTTGTTTCCCTTTGCCTCCCTTCCCTCCTAATCTGACTATCAAAATCCCAGCCATCTTCTGGGTCAATCCAAATGGCACTTCGGCATGCATCCTTCCCTAGAATACAAGGCTGGAAAGAATTTCTCCATCCTCTGTATTTCTATGGCATTCTGTATTCCAATCAGACCATCCATTAGTTCTGCCTTGTATGATCGTTGTTTATGCTCATTTTTCTCTATAAAATTATAATCCACTTGCATGCAGACATTCTTTCATCTTTGACCCTCCTCAGTGCCTATCACAGAAGCTTCAACATAGTAATAATAATCAGTAGCAATTATTGAGTGTTTACTATATGTTAAGCACCACATGAATTGGTCATTTACTTCTCCCAGTAACCCTATGAAGCAAATACCATCATTAGTCTCATTTTACACATGAGGACCCTGAAACACAGAGAGGTTAAGAAACTTGCCTGAGATAACACAGCCGGGGAGTCAGTCTCAGGGGTGCTGATGCCGAAGTTCAAGCTCTTACCTACAGTGCTACACTTCCTTCTAAGGACCATCTGAGGATTTGGATTTATTTCACTGTTATCAAATACTGAAAAGATCATTTTTATTTAAAAAACAATTCAATATTGAAATCTATAAGAATAGTTGTCCTGCCAGAAAGAAAGCAAAAAGGAAGCACAAAATAAAAGGTTAAGATTGCCCAGATTTTCCTCAGTAAAATGTTAAATGAGCTTCATCAAATTATTTAAATTTTTAAAAATCTCCTCCCTCTATCTAAAGAGCAAAGTGTAAGCCCTCATCCCTGCCACCCAAATGATTTTATGAAGTGTTGTGTTGTTTATGAAACCTTTAGAATCCAAGGAAGGATAGAGTAAAACATGAGTCATTATTAGTTGGCTTAAATTTTGTGAGACCTCTTGTGGCTTCAGAAGGGCAGGAATCAGCTCAGGAGTCTGCCATTCTTGGGTGGACGTAGGCTTATTATGCTTTATTTTTATACCTCAAGTGGGACATAGCCAACAACAGCAGTGCCAGCTCTGTGGGAGCCTAAAGATTAGTATAGGGCTCCTTTTCCTCCCCAAACCCCTAAATCGCTAGCTAGTTGAAGAGATCTTAAGTGCAAGATTTATAACCAACCACTCCTCAGAACAGGGCCTTCTGAAGCATTTGGCCCGAAAAAAAGAAACCTGAGGAGTTACATCATAGTTGGCTAGAGTTACTATTATACTTTGCTTGGAAAACTGACAAGGTGATGGGTTGGCAGGTGGGATACAGCTTTGGGTTTACCTGAGAAGCTGTGTGGCGAAGTGCTAAAGCAGCAGACCGAACCCAGACCATCCAGCCATTTAGCAGTTTGGTGACATTAGCTGAGCTATCTAGACTGTCTACGCTGCACTTTCCTCCTGTGTCAAATAGGAAGAACGATACTCATCTTAAAAGGTTGTTATTATGACTTAATAGCACAGTTCAGATTCCCAAACTTGAGTCATGCACAAATATCTCTGTATCAATCAGGGCAACTTTGATGAAAGTTTAGTAAAGGAATCTGTTACAAATGTGTGGGCAGGGTTCAAGGAAACCAGCTAAGGGATAGTGCAGGGATCCAAGACTAGCAGTTGTGGGGAGGTGTTATCATGCCAGGCCCGAAGGGGGCAAGAGAAGCAAGCATGGGCGGAACTGGGGAGCATATAGAAAAGGCTGCAAGACCGGGGCCCAAACAAACTGCAGCGACACCCACTGGGGAGGAAGCCGGGGACTGAACTAGTACACCAGCCTCACTCTCCTCCCGCTCCCCCATCTCCTGCTGGGGCTCCCCATTGGCTGAACCCAGCCAGAAGCAAGGGAGCCCATGATATGACCAGCCTCCAGGGAGGAGGAGCGAGGAGAGTGGGTGGATAGGGAGGGGCCAATGGAACCAATGCCACTCACCGCCTCTATTAGCATTTTCCCATTTCCCCCTTTAACACAAACCCCCTTTTATTAACTGAAATATAGTTACTTAAAAAAGGCAACTTTTATGGTGTGTCCTAAGCAGAGATATCTGTGAAACCACAGACTGAATGTGCTGGTTTTTTCTCTGTAATTTATACTTTGGGAAGCTCTGCCTCAGTTCAGCACTTGGAACATAGTAAATACTCAATAAGTGATCATCTCTGTTGCTAGAAGTCACAGATGAACGCGCAGTGGAGCACATTGTGCACGTTGAAACTAACTTTTTTTTTTTTTTTTGGCTGCATTGGGTCTTTGGTGCTGCGTGCGGCTTTCTCTAGTTGTGGCGAGCGGGGGCTACTCTTCATTGTGGTGCGCGAGCTTCTCATTGTGGTGGCTTCTCTTGTTGCGGAACTCGGGCTCTTGGCGTGCGGGCTTCAGTAGTTGTGGCATGTGGGCTCAGTAGTTGTGGCTCGCGGGCTCTAGAGCGCAGGCTCAGTAGTTGTAGCGCACGGGCTTAGTTGCTCCGCGGCATGTGGGATCTTCCCGGACCAGGGCTCGAACCCGTGTCCCCTGCATTGGCAGGCGGATTCTTAACCACTGCGCCACCAGGGAAGTTCCTGAAACTAACTTTTAAAAACATATGTTACTATCAACAATGCGATCTTTTCCCCAATATATTTGCTAACTGGAGATTGCTAATTTATAGAAAAGATGATAGAAATGAGTTTTGTGTATATGTTTTATAAACGGCCCATGTTAATGAATTTGATTATTTGGCCCATTGGTTTTTCATTAGATTCTTTGGTTTCTCAGGGCAAACAAGTAAATCATCTGGGAAAGTTGATAGGTTTTTCCTTCCAAACTTGTTGCTGTTTAAGGTCTTATCATAGTGGCTAGAAGCTACAGGGCAATGTTCAAGGACAATGAGAAACAATGAACAACAATGGTGATATCAGGACTTCTTTGTTTCTTCCTTGCTTTAATAGAAACGCTTCTAGCTCTTTTGTTGTTCGTTTATTTGGTAACATTCAACATGATGTTGGCTGTTGGTTTATGAGAGAGATTCTTTATCTTGTTAAGGAAGTGTCTTTATATTCTTGGTTGACTAAGAATTATTGTCAGGAATGGGCGTTATGTCTTACCAAATGTTTCTTAGATGTCTACTGAGACCTTACAATCCTGGAATAAATCCTGCTAGATTAAGATGTATAATTCTTTTAGTATATTGCTCTATTTTTTTCTCCTAGAAGAGCTCCATCTTGATGGGACAAAAGGACGGTGTATGTGCCTAAAGTCATTTTCAGGATTTTGAGGAACTAAAAAAAGTGCATAAAATTAAAATGCAAATTACTTATTCTGATAAAGAAAAAATGTGTAAAATTGTATATTGTACATACAATAATGTTTAAAATAACATTGTATGAGAAGTAACTGTCATTGTAGGCTCCCAACAAAATGGGAACATTCCTCAACAGCCCACAGGCCACTGAGTCTCTCTTTTACCTCCAGCACCTTAGCAGTTTCTCGAAGAATATAGAGACTGAAAAGTTGGAAGATTCTGGATATTGAAAGTTGAATATTCAAAATAGAATTCCAAGCTAAGGTGAATTGGGGTCTTGCAGATCTGCCTACGTTTCTGAAACTAGATGCAACTTGAGACTTTTCTCTTCTGTCTTTACTTAGGGTAGGTAAATTTAGCCCAGTATGAGCAAGGACAACTAACTAAGCAAGTGACAAGCCAAAATATAAGTAAGAAAATTAAGCGTACGTTGTAACAGTCGTATGTGGGATGGGGGGTGGGGGGGACGTGCACAAATCCCAGCCACCCTCCTGTCTACCTCAGCTCAGTGCTCCGTTCACAAGAAACACCACTCCAACAACCCAAAGTAACTGAAAAGCTATTTAAATTTTTCGTGTCATAATCAACAAAACGTAAAGAAGGAATCGCATTTGTAGCACACAGCCAAGTTCCTCTTCACTTATCTTTCTTCCCAAAGCTCCATTTCCTTACAGCCCAAAATTTGCCCCTCTTTTTCCCAGTGTCTCTCTCCCAGCACCCCTCGGCTTTCTCTCCAACTCAGTCTGACCTGGCCTTTGTCCTCTCTCCCCTTCTAGATCCATTCTTTTTTTTGCCCTTCTCATTGTGAAGCAGTCAAGTTCTTTTTGCTTCAGTGCCTCGCCCATTGCCCAGATCTGCGCATTAAGGCCCGAGAACTATCAGGCAAAGGCAGACCTCTTAGCAGGCAGGATTTTTACTGTGTTTTGTTTTATTTTTCTCTCGCACATACAGAAACAAAATTCCCAGGCTGTCCCCAAAGCTCTGCTTACCCGGGACTTCAATTTTCCTCCCCCAGCGAACGTTTCACCATGTTCTACTTTGCCAGTCTAATCTCCCCACCCCCACCAATTCAGTGACAGAACTAATAAACAACGAAGAGGTCACGAGCAGGGAGACAAAGAGAGACCTGGGCAGCCCAGGACCTGGGAAAGGAACTCTGTGAGTAATGGGGGGTTGGGTCTGTTGGCAAAATTATGGTCACAAAAAGTGCCGTCTCTTCTACTTGGCCTGGTTCCTCTGAAGCTGAAGTTTCCCCAAAAGTATTATTAAGGCCTCAAGAAAGAGGAACAAGGCGGCATTAAGCTGCCTTTCTGCTTCTTAAAGCTGGAGGTTTTTCAAGGGCCGAGGTGCAGGGAGATAGAGGAGGAGGGTCCTCCTGCCTTGGGCGTCTGGCCCTTGCCCTCTGCCACCCGCTCAGTCTCTAAAGCCCAGACGCCCGCTCCAGCAGAGCGAGGAGCCTGTTTTTAAAGACCAGGCATACTCTGAATGAATAACGACTTCTCTTTTTCTCCACCCGGTGCCAATCAGTGACTCATCAACCATTTTCTAAATGACTATGTTTTCATTCCCCAGTTTCCTTCGTGCTGCGGTATTAGAGAAGATTAAGTGCAGCCCCTAGCTGCCTCCCTCTGCTTTTCTACGTCTTGTTTTAGAGATGGTAATGCCCCCCAAATAGAAGCATTTCATTGAATGCTGATCACTTAGTGACAAGTGAAAACACACACACACACACACACACACACACACACACACACAGAGACACACACACACACACACACACACACACACACCCCTGCGGTGTTAGCAAAAGCTCTGTCCGTCTTCCAGGAGAACATTGGGTAAAAAGAGAAGGAAGTGGAGTCTTGGACTATGAAAAATGTGATATCTCAACTGGACCCCATTCCCTGCCCCCCGTGTCACCCCCGATTTCCAGGCCGAGGCCCTTTATCACAGACCCCAACTACACATTGCACAGCCACCTTCTACTCCATGCTATTCTCTGCCCGATATTTGTTTTCCTTTAGGAGCCCTTCTGCTCTGTCCCTCCCCCCTTGGCACCTTCTCTTGCCCCAACGGTACCTTATCTAGTTCCCCGTGGTCCTGTCAGCAGCCGCAGGGAAAACTACTTCTTTGCCAGGGTTCTCTCTTCCTGCTCCTACTCCTGGATGTGGCTCTTTTCAAAATGAGGCTTGTCTTTTGCCCCAAGAGCGGAGAGAGGGTTTGGATGGTGAATATAAACCCATCATCATTTCTGAGATAAAGTCAGCCTGTCCTGCTGCTGATGGGCCTGTGGTCTTATCTTTACACACACACACACACACCAAAAAAAACCCAATACACGTTTCCCCACTATCTGAAAGTAGAGTGTTCTACGAAAACTTTCATAAGCAGAAAATGGCGTAAAGCAAAGAAGCGATTGCCTTAGGACACATCTTGCTAAGGGATGCACAAAATAAATCGAGATACAGCACAGGTGCTCACAGACACAGGTCAGAGCTATGGCGGCTGGATGCTGAGATGCCGAGCGCAGTTCCCGGGAAGGAGCTTGGCGGGGCCACTCTCGCTTCTCAGGATGGGCGGTGCCTCTGTAAGAGCTGCTTGCAAAACAAACGCTGAGTGCTATTTTCGATTTTCACCTTTTTTCGTAAAAGTGAGAATCCTCTTTGGATTTCTTTTGGTTAGGGAAAACAGGTATTGACGTAGGTC
This sequence comes from Balaenoptera musculus, assembly GCF_009873245.2. NCBI lineage: Eukaryota > Metazoa > Chordata > Mammalia > Artiodactyla > Balaenopteridae > Balaenoptera > Balaenoptera musculus. Next base: position 13,895,158 of record NC_045806.1, read on the forward strand.
TTTTGTAAAAGCAAAGTGGCATAAGGCGAACTTTCCAAAAGCGGGGGGGCGGGGCGGGGCGGGGGGGCGGCGGTGGGGATGCCTGTCGTCATCCTTAGCTGTTCCTCCTCACCCGGGCCAGATGTCTGCTGTTTGCCGTCTCCAGCCTTCTCCAGCCTGCTCTGTGGCCTGGGTGCTACGTGGATTATGTCAACAGGGTTCCCTTGTGCAGAGACTTCCAGTTGCGTTTAAATTATGGGGAGTTCTGGAAGTAGATCAGAAGGTGGGAGGGCAGTGAGGTCCAGACATTTATTCTGCTCGGTTGCCTCTTTGGGCCGACTCTGTCCCTTGACCTAAGGCCACTGCTTCTTTCAGGGAAGCCTGCATGACTCTCTTCTTCTGGAAACTTCTCTCCCCTCATCTCTGTAGGCCTAGGGGTGGTAACAGCTCCGCTGCCTGTTGCCCCGAGTTCCCGCATTTTCCCACCCACTGCCATTGGTCGCTGCCAATGTGTAATTAGTCCCTCTGTAAAAGAACCCTCTTCAAATCATCCTCATTTGAATATGCCATCTGTTTCCTGTTGGGACCCTGACTGGCCCTATCTTCCTCTCCTCTCCATCCCCACCCCACCTCTTGGCTCTGTTTTGCTCTGATTTTTCTCTTGCAGCGTCTTCTGCACTCCTCAGGCAGTGGTCTGAGTGTACGGCACACGAGCATCAGTTGCCCAACATATACTTGCTGGGAAGAAAGGCTAAGGATTGATGTGGAGCTGGATTATTGACTTTGTCCTCAAACCCTCCACATTACAATCTACTTGTTCTGAGCCTGCGGGACTTCTTACTCTGTGAACCATTCTGGGATCATTTAAGGCCACGGGATATCTATAGCAACTGAATCTCAATCATCATAATCATCATAATCACCATCATGGCTGCCAATTGCTGATTGCCAACTCTGAACCAGGCACTGTGCCTGGTGTTTTGCCTCTGTACATCAAATGGAAGTTTCCATCTCACTCTTCAGGGTTGCTTCCGCACCGTATTTGGGAAAGGGATGGATTGAATCCCAGCGCCCTCTCAAGTTGTCCACCGGCGTCACTCCACTTCTCTGCGTCGTGTGTTACTCCCGACTCCACCAGGGGGCGCTGTAAACGTCAGTGGGGGTGGAGGTCCGGCGCTCGGGAGGACTTTCCCCTTGGTAAGTTGCTGTTCCCTCTGCAAGGATCTTTGGGAGCTTTAGGAAGTAATTGGAAGGCCCAGCTCTCACTTGCCGACCTTGCACAGCCACACCCTTATGCGGGTCTGTCGGTCTGTGCTCAAGGTTTGAGGAACATCAGAGGGGAAAAACCATATGTGAAGGAAAGACTGTGAAACCTCGGGAACCCGCGAAGACTTTAAGCTTTCACAGGGGGACTCTTGGAGGCAGACCCCGGTTCCTGAGCTTGCTCCCTTGCCCTCAAGTCGGCTCCTTTCTGTGGAATACCCTCCTTCTACCTCTGCCTCTCGCCTTTTGGAAATGTTTATCCACTGGAGCTGTTCTCACACCAGGATACATTCCTTTTCCCCCAGTGGGACCTTTTCCCCTGTGTGAATCAGTCAACCAGTGGTGTTCTGTCCACTGTTCCTCCAGATCTGCCTCCCAGGTGAGGGGGACATACATGCGTTTACTCTTCAGATTATCCAGCAGTAGCTGTGGATCTTGTCTCTCTCTCTCTCTTTCTCCCCACCCCCCCTTTCCTCCTGGGCCTGTGGCAACAGGCTTTTTAGTGACCTCCCCTTTAGCTATATGAAAACCCAGCCCAGGTACTGACATGACCACTTGTGAGAGCCATTGCATTTCTTAGCCAAGGTCCCTCCTCTGCCCTGATCTCTGTCTGAGATGGGGGTTGGTTTCATTGCCCCAGTTTCATATGCTTTGGCTCTAGACCCTCACAATCTTCTGGGGTGGCTAAGGTTCTTTTCTCACATTCTGCCCCAGTGAATGACCCCTCAGTCTTGGGACCTGGGAATTGGCCTTCTTCCCTTTTTCTCTCTCATCCCTATATCATATCCATCACCAAGTCCTGGAGATGTTATCTCCTTGACTTTTTCTGGAACTTACCTACCTCTCTCCATCCCCCCCTTCTCCACCCCACTCCCCACTGCCTCCATGTTGGCTGCTGGTCCCTCTCATTATCCTCCCATCCTTTATCTGGCATTGCTATTTAATTTCCACTACTTGTATATGGTCATGCCTCCCCCAACTAAACTGTAAGCTCCACGAGGGCAGGGAGTCTGTCCATCGAGTCTGTACCCCTGAGGCCTTGCATAGTGCCTGGCAGGTAGTAGGCGCTCTATACTTATTTGCCAAATGAATGAATAAATTGTTAAGTCCAATTCACTTATCTTGGAAACTGGAGAGATAAGGTCCCCAGCACTGTCTCGCATACAACAAGCTGTCAAGGAATACCTATTGGATAAATGAATATTTCTTTTGCTCAAGGCTACAGAGCTAATTAGTGGCAGTATTTAAATCAAATCTCCTCACTCCAATTGACTCTTAGCCTTGGTTGAATATTAGAACCATCTGGGGAGTTTAAAAAATTCTGATGCCCAGGCTGCACCCTAGACCAATTAAACCAGACCTTTTTGGTGGGGTTGGTGATAGGAAGCCAGGTATCAATCCTTTTTAAAGCTTTCCAGGTGATTCCAATGTGCAGACAAGGTTGAGAACCACATTAAATCTTGAAGTAGGCCCAAGGTAACCCCCTATTGCTCACACTGCATCTAAAAATTAGACAATTATTGAGAAAGATAAGAAAACCTTACTGAATTCACATGTGCAGAAATAGTGGCAGCTGTGGGAGGAGGGGAGCACGTCCTCGCGTTGGGTTGGGACCACACCATGGTAAGAACCAGCATGTGTTCATTTTCAAAAGTATACCCTGAAGGCAGAGAAATGGTTTTGTAAGGTGGGTGGAGGCACTGGAAGAAAGTAAGTGATGGGAATGTATTTGGGACTGGTTACCGGGAAGCCATTGCCTAATGATCCTCTTAGACCACAGAAGAGCAACTCCAGAGATTTAGGGAGGATTCTTTGGTTTGCGTCATTTGAAATGGACAAACCTCCAGTTGTGTTTACCAAGGAAACCATTTTAGACAGTGATGGAGAAAAGGCTATAGGAGTCATTTTCTCCCAGAAATGCATCGTGCTGGAGACTGCAGTACTTGGTGGTTCATTTCATCCCCAAATCGCCAAGCCCTTTGGTTGAGGCTTAGTTTCAGAACTGCCATATGTAAAGATAGGAATTATGACTTGGAAGAGGAGCAAGAAAAGAAAGGATGAGTAGCTTGCCCAGGGAATGTCATTGAAATCACTGAGAGAGAGCGCTGTGCTAAAAGAGATTCTAATTCTGAGTCCCAGGCTCCACCATTTGGATGCTTCCCTAACCATGGGGGGCTAACTTCATACCATTTGAACTCTTTACAATGACAACTTCTTAAATCTATTATAGGATGTCTTAAAATGTGAGGAAGGAGGAAAGTAAACCACCCTTCAATGGCACAGAATTGGATTTGGTTTTGTCTATTTGCAACATATATAATAAATAGATGTCCACATTAATATACAAAGAACTCATATAAAGTACTTAAGTTAGGTATTCTAACTCAATATGGTGTTTGATCAAAATACTATCTTTAAAATAGATCAGTACCTCTATTTACAAAGAATTGCCCAGGGGGGGATTTTGCAGAGCTATGGCAGTGCATGGGCAGACCTGTCAGTTAGTTCTAGGTTTTAGCCACTCAGTTGACATATGTGGGAGAAAGAGACTAAGGAGGAAGAAAGGTCATAGAGATTTAATAAGGTTTAATAAGATGGGCTTATTAATAAGCTTTCATAAGATGGAATCCTGTGTTTTTGGTGGGAAAAACCACACCAGTTATTGTAAAGCTGATGAGTTAGTTGGTCCAAATGGAAACTTGATTTGGGTATCTTTTCTTATCTTCCAGATCACAGTTTTCTCTGGTTATCTTCACTGTACGCATTGCTCTGTGCTTGTGGTCTAGACACTGTCTACAATGTGCATTTCATGTATTTTAACATGGAAGATAATCAAGCAGCATGCAAGAGCTTGGCTTGGATTAATATTGAGCATCAGTGGTTGGAAACATGTAATCTTAGAATTGAAAGGGTCATTTAGTTCATTTCCTTCCCTCTAGGTATTTGAATGTTTAAACACCAAGATGTTGAGTTTGGAGACATTCTAAAATATCTCTAGGGCTGGAGAATCCATAAACTCAGTTCAGGGTTTCTCCAGTCAAGAGACTTGTATTGTTTGGTTCATTTCACATCCTAGTGTACTTTTTTCCTTGAGTAAGTCTAGTATTCTTGTTTCAAAAAATACAGTACGACAAGACACGTTCTAGGGCAGAGGAAGGCTCCATGAGTTGTAGGAGACCAACGAGGGAGTTACCTTAGAGGTGGGCAGTAAAAGAATGGGGCAGAGTGGGAAAAAGTCGTGTTTTTAATTACCTAAGTACTGTTATCTTACTACCTACTAATATAATGGCAGATAAATAAAGGTCCCCAGGCATGCTACAGCTCCCAATTCAACTTATAACAGGACAATCATAGTTATTCAGATCATATGCAACTCCAGAGAGCAACTATTTCAGCATTTCCATTTTATGGACACTTGAACCCCTTTGAAAGTGACCTGCCATCTTTTCCGTCCCTTAAAATGTTAAAAAATCATTTTATCTTTTTTATATAGTGGATGATAAAATATCTGATTTTAAGCAAATACTGTTTAATTTTGGATTAACAGATAATTAAAAGTTATACTAGGAAATTCATTTTAAAGCAATTTTAACACTATTCAAAATCTATAAAGATAAATTTTGATATTTTTCTATTTAACAAGTGACACAATTTTATTTACCCTAAGTTTCTTATATAAGAATGCCAGCAAATTCATTTTAAATGGATATATTGTTTCATATGTGGTTTTAGACTGAATGTATATTAAAGTTTAGTGAAAATTTAATGTTCAGGCATGAAAATAGACAAAAACTATTTTCATGACATGATTTTAATAATTCTTTCATTTTGTGCTTTTTATATGTGACATATTTGTTGGGTTTTGTTTTGTTTTATACTTTTGGCTGCAACGCACAGCATGTGGGATCTTAGTTCCCCTACCAGGGATTGAACCTGCACCCCCTGCATTGGAAGCACGGAGTCTTAACCACTGAACTGCCAGGGCAGTCCCAGGGGGGTTTTAAAAATAATATTGGAGGTGAGGTCTTTGGGAAGTGATTAGGTTTACATGAAGTCATGAGGGTGGAGCCCCCATTATGGGATTAGTGCCCTTATAGGAAGAGAAAGAGACCAAAGCCCTTTCTCTCCACCATGTGAGGACACAGTGAGAAGGCAGCCTACAAGCCAGGAGAAGGGTCCTCACCAGAACCCAACCATGCAGGCACCCTCTCAGACTCCCAGCCTCCAGAACTGTGAGAAATAAATTACTATTGTTTAAGTCTCCCTGTCTATAGGATTTTGTTATGGCAGCCTGAGCAGACTAAGACATAATATGAAAGTTTTGGTGCTATTATTTATGAGTATAACAAATCACAGCGTGCATACTATTTATTCCCAGTAAATGCAAATGCAAAATGGATATAATCATCATGATACTTTATTATTTTTTGAGGTACCAGCAACATCCTGATGTGTGCGTAAGATTTGGATCAGTTGAATACTGGTCTAGAGGAAATTTTCATAACTTTTCTTGTTTTTATACTTCTCATGAAATTCTATTTCAACATTAAGAAGCTTTATGCATCTTTTCTTTTCTGGTGGTCAATTGAAGGTGAAACTTAAATGGTTTGCTATTGTTAGAACAATTAGGATGTTGTACTGGTCAGAACCAACATGGTGGCTAGCTGTATTTAGTTGAATAATAATAAACTGAGTTATAAGTCAGCCCCTCTAATATCTATGAACCTTAATTCAAACAAGAAAGTTTTCAGACAGTTTGTTCAAATGGGGGAAATGAAAACATTATACTCTTTATTAATTAAAGAAAACTGGAGGCAGACCCTGTCTTAGGTGGGGTTCTCAACAGCAGAGCCTGAGGTGGGGAGTGTTTGGTGCAGGTGATGTAGTGAGGGAGAGCAGCGTTGAGGTGTGAGGGAAGCAGGGTTGGCAGGGGAAGGAGCTAAGCAAAGATGTGGATTCAGGACAAGGCAGCCTCAGCCTGATCCTGCAAAGAGCTCTGGGGTGTGGATACTGGCACAGAGTGTGTTCCACACTGTACCAATGAGTCATTGGCCATGGGCTGCCCTTTTGGAGGGATGTAACTTCCCCGGTAGCTCTGGTGAGATACAGGAAATCCTCTGGAGCAGGTTGCAGGCAACATCCACAGCAGTGTGGGGCTGAGTGCTCCAGCCAGGTGAGGGAATTCTGGAAGGAACTCAGCATCATCTGCTACAGACATCACTTCTTTTTATTATTTTAAGTATATGAACCCAGTAGAGTCATCTTCTTTCCTTCCAGTTTTATTGAGGTATAATTGACGTATAGCACTGTATATGTTTAAGGTGTACAGCATCATAATTTGACTGACATCCATCATGAAATGATTATCACAGTAAGTTTAGTGATCATCCATCATCTCATATAGATACAAAATTAAAGAAATAGAAAAAAGTTTTTTTCTTGTGATGAGAACTCTTAGGATTTACTCTCTTAACTTTCACATATAACATACAGCCGTGTTAATTATATTTGTCAGGTTGTACATTACATCCCTAGTACTTCTTTATCTTAGAGCTGGGCTAGAACCATCTTTTGAATACATAAACTTTTGTTGTTGGACAATGATTATTTAATGCTGTTTAACTGGAAGGGAAACACCTTGAGGGCAGGTCTTTGTTTTGTTTCATTCAAAGATGATTCTTTGGTTCCTAGAAGAGTCACAGACACATAGTAGGTCCAGTATTTGTTTGTTGAATGACATCTGTGGAATGAATGAATGAGGAAGATCCTGAGCCCTGGTATTCTGAATGTTAGAGCAATGCTTTGTAAGGAAGTGGTAATCCAATCGGTCAGAACCGCATCTGACCATGTGTAGTAGCTGACCCGAATACAGGGTTATTTTTTTCACAATACAAGAACTCTGGAGTGGGGGAGGCCGGGTCTGGGGCAGCACTCTGCTCCATCATTTACATTCCAAGAGCCTTTTCCCTTTGCTTTCATCCTCATGTACGTCACAGTCGCAGGACAGCCCTTCTCTGTCACCCTCGAGTCCATTCTCCAGGGCCAAAGAAGAAGAAGGAAGCCTATCCAGAACTGCATCGTCTGGCCAATCCTGAATGCAAGGGAGTCTAGGATGGGTAGCAGATTGGCTGGGGCCATTGCCACCCAGAACAAAATTGAGATTCTGTTCGAAAAGGAGAAGGGGTTAGTGGGGAGGCTGGTGACAGTGTCTGTCACTGTAGCAAAACTGAGCAAGGCTATGAGTGGTTAAAAATGAACACTCTCTTTCTCAAGAGCAAATAAAGGCAAAATTCAAATAAAAATGGAAAATAATTTAAAAACCTCAAATCCCTTTTTTCTCTTTTGCTCCTTCCCCATCCTTTTATTTTGCCTTTCCTAGTAACCAGGGCTGAAGTTCTGCCGAAAGTCCATAGGAAATACTTGAAACATGTTTCAAAACAAATCAAAATGAGCCTATAATCCAGGCACTCTTGCTTACCACTTTTTTTTTTCCAACAGAATTCTTGGACAACTGTTTTATTTTTGTCTTGGTGGCCTGATATTCCATCTGTACACTAGTGAGTGTGGATGATGATCACCTTAAATTCTTCTTTTTCCTTTAAGGAGGAAATTCGGACTGCTGCAATGTTTCTGCTGCTGTTGCCGTTACTATAGGAGACTCCTAGGAGCTGCCGTTTCTTATGGTGAGTCTTGTGTATCTCCACGGAGAAGCTTTCATTATTTCCAGATTCTTATTGAACCCATTATGAGACCATTGAGACAGGATGAGAAATAAAAATGTCTACTTTGTTCACTGGGCTGTTATTCCTGGATCTTTACAATTGAGGTGGAGAAAGAAAACACCTCCGGAAAAATAATTTAAGAGGCATGGCTGGTCGGTTGTCTCCTGTTTGATCCCAGGAGCCCTGTAGTTCACGCGCAAATATGAAAAGGGCCACGGAAGTAAATTTCAGTGACATTTTTTATTTAAAAATCTCCCGCTGACAAAATCACCTTTCCCACCAAGGGTCATTTTGGCGCACAATTTAAAGGCTGGCCTGTCCAGTAAAGTGCCTTTGTGCCAAGAATTCTGGATTTTTCTTTACAGGGTTCTTTCTCTGAGTGGTCGTGCTGGGTTTGAATTAGTGCAGTGACCTTTTTAAGCCTTTGTGGTCCCCGTTCATAAAAAAATTGGCCGTACTTTTTGGTTATATTGATGTGGAGGCACCAAGTCAAATATCCTGACCCCAAAATACTAACCTCACACCAGCAGCATCATTTTCCCAGGCAAGACACCATTTCTGCAAGTAGATTTATAAGCCAGTTTTATCCGAAGGGTGTAACAGTTCCTTCCAGAGAGCCAGGCTCTCGCCCATCATTGCTAATTGGCTAGATATTGGGGTTTTTTGTTTGTTTGTTATAGCCCGTCGAATGCAATATCATATATTATTATCTCGATGAGCTTCCTATGGGGATGTTAACTTGTTCTACACCCACATAAAATACTTTATTCTCTGGTTTTCTTATTAGATTTACCAACATGTCACTGCTGTACCATTACCATTTAACAGCCTGGGAGGCAGAAAGAACACACTATTATACAAGTCTTGGCAAAGCCAACCCCGATGTAGGGAAATCATTAAGCTTCAGGAAGTTTTAACTTTCTTGCACCCAGTTTCTTATCATTTATACAAGGTTCGTATTCTTCCCTGACCCCCCTGATCTCGTAAAGGAAATAGAGGGGAAAATGGGGAGGAGGAGGCGAGGAAGAGACACAAATCAGGCTGAGCCATAGCCATTTCCAGGGCCTGCACTTAACATCAGTGATTAATCAAACTAATGGAGAGTTCTAATTCGGTGCTCTGCTACCCCTAAGCCCTGTAATTGCGGTGTCTCTGAACCCAAAGGAAACACGTTGCGCTCTGCGTGCCCAGGCACATAGCTTTTAAATCTTCATAACTCTGTAATTACTCCAGTGCTTTCCTTCAAATCTGGCTTCATTTCACTTCCTTAATGAGCACGACGATCTTGATAAAGTTTGAAGTTTGCTGCCTCTGCCGTTCACAAGGACTCAATCCCAGACTGATAATGTGAGTTGTAGATTTCACTCCCTCAAGTTCCTCTCAAAAAGAGCTGATTTATTTCAGGACCACCCCAGTCCAAAGCACTTCCTCTGGGTCAAGGCCAGCACTGGGTGTTTTCATCACAGAAGGGTGCTTGGAGAGCAAATTCTGAAGTTAAAAAAAAAAAAAAAGAAGGAGGTGCAGGGAGTGGGGAGGCGGGAAGCTTATGGAACCCTTGGGGAATGGCTGTTTCACTTTATTAGCACCATGTGCTCCAGAGACTGTGGTTCATTTTACCCAATCGAAGACTTTGCTTTATAGTAAATATATTAAAAATCCACTTCCTCTTTCTAAACCGAGCCCTGCCAAAGAGTGAACATTTCATGTCAGCTTAAAAAAAAAAAGCAACATAATTTCCACATTCTTTCTCCTACCAACTGGTTTGCAGGATTTGGAAAAGATTTGTTGGAAATGCCCTTTAATGATACTAGTCAAAAGCTCATCTTCTCTTGCAGCTGGTTGGAGGGTCTCAGTTTTGGCCACCCTGTTTTGCTTTTAACCATGTGGTGGTGCTTGGTCTCAGCTTCAGTCTTTCCGTTTCTAAGCTGTAAGAAGCAGCCCTGAAGCCCATGTTGCTTTTAGAATCCCTGCTCCAGTCTGTATTCCCCCCAGACAGTGTTAATCGCTCTGGGATTCTGGGCAGCACTTAATTCCTATCTCTTATTATAGCTTGCCGGCATTGCCCTGCCATTGTTTGTTTACATGTCTATCTACCCTACTAGACTCCACCCTTTGAAAGCGATGTTTGTGTCTTCTTTCCTTTTATATCCCTGGCAGCAAACAGAGGCCTGAGCACCCAATAAATGTTTGCACTCAGTAAATAAAGCTTCCGGTAAATGTTTGTTGCATAACCAGAGGAACGAATAAGTGAATGAAACTCCCTTGTTGTTTGCTCCATCTGCTTTAACTCTGTCCGTTATTTTGATGTATTTGCAGTTCTGACTAGATCCAGATTTGGCATGTTTAAAATTATATTCAGTTGTAAAATGTGAGGCTAGGATTTTTGAAGATAAGAAAGAAGTCAAAATCTCTCCCATTGGAAACAATGTGAGTAATCAACAGTTCTTTGCAGGGAAGATAAAAAGGCTGGTTGGAACAATCTTTGGATTTGCTGTCTTTGGCATTTTGAGAAAACCATTTAATAGCATCATTTTTTTTCTCCCCATGTTTCCCTGCCAGTAAAATGCAGAGAAAAACCTCTGTCCTGCATACTTAATAGACTAGATGAGGATTTTTGAGGAAGAAGAGCACAAACTAAAACAAAGGAAACCCTTTTGTAGTGGTATATAGTCTTTTTTTCCCCCCTGGAAACTATACACTTGATAGTTGTCAACAGGCAGGCACCTGAACTTACTTGTATGGTGGCTTCACATTTTGATATTTAGTGAATTTTTTCCCCTGGTGGTTCCTGGGAACACGGGTACACAAGACCAAATTTAAGGTTCTTGAACTAGAAGAACTTGGACTCTTGAGTTTCAAAAACTAATCCATGAAGGCTTTGGACATAACGTTCACGCTGTGAACCACAGATATGGGAGAAAGCATGCTCCCTCCGACAGTATGGCATAGAAGCACGGGCTGCCGGCTTCCTCCTGGGAACCAGCACAGCTAAAGGAGAGAGGGAGCTGGTGAATCTCAGAGCTCAGCAACTAACGTTAACACTGGGGAGAACCTCCCTGGGAGCACTGATGTGGAGGAGAGAGGGGCCAGTAACATCTTCTGCAGCCTTTCTGTTGGTTGTGCGTATGTCTTCTTCCCATATGTTTCACGGCTCTCTCCAGCTTTTATTTTGCCCTCAAGGTGTTTTTCTGTGCTCTAACTTTATTTGAGGGTACAGTTCGAGTATAGGATAACGATGAGCTCCAAAAAGTGTTCTGCTTGAATGTGAACCATATGACTCTCCAGTAGTTTCCCAAGAATGGCAACCTCTCCTTTCTTCTCCAGCCCTTGCTACAGACTCTGAAATCTGTGCTTCTGCCTCTAGCAAGTGTAAGGCACCTCCATTACAAGATATTTTCACATTACGTTTTATGGTTTACATTCATTCGCTTTCAAATTGTTGCTTTTTCCTTATGTAAACTTGATAGATTTTTCTATCTGCGAAATGGTTTGGGTAACTTGGGTTGGGATGGGAGGCTCATAATTTTGCCCAATAAAATTACTGAAAATGTTTTTTATTTAACAGCTTTTTACTTAGCGGCAGGGCTTTTCGGAGTGAATTAAAGTGATTCAGTGAGGAATAGGTGCAACTGGGTGGAGGAAGGGAGACTCCAGCCACTGTAATTACATGATTATGCTAACAAGCCCGTGTGTCTCCTGGAATTTCTTGGACAAAAGAAATCTTTTTCAAGTATAAATAATGGTGGTGCAGCGTCTATGCTGGGATATGTGAAACAGAACAGACATTTTTGGTGAAGGATCTTTCAGGAATCTCTGCTTTGTTGCTTGTGAGGTTCCAGAGGCTGCTTGACGACGGTTCTGTGCTAGCCGGAGCCTAGCCAGGCTGAGGGCGGAGGGGCCGTGAGGCTTCTCAATGCCAGTCCTTTCCTTCAACAAAGACCTTGTCCCCGCTGGGCTGCAGCAGGCAGGAGTGTAACTGGGGCGTGGTGACACAGGATACTTCGTTCGTTTTACAGTGGCAGAGGGTATATACTGACCGAACATTCGAGTTTATGGGAGAATTGTGCTGGCCTTTGAGCTGCATGAATGACTGCCCGGAATTAGGCAATGGGGTCATTTTTAAATGCTGCCTTTCTTTTCCCTTTTGGCTATAAGCTCATGGTGATAAATATGTGTACATGGTGAGGGGGGGGGTGGTATGTGATCTCGAGAGATCAACACACACATAAGTAGATGTAACAGTCTGGCTTCAGATGTCAACCTCGATTTCATCAGAGCTTTTTGTGGGTAAACTCGGAGTCAAATGGGGCAATCCGAGATTTGAGTAAGAGCGACACAGCTCCTGGATGTATGGAAAATTCATCAGCACGAAGAATATTCGTGCACCCCATCACCATGACATGATTTAAATGTTTCGGGTCTATAAAGTAGCAGCCAAACTGAAGCTGTGGGCGTAGGGTGAGGGCGGAGCTTGAAGTGGGAGGGGCACAGTGAGGCCCCCAGGTGGTCTGAAGCTGCCCTTGCAAGGCTAGCGCAGTTTTTTAGACAGCGTCTCGGATGTTTAACGATCACTTCTCCAAAAGTGCCTTTATTCACACCTTCCAGTGGACCGAGAAACACATCAGCCCACCGTGTTAATGCATATTTTAATTAGTATTAGTTTTATTTTTGGTGACTTTGAAAGGAAAGCTGTCCTTCAAAGTCATCAAAAATAAAATACTGAAGTGACCTTGGAGAGGTCCCTGCCAACTACCAAAGGAGGGTCCAGGGGCAGTGAGAACGAAGGAGATCAAAAGCCACAATCAAAGCTTTTTATTTTGCCCACATGGCTTTATCAGCACATGACCAGGAGGCCAGGAGATTACAAAGAGTTTCTCTTTTTACACCGCTGAACTGTACTTTGAATCGTTTTGAGATCTTGACTTGAGTCTCTGCTGGCCATTTTGGGGCAGACACCAAGGTAGCTAGCGTGTTCTAGAACTTAACTACCCCCTGGAATCCTACCCCTCCTGGGCCCAGAGGAGGGCTCCCCCTCCCGTGGAATGTTTCCGTCCTCCCCTTCAATCACCTCTGTCTGGTGGAGGGGACCCCTGGATGCTGGGACTAGGCCAGTGCCGGGGGAGGGGCAGTGAGCAGTGGGGCAGACTTGCCACAAGGGCCTCTAACTGGAGGCCTTTAAATACCCCTCATTGTTCTTTCTGCCTCAGTGTGTTTAGGGAGGAGCGCGTGGCTTGGCTACATAGCAGAACTCATGTTCAGAATTGTGAACATATTAAAAAAGTCAAGCTAGATTTGGAAACAGCCAGCTCTAAGCTCTTTAGATTTGTGAGATAAAAAAACAACTCCCAAAAGACCCTTTTCCAAAATATTCTTTTTTTTCCCACTTTTTATTTGGAAACAAACCCAAATTTAAAGTTGCAAGAAATGTACGATGAATCCCAATATGCCCTTTACCTAGACTCACTATTTGCCTATTTTGTCATATTTTCTTTTGTCTCCCTCTTTGTCCAGATACATTATTATCATCATTCTTCTTGTTGCTACTGAAACACTTATGTGTACCTTGCAGACACCATGACCTTTTACCCCCAAATCCCCAGCCTGGATCTTTTATGAACAAGGACACTCCCTCGCCAAAAATGTTATTTTTTGAGGTAGAATAGGAGAGGGGGGGTCTGTTGAAGCCTTTATAACTGAAGTATGGGCCAGTCCAGAGTGCCGAGTGTCGGGCCCCACCACTGGTCTGGAGGGCTTTATTGTTGCCATAAAACATATTTTTTCCATGTTCTCTTTAGACACATGAAATGAAGTCTGCATTCCCAAGATCTGGCTTGTGGCTTTAAAATAAAAAATATTTTTACAGTATTCTTTCTGGAGGGATGAAAGCATGCATTTTATTAACATTTTCAAACTCTTTTTTAGGTTTGAGGCTGACGGCATCCAGCCTTCGACTGCTGCAATCGAAATAGTGTACATGCCTTTTTAGAACTTATACCTTTCAGTTAACCAAAGGGGAACATCTTCCTTTCTTCTGTCAATCATCAGCTCGCTGATGGAGAACTTTAACATTCCCGTGTCTGATCAGCAGAGTAGGGTGACAGGGAGGTCATCTGGCTTATCCTACCTAACGCGTCAATGAGTTTTGCAAGCAGTTTTCTGGGGGTTTTGCTCATGGGTGGTTTGGGTCTCATTCATGTTGTTCTATAGAGACCTGGCCCAGCGCAGCGGCCGAGGGATGCCCGGGAAGAGGTATAAATAGCGTCCTGCCCACTCTGGCCACCCCAAGATGCGCCCACGCCCCATCACCCTCCCCAGCTGTGTCACAGCGCTCACAGAGCCCAGGGCACTCTAAGGGGCAGCCCAGTTTTCCCAGCTAAGAACCCAAAGGACTTGCTCAGAGCTGGAATTCGGCGAAGCAACTTGCTCCAACACGTCAAATCTGCCGCATCCCCAATACCCCACCCTCCTGCCTCTGCGCTCGCCACCCACACCGGCAACCCCAGCTTGAGGACCCCCCCGCCCTCACCGCGCTGACAGTCTCAATCCTCACCCCTCGGATGCGAGGAAGTGTCTTTGCATCAGAACAAGCCTGGAGAGGCGAGGCCACCAGTGACTCCCAGCGGCCGCACAGGGCGCTGCGCCCCGCTCGCCCGGGCCTCTCCCCCCACCCCTCCCCTCCCCTGCCCTGCGTCCGCCCCGCCGCCCCCGCGCCGCCTCCTGCGCCCGGGCTGGAGGCGGATTCCTCTCTCCGGGTTTTCAAAGCGCCTTTCCGAAACCTCCTCCCAGCCCAGAGAGGGAGAGAGATCCCGGGCGCAATTGCTCCCCGGAGCGGCCGAGGGGCGCGCGGGGAGAGGCCTGCGCCGGGGTACTTTCAAACTGAGGCGCGCGCACACACACCCACCCACCCAGACACACGCGCGCGCCGGTGCGCGCGCGCGCGCACACACACACACACACACACACACACACACACACACACACACGCCCATTTATATAGGCGGTGGCGGCGGCTGCGGCCGGGGCGGCGGCGGCGAGCGCAGGAATGATGGAGCTGAGCCAGCCGACCCGGGTTGGAAGCAAGTGAGGAGAGCCAAGGCGCGCCCCGGGATTTCTGTGCCCCGCGCTTGTCATCGTCCTCAGGGAACGGTGCACGCGGAGGAGGAGCGGCTGGACTGATTTGCTAGGGGGAGGGCGGGGACGAGGAGGAGGCCAGGTGAGCGAGGAGCCCCCTGCGTATCCGGACTCCCCGAACGCGCCTTTGCCCGACTCCTGCCCCCTCTCCACCCAGGTGGGCGCGCCCGTTTCCCCGCTCGCCAGGGGCGCTTTGAGGAGACCAGAAAGTCGCGGCCCGGCTGCGCGGGATGCCTTTCGCCAAGCGGATCGTGGAGCCGCAGTGGCTGTGCCGGCAGCGACGCCCGGCGCCTGACCCGGCGGAGGACGCGAACAGAGGCAGCGCAGAACCGCCGCCGCCGCCCCTGCAGCTGCCCGGCCGACGGGACGAGGCCGTGGCGCCGGGGCCGGAGGATCCTCCCCGCGCGCCCCGCGCGCTGCCCGCGCCGACCGACCAGGCGCTGCCGCCGCACGGAGAGGCACCCGCGGCGGGCGAGGAGAGCGCGGCAGGGGTCTTGGAGGCGGCGTCAGCGGCCGGCGAGGCGTCCTCGGCGGCGGCCGCGGCCGTGTTGCTCATGCTGGACCTGTGCGCGGTCAGCAACGCGGCGCTGGCCCGCGTCCTCCGGCAGCTCTCGGACGTGGCCCGGCACGCGTGCAGCCTCTTCCAGGAGCTCGAGAGCGACATCCAGCTCACTCACCGTCGCGTCTGGGCGCTGCAGGGCAAGCTCGGCGGCGTGCAGCGCGTGCTCGGCACGCTGGACCCCAAGCAGGAGGCAGTGCGTGAGTACCCGCGCCGTCCGCCCGCCCGGCGCTCCGCGTCGGCGCCGCACCCTCGCGCCCTCCGCGGTCGCCGCAATCCCGGCGCCGTGCCCGCTGCAGCTTGCACCTTACGCTTGCCTCCCCTGAGACACCACCCCGGGCCTCCCGGAGTTCGGGGCAGGGACGCAGACGCGGAGGGGAGAAAGTTAAAGGGGGCAGTCTCGGGACTCGAAGGCAGCCGCGGGCTGAGAGGGAGCATTTATGGGGACACAGGAGACAGAGGGGCCTGTCATTCACCTCTGGGGCTCGATTTCTCGGTCCCTCCCCGGCGGGGCGGGAGGTTGGTGCAACTTCTGTGGTTTCCAGCAGCCCATCCCGGAGCCCTGTAGTCCCCCCCACCCCCACCCCAGTGCGTGCTTGGGGCGCTCGAGGAGCAGTGAGTGTCCTTTTAGGGCTTCTGCAACGCCGTGGCGGTTTTGTCCCTCTTACTGTGACCTCACGGACTGCACCAAGCCCCGAACTTGTGCCTTGCGTTTGTGTGCGACGTAGCGCGGCGCCATTCGCCTCCCGGAGTGAACTCCGAAGCGCTCTGCTCCAGCCTTCTGGCCTGGGAGGGGCGTGGATGGAGGAGTGTCCCGGGCCCTGGGGAGATCGATGAGACCCCTGGGCATCTCTTCTGCCCTGAACAGAACAGGGTTCCTACTAAATGGCTCTCTGTGCCATCTGCCCTCCGAGAATCTCGGAGGCGTTCCACCCCCCTCCCTTTCCCCCAACGTGGACTGTCGCCCAAATTCACCCGTGTGTACAAGACCCCTGGGCACCTTTGCTGCCCGTTAACTTCACTCTTGCGACATCCCAGGGCTCCCAATAAATGTCATTCTGGCGCTCAGGAGAGTCGCCTGGCGCACGGTTGGCTAAATCGGGAGGCGTTGGTGTCATTTAGGAACAGCCGGACGGTGGGCGGGGGCCGTAAGCCAGCACGCCGGTCCTTTGGCGCCTAGTCCAGCGGCTGCGACGCTCGCAGCGAAGGTGATGTCAGCGACTCTGACTTACATAAGAAGCTTCCCCGGTTGCTGCAGCAGCTGCGCCGGTGGCGGTGGCCGCGGAGCGCGCGCGGCGGGGGCGCCCTCACGGCATCCTTCCCCGGGGACTTCCGGGCACCTCAGTCCCGCAACCCGGCACAGCCTCCTAACCGACCCCCCGCCCCGTTCGCGCACTACCCCTCCCCACCCCACAAAAAACCCCTCTGAACCCCGCCCCGGGAATTCGCTGCTTTTCTGCAATAACAATAATAATAAGCGTAATGAATAAATGATGTGCGCGATCGGTTTTCGCAGCTAAAAAAGACCCGGAGTTGGGTTAATGACTGGTTGTTTAAAAGGGCAATTCCGGGGATGAGTTCTGGAAAGAATTAGGACTGCCGTAGGCCAAGTCGTATTTTACTTTTGGGACTTGAAATGAGCGCTTTAATCCTGCCTCCTTTTTACCTCAAACCACACAGCGGGGACCGGCCCTTCACTTTCAACAGCGCTGATATCTGGGGAGTGTGGTCGGGGTGAGTGGTGATTTCACTTCAAAAGAAGTGGAGGGAAGTTTTGCAGACTGTTGAGTGGTGCATACATTTCCCGTATGTGTGTGTGTGTGTGTGTGTGTGTGTGTGTGTGTGTGTGTGTGTGTGTGTGTGTGACCCACTGCACCTTAGATTTCTCACAAGTGAAACTCAGCGATGGGGCAGAATGAGTTCCCTTCTCCCCTTTTTCTTTAGAGGCAGGAGTGGGTAGTTACGTACCCAGAATTTAATATAATCCTTTTCACTGTTTGGAGTATAAACTAATGGTGAATGGAGAAAAGAGGGGATTTTTGGTGTGTGCATACGATTGATGAACATATACTCTATTTGTGCATATTTATACATGAATAAGTAAATGAAGATGGGGCTCATATAATACAAGGGATAGACTTAAAATCTATTATTTTTACATTTTCCTAAAACGGTATCTCCATACTTTGTGCACAGACCTCTCTCTTCTCTTGTCCAGATAAATTTAGGATGGCATTGTTCCTGTTTGATGTCATAAAAGGCATTACCTTCGGGAGGAAAAGCACAGTATTGTGTCTTAACTTGGGCTTCCCAGTGTGCAGAGGCGGAGACAAGGATTTCTGTGCAAGGAGTTTATTTGAGAGGGGATCCCGGGAAGCACAGGGAGGGAGTGGGGAAGTGGGCAACTGGGGTTCAGCACACACCTCAGAAGTGTCCCACTGAGGAGTGAGGAAGCTACAGTATTTCTCCAGCAACTTCTGTCCCTCACTGATGGAGAGCACCTGGAGCATGAACTCCCTGGCGCCTGGGGCCTGTCCCAGGTGTGGGCTCAGCAGGCTCCCAGGCCAGGTAGAGAGATACCAAAAGCCTATGGTGTGTACGGGAATGTCTGCAGGGGTTGCCTGGGGAGGGGAGAGGGGCTGTGTGTGGGTGGAGTACCCGTGGCATCTGCTACCTCATGCATCTCCCTTTAGCATTGCTCAAGGCCTAGGGGAGTTTCAAAGGGAGAGGAAGCCTGGAAGTGACCGAAGTTCTCTTTTCTCCCCCTTTGAATGTGTCTGGGTGCCTCCATACCCCCTGTATAGCCTTCCCACCCGGATCACCATTCTCCATGCTGCTTCATCCTTGAACAGCTGCTTCCTGTTGCCCTGAGGCAGGCTGGAGTGGTTTTTGCAGGGGTGACATGATCCGACACACTCTTCAGCAAAGTCACTCCGGAGGCAAGTCCAGAGCTGGTAGACCAGTTAGACAGTGTGAGTGGTGACTGTAGCTAGGCTTAGGGTGACAGTGAATAGCGCTCAGATTCTGAATTCATTTTGGAAATAGAATTGACGGAACTTACCAGTTGGTTTGGGTACAGGGTATAAGAGCAAATAATAATACTAATTATGGATGACTCCCAGTGTTGTTATTGTTTTTGGCCTAAACAGCTGATAGAAGGTCCATTTCCACAAATGGGTAAGGTTCGTGGAAGAGTGGATCTTTTATCTTTGGGGGCGGGGATGGAATCAGTGCTTTTCTGTTTGTGCCATGTTAACTTGAGCTGCTTGTGTCTTAGACAATTAGACGTGTGAGTTCAGAACTCAAGAGAGAGGTCCAGGCTGGAGATGTAGATGTGAGACGTAAGGGTAGAGACGATACGCGAGGCCCTGGAGCTCGGGACCATGTAGAGAGTAAAGAAAAGGGGACCAAGACTTAGCCTAGGGCAGTCCAACTTCGGAAGTTTAGTAGAGGAGAAGAAAGACTGAGAAGGAGCAGTGAGCAAGCTAGAAGGGAAATCGGGAGAGCATCGTATGATGGAAGCCAGGAGAAGGTGTCTCAGGAATGGAGGAGGGATCATTTTGGTCAAATGCTTCTGAGAGGAAGATGAGCGCCGAGGCAAGACCATTGAGCTTGGTACGTTGTTAGCAATGAGTGGCCCTGCTAAGTGCTGTTTAAGTGGAGGGGTGGAGAGGAAGGCCACATAAGAGGGGATGAAGAGAGAACAGGTATGGTATGGTCTTTTAATTGTAGCTACTCTGTGCGTAGCTAATAAAAATCTCATTGTGGTTTTAATTTGCATTTTGCTGATGGCTTGTGAGATTGAACACCTTTTCATATATATTTTTGACCAGTTGAATATTCTCTTTTTTGAATTACCTGTTCGAGGCCTTTACTCACTTTTCAGTAAGGTTCTTTGTATGTTTTTTTCTTGTCTTGTAGGAGTTCTTTATATATTGTGTATATGAGTTATTTGTGAGCTATAGATATTGCAATTACCCTCTCTCTGTTGTGTGTCTTTTCACTCTCTTAGTGTTACCTCTTGGTGAGCAGAAGTTCTTATTTTTATGTAGTCCAATTTATGGATCCTTTTCTTTATGGTTAGTGGTCTTCGTGCTCTGTTCTGTTTGTTCTTAAATTCTTCACTGACCACAAGGTCATGAGGATATTCTTCTATGTTCTAGAAGTTTTTTTTTGTTCTGCCTTTGTCATTTAGATCCATGATTCACATGGAATTGATATTTACAAATGGTATGAGGTAGGGGTCAAGATGCATTTTTTTCCATGTGGATGCACAATTAATCCATTGCCATGTCCTGAAAAGACCATCATTTTCCCATTTCACTGCAGTAACACGTTTGTCATCTAGCGAGTAGATTTATTTTATTTTTAGTTAACATTTATTCAGTTCTGCTTTATGTCAGGCCCTATGCTAAGATTTTATATGAATCATCTTATTTAATCTTCACAGTGACCCTATGAGAGTTCTTTTCCTACTTTACTGAGGATTAGCAACTTACTCTGGGTAGCAACAGCTAGAAAGTGCTGGAGCCTAGAATTAGGGTCCAGGTCTGAGTGCACAAACTGTATTCCCAAACATTAGACTTTTCTCCCACACGTTGCTGCACAAATCCAGGGGAATTACAATATTAAAATCAAGGCCCTTCTCGATACGCTTCTGTCCACTTGTCATGTCCCTCCCTGCCTTCCCCGCCTTCCACCCCAGTCCAGTCACACTGAACTACTGGCTGTTCCCCAACTTGCCAGGCTTTCTCATCCTTCAGGCCAATGTGTATACTACTCTTTTCTTCTGGAACATTTCACTGGCTCATTTCTGCTCTTTCTTTGATAATCAGTGGACACGTCATCTTCTCTGTGAAGTGGAACCTGATTCCTTGCCTGCCACCTCCCGCCTCCGAGTTTTCTAGAACTCTGTGCTGACCTTTATCTTAGCTTTTCTCCTTCCGGACAGCAGACCGTGTTGGCGCCCTGCTAGATTCCTTCAGCCCTCACCTCTCATTCTGATGGTTGCTTACTGCCAGCTCCTGTGACTCTGCCTAGGGCTTTTTTTTCCTGACTGATGGACCGCGCTGGGCCTTGCACACAGGGAAAGCCAGAAGTGCCAGCGAATCATTGCCTCTGAAGTAGTACTCAGTCAACTGAGCTGCAGTTGCCCACAGTGGTGACTTATTTGAAAACACACTGTGTATTCACTGCCTTCTTTTCTCCGTCTCACTTCTCAGTTACCTATGGGTGCTTCCTGGGGTCGCCTCCCACAAAAACTTCTTGCACTTGAACTTGCACTTGTACTCATCAGGTCTGGGAGAACCCATGTCAAAACAACCTGTTTAATCTTTGAACTGTGAGGACAGAGACCCAGGGCTGGGAGTGTGGTAGAGGTGATGCTTCTCATTCTTTTTCCCTAAACTCCTTCCCCGAGGGTTATTAGATTCGACACATGGCCAAGCCCTCCAGACGCTCTGTGCTGGGTCTGGAAATAACTTACTACCCTGTAGTGGGCTCACAGTCTAACCTCTCATTGGCGTAGGAGGAGATCGTCAGTGCTTCAGAGGTGAGAAGAGGCTCGAAAGGAGCTCAGGTCCACGATGACCAAGACATACCCCCTCAGTTCCTCAGTGTTTCCTCGGCCAGCCTTTGAGAGTACTGCTTATCGTTCTGTGGGGATGGGCCAGTGATGATGGCCCCAAGAGATCCACACTCCCTGTGTGAGATGCGTAATTTCAGCCAGAGCAGACCCAGGAACTGCTAAACCCAGAAGTAGACTAGGAAGTTACACGTGGGGTGAATCGATCATTTGGGGTCGGTATGTATGGCAGTGCTAATTGTGGGTTCAGCCTGCTTTTGGAAGGATAATCCTTTTCCTCCCCATTCTGTTCATTCTACCACTCACAAAAACCCTTTGCAGTCTGGTTAATGTGTTTTTTGGGGGGGGATGTTTTCGTAACTGTGGTTAGGTGTCTTTTCCTCCTGGCTCTACTCAGCGACTTTCTCTGAGGCATTATGATATCCGAATAACTCCATTGAAAGCTGCTTTTAAACCCATCGCAGAGCTACTGAGAAGAAAGCAATCTTTCAAGGGTTAATAATTCATGGGTGTAATTTCCTCATAACCAGTAACAGCAGCACATTTCTTTCTAGACTTTTCTTGTTGTACTGGATTGGGTATTTATTTATTTATTTAATATTTATTTATTTAGCTGTGCCGGGTCTTAGTTGCAGCATGCGGACTCTTAGTTGCGGCGTGCAGGATCTAGTTCCCTGACCAGGGATCAAACCCGGGCCCCCTGCATGGGGAGCGTGGAGTCTTAACCACTGGGCCACCAGGGAAGTCCCTGGATTGGGCTTTTAAATCAAAACTACCAAACTACTTTATCTGGGAAATTCTTGAGGTTCCGTTGGGCTGATATTGCTAAGATGGTAACAATAAAGATTCCTTTCTTCCTGTTTGTGGAGGCATTTTCCACACAATGCCATCAGGAAAGTGTAAATTCCACGTAAGTGCTCAGAAACATCTTCAGTCTCAGGGCTTCTAGTCTACAGTGGGCATCACCTTTAAGTTCCAATCACATATGACATCTTTCCTGTTGTCCCATGTTAGCGCAAACGTCTTAAAGATCCATTGACTTCATAGAACGCTTTGAATTTTTTTTTTGTGGCCGCCTCCGTGCCTTGCGGGATTTTAGTTCCCTGACCAGGGATCGAACCCTGGCCCCCTGTAGTGGAAGCGCAGAGTCCTAACCACTGGACTGCCAGGTAATTCCCAGTGCTTTGAAATTTAAGAACAAAGACAATTTTAAATGCAGTTGGAATTTTGTTTTGATGGTTCAGTTGAATTTCTTTTTACTCTAGTAAAAGTCATGAACCAAAAGATTTTGTGGGGCACTCAGTTAAAAACAATCATGGGAAGAGTATCCCAAGACCAAACTATTAATCACAAAAGTTCCTGCAAGTTCTTTTTGCATCAAGAATTCCTCATGAATCACATCTTGATAGTAAGTGAAAACAAAAGATAATGAGGTGAGAATGGTTTCTGAATGTAAGACTCTCATTCTAAGGTCTAAATTTGTTGAAATAAGGTTTTGGAGAGCGCTCTTAACCAGACTGTAAGCCCACAAAGGGCAGAGACCCTGTCTAGCTCATCTTTGTAAATGACTAAGACAGGCAGGGTCAATTTTTGTTTCTGACGCTAATGTCTGTCCCTCAATCTATTAATGAACATGAGAAGGTTTGAGTGTACTGAAATAGGAATCTGAGGACCTGGGCATCCGTATGCTGAAAAATTACTTAATTATGAAATGCCCAAGTCCTTCAAAGTGAAATTAACCAAGAACAAAATGAAGTTAATGAGAGTTGGACAGTCTTGGGATCTTAGAGTTGGGAAAGACCCTAGCGTCCATCAAATCCAACCTCCCACTCAGGGTGGGACTCTTTTTAAAGATGTCCCAAGTGGAAGCCCATCTAGTTTCTATGCTCTCTGAGACTCCTAGGAGTGGCCACCCACACCCCAACTTTATTGCTGGATAGTTCCCATTCTCAAATAATCCTTATCTACACTGAGACTAAATCTGTCTTTTGGCAATGCCTGCCTTTCAGTCCTAATCTGCTGTCTGGAGCCACATGGAATCTGCTTATAATCTCTTTTCCAGGACATCTTTAAGTGTCTAGAGGTGACTGTTACTGTCCCTTCTAAGCTTTCTTCATCCCAGGTGAAACAGCTTCACTTCCTTCAACCAGGAATCTTAATGCCACATTTCCTATCCCCTTCCACTCTGGTTGCCCCCTGCCACAGGAATGTACCCATTCCTTTCTCCATCTGCATGCCCCCCCCCCCAGGACTAAGGTGGCCCTTGTTGCCTTAACCTTTTGCACGACACCACTGGTGCATGATTGCTCTTATAGCCCAACAAACCCCTTTCCTTTATGGTGGCAGGTCTTTTACATGAGGCTTCCTCTATCCCATTTGTGTAGTTGGTATTTTGAACTTAAATTTCACAAGACTCCCCCATTGTCTCTGTTAAATTGAATCTTGCTTGCTTTGCTCTTTCATTTCCAATCAGTGGTGATGGTTTAAAATCTTGATTCAGTGTGTCAGCTACTGCCCACAGCGTTTTGCTCTTTGCAGACATCCTAAACATGATGCTACCCCATCACCCACATCTTTGATAAAATTATTGTTCCGATGGACTCAAGGCCAGAGCCCACTGGCAGGCGGTACTAACAACATCCCTCCAAGCTGACGTCTATTAATCACTGTTCCTTGGGTACCATTGTTGCAGCAGCCCCGAATGCTCCCCCCACCTTCCCATTCAAACCACATTTCTCCACCTTGCCCACAAGATCTATCATCATGAGTGATTGTCAAATGGTTTGCTGAAATCAAGATACCATATGTCTGTAGCATTCCTTTGATCTCCCAGTCTAATAACCCTACTCAAAAGGGAAATGAGGTTAGTCTGGCTCAGACTGGACTCACAGCCATCAGAGGGGCTATTTAAATTTTCTTGTGTATAATGGATAAAGAGTTTATTTGGGGGAACCTGCTTTGGTGTTAGCCATCGAAGGACTGTAAAGCTGGACGGCAAGGGGACTCCCTGGGTCCTAGAGTCCATTTCTCTGGCTCCAAAGTGCCTGGTTTGTCCAAGGCAGAGGATCCAAGTGCTTGTCCCTGCCTTTCTTTGAGGATACGTGGTGAGAACTTTATGTCCTTGGGCTCTGTTCCTTCAGGAAAGGTTTGGAATTCACAGCCTTCGGCGTTTGCTTCGGCTCAGTTTGAGCAAGGTTGTCAGGTATCTGGTTTGTCTAATTGTCGAGAGGAAGCTAGTACGTGGTTAAGGGTATGGATGCTGAAGTTAGACCACGTGCTTCAAATCCTGGGTCCTTGTTCTTCGTGTATTATGGGATGGAGATAAAAACAGTACCTGCTACATCAGTTTGTTGACAGGGCCAAAGGAGTCAGGTGTTGAGGTACTTAGAGCTGTGCCTGGCCCATGGTGAGCCCCTGGTAATTATTGGCTGTTATTTTATTGGTACTATAATTGGATCATGCAGAGTGGGAGGGCTGTGTTAATTTTCGCCAAGCAGGTGTAAACCTGTGCCTGAATCTGTGAAATGCTGGGTCAGGGGGAAGGAGACAGCTGACCGAGCAGTTCTCTGTCCCTCTGTGTGGTCAGACGGCTATTAAGATCTCTGCGTTCCTTGTGGTCTCTTTTTGTTATGCAGAGAAGTATCAAAATAAAATGAGCAATGATCTTAGCATCCAGAGTCATTCATTTATTGTATTCCAGGCACTCTTCTAGGCCCTTGAGTTTCACCAGTGAACAAAAAGTTCCAAACAGTTTACAGAGGAGAGAGAGAAACCATAAACAACAAACCTAGTATTACTTTTAAGGAGATTACAAAGCACGTCAGCAGGTGTTAAGTGTAATGGGCGAAAAGCAGCTAGCGCAGGATGAGGGCGGTCCAGAGGACTGAGGTGAGGTTGCCGTTTTCAGTGGGGCGGTCAGGTGGGCCTCATTAAGGAAACGGCATTTGAGTGAAGATTGGGAAAAGGTGAGGGAGTTAATAAGGTAGTGGGCTGGAGGACGCGTTTCAGCAGAGGAAACCGGAGATCCTGCAAAGGCCGTGAGGTGAGAGCATACCTGTGTGATGGAGAGCTGGTAAGGAGGCCAGTGTGGTGGATTTGGAGCATGCAGGGAGGAGAGGAGGCCGGGGAGGGGGGCTGGAGGGCGGCTCGGCGTGGTAGAGTGCAGTAGGCCACTGTGAGTGAGGGCTCTGCCCTTTGCTGAGTGAAGCGGGGACTCACTGGACGGTTTCAAGCCTATAGCAGTAACGTGATTGACTTAGAGTTTAAAAGGATCACTTTGGCTACTGGGTCAAGAAGAGACTGTGGGAGAAGCAGGGGTAGAAGCAGACAGACCAAGTCGGAGGCTGTCCTGGTGAGAGACAGCGGTAGTTTGGTGGACGTAATGAGAAGCGGTTGGATCCAGCTTAGAGCTGTCGGCGTCTTTTGTTTCACGTTCAGGGCTGGGCACCTCGGCCCACACAGAAGGGCATAAAATTGAAAAGGAAAGGACCCCCCCCCACCCCTTACTCTGCCGGGCTTGCTCCAAGGGAAGCCGTGTTATAACGTGTCATAGTCCTGCTAGGAGGAGCAAAAGCAAATTCTCACACATTCTCATTCTCTCTAATGCGTTTTGCACAGCCACTTCTGAATGTCGAGGCAGGCACTTCTCTTAGAGTCTCGTTGATTAATCTTATTTTGCTGTCTTGGAACAATTGAAAAGGTGTCCTAACGAATAGTCTTTTTACAACAGACACTAACACAACATTGTAAAGCAATTATACTCCAATAAAGATGTTAAAAATAAAAAGTCAATGTATAATTTGCAGTGAAATGTACAGCTCTCAAGTGCGTAGTTTGGTGAGTCTTAACAACTGTATTCACCTGTGTAACCCACCCTCCTGTTAAGATGGAGACTATTCCCTCTCTTCAGATAGATAGTACTCTTTTGAGGTTAGAAAACAGTATTGGAACTCTGGTGCCCTCACACCAGCCCCTGTCAGGCCTGCTGTATGAATATGGGCATGGAAGATAAGAATTCCACAGAAACTTCTGGACCATCCAGTAGGATCAGACTAAGAACTAGCGATTCCATGTTTAAGATTTGCAAGGGAGCAAACTTCCAGTTATAACATAAAAAAAGTCCTGGGGATGTAATGCACAGCATGGTGAGTATAGTCAATAATAACGTATATTTGAAAGTTGCTAAGAGGGTAGATCTTCAAAGTTCTCTCAATATTGAACCATTATGTCGTACACCTGAAACTAATATAATGTATGGCAGTTGTATCCCAATTAAAAAAAGACTGAAAGAAAAAAAAAAGATTTCTAACACAAATTGGGACAGTGGAGTTTCCTCACTTTGGTCTGATGGCGCTGACTGCTGATGACATCTTGGTGCCGAGCTCTAGGGAGAGCCCCGCTTGACACAAGGATAAGAATCTGGCCTCAGAGGCCCCAGGGGTAACTTAGAAGTAGGAGTTTTTCTAAGATAAAGCTAAAATAACATTTAAAAAGAGATGGGAGAGAAAAGAACTTATTACTCTTAAGCAAATTTTTAAGTAGCAGGGAATGCTGATTTGTAACTGTTTTTAGCTGAGGCTTGAAGCCTGGCTGGAGGATGAAGAAAGTTGTTTAAAATGTGATTTCTAATTATTATATGTAAGTGCATTTAGATTTGTGGAATAAGAAGCCCTACTCTGGAGCTCAGCTACTCTTGATTTTTACTGCTAGACAACTGAGGGAGGAAAGAACTAGGAGCTATGAGGAAGGATGACAGCCAGTGAGACAGTGTTCATTAGAATATAATATCAATATTTATGTTTCTCTCCAAAGTGCATCTGGACTCTGTTCCTCGAGCCTGGATTTATATATATATATATTTTAACATCTTTATTGGAGTATAATTGCTTTACAGTGGTGTGTTAGTTTCTGCTGTATAACAAAGTGAATCGGCTATACGTATACATATATCCCCATATCCCCTCCCTCTTGCGTCTCCCTCCCACCCTCCCTATCCCACCCCTCTAGGTGGTCACAAAGCACCGAGCTGATCTCCCTGTGCTATGCGGCTGCTTCCCACTATGGATTTATATTTTAATAATGCGAGTAAAGCTGTATTTTCCATGTGAATTTTGCATCAAAGTTCTGCTGCCTCAGCCAGCCCCCTCCTCACCCCTGAAGTGCTCCCATTTACAAGATGGCACATGTTTATTGAGACTTTGATTCTAGGGATGAACTTTGGGGGCGGGGAGAGTGCAGCATGAATAAATACCACAGAAATCCTTTTCCATGTGAGAGTCATGGGGCTTTCTGCTTCATAAATAGGAGAGAAGGATGCTTCAAAGTTTGGGGCAGTGTTGGGGGAAAGTGGGCAAACCAAGAAGAGACCCCGGGAAGGATGTCGTGGAAGGTTTTCGGAGAGTTTCACTTGGGTTAAATGCCTTCAGTGTGAGAGAAGAGATTTTGGAACCCTGCTCAGGTATCAGATGTCACTAGTGCTCATCTGGCAAAGTTTGAGCTTTCGCTAATTAAAACTAATCCAGTTGCACGAAGGAAAATATATTGCATAAGGTTGCTGCTTGTGTGGCTTTATTTTAACCCTTTCCCTGTAGCCTAAGACCGGCGAATCTCAGGCTGGTGTTAGGTTGGGAGGTGATAGTGAGAAATGAGATTCACTTACACACTCATTTGAGTAAAGACAGTGAGTGGTGTAGCCTATTAAGAGTATTGGCTGGTCAAGGTCAATTTGAAGCCCTTTTGGGTTTTCTTGATTGATTTGCCGATTCACAGTTTTTAACAGCTGTTGAGTGAGAAGGAAAAAAAAAAAAAAAAAAACCCAAACCGAAGAGACACCCTCCTTTACTTCTCAGGTTGGACTTTCTTTCCAAGTTGCTCTGTACACTTTTCTGTGGCCTATTCACCTTGGTTGGATCAAGCCCTCTTTAGGAAGCTTGGGTTCAAGGTTTGTACCCTGAGGGTCTGGGATTTTTTGTCATGATCACAGGCTGTGTTTGTAATCCCAGTTGCCTTTCTAGTGAAAGGATGTGTTGGCCTTTGATTTTCTCAGTTCTGATACTTGCCAGCTATGCAACCTTGGACAAATTTGTAGTCTTTTTGTCTTAGTTTCCTTATCTGTGAAATGGGGATAGTGTTAGGACTCACCACAGAGAATGGTTGTGAAGACTGAGCGAATCAATCCATAGACAGGTCCAGCGGTGTGTGACATATACACAGAATACATAGTAAGTGCTAATGAATGCCTGTATGCCATCAATGCTACTATTTGTGTTGTTGTTTTATCATTATTATGATCAGGGGAATTGGGTAAAGGAAACAGATGTGAAAATGGATAAAACCCAGCCCCTGTCGCTCCTCAACCAGCATAAATATTCTGGCTGGCTGGGTGCAGGGTGCAAATGAGAACAGAAGAATCTCAGCCCGCTTTCTGGCTTGGCTAGCCTAACTCATGTCATGGGATACTGCTCTACTCTGGGATGGGCATATAAAAGCTCCTACCTGATCCTCTGCAGTTTATTTCCTCCCCACTGTGCTGGTTGCATGCAGAGGATTTAGCAGAGGACTCCAAGGCCCTAAAGGATGGTAGAGCCACCAGACAGAAGGAGCCTGGGTCCCAGAATCACCACATAAAAGGCTGTCTGCCACCACCTGATTGGCTTTCACATAAGGGAGAAGTAAACTTTTCTTGTGAGATTTAGGGGATATTTGTTACAGCAGTTAGCTGACCCTGACTAATGTAGAGATACAGCGCAGGGAGAAAAAACGACTGGTTTTCCTGAAAATGAACAGATGACGAAAGTACTCCAAAGTACTTTCACGGAATAAAAGGGGCTCTAAATGTAGAGTCTTTTTTTTTTCTTTCCCTGAGAGACATAAAGAGTTTCTGTGTGTGCCCAGAGCAGTGTAACAGCTTTCCTCAAGTAAGCAAATGGAAATAAAGACTTGTTAACAGAGTTCTAGCTTCTAGAGAAATGTTGCTACCTGGAACCAAAAGAATTCATTCATATTCATTCTCTTTCTCTCCCACCATAGAAAAATGATATACATATATTTGTAAAACTTTTAAGAGCTAATTATAACACAAAGCGATGTGCACAAGTTATAAATGTACAGCTCAACGAATCTTTACGCATTGAACATACCTCTTTAACCAGCACCTGGAATAAGAAACAGCATTCACAGCCCTCTGGAAATCCTGCCAGTTCCTTTCCAAGCATGCCCCCCGCTCCCCACCCAGTTGGCCATTATCCTGACTTCTAACAGTCTGTTTTGGTCTGTTGTGTCATCATCCAGTATGTGCTTTTTTATATATGGATTTTTTTGTCTCCTCAAAATTATATTTGTGTGACCTATCTGTGTTGTATGTAAGTGTAGTTCATTTATTTTCATTGCTGTATAGTATTCCTTTGTATGACTATACCGTGATTTATTTGTCCATCCTGTTGTTGATGGGCATTTGGATAGTTTCCTGTTTGGGTTATTCTGAATAATGCTGCTATGAACATTCTAGTTCCTGTCTTTTGGTGAACATACCTACACTTTTCTTCTGAGTGAAAACTCCCTGCCTTGTAGTTTTACAAAACTCTCTTCCTCAGTAAGATGTTTCAAGGGTCTGACAGTGACTGTTCTTATTCCTTGCCGTCTCTTGGCTTCTAGGCTAAGCAAAAGTTTCGTTCTACTTTTCTGGAATGTAAAGATTATGCCTGATCTGTAATGGCAAAGTTTGGGTGTCTAAAATGAAGGAAATGTGATTTACTTCAAAGGACCTTTTTTCCGCCTCTTTTTATATTAAAGCATAGCCATGGAGCCTTTTGATTCTCAGACGAGGGCTGTTCACAAAGCTATGTTTCAGATCACTTGGAAACTCCTTGTAATCAGAGTTTGACATTGGAATCTTCACTGGTGCTGCTTCAGCTCTTCCTCTGCGAGAAGGAGAATCCTTTTGGATATTCAGATTGCTTCCTTCCCTTGGGGAGGGAATGGAGGAAGAAGAGTTATGAGTCCTCTAATCCCTCGGAGGGACTAGCTTTAGCGCTGTCGGGAGTTGCCTCCTCTATTTGCCCCTACTGTCAAGATTTTATGCAAAATCTAGGCAAAGCAGAACATTTCCTCAGAAGGGCAAGAGACAACGAAGAGGGGAAAGCCTTTCTGTCCCCCTGAGAGGGCTGATTCTTGTGGCTCTGCTTTCAGGGCCTTGGATATCTGATCCACAAAATAGCAACCCGGCCTAGACGGAACTTTGTGGATTCTGGGGGTTGAAAAGGCCTCAAGCAAGTTCTAAAAAGCTGCCCACCGGACTTTCTTTCAAACCTCCGATACAGGCTCAGCTTCCCAGACTCCATTGCTGAGGCTAGAAGTCCTGGACTCAATGAGTAGTGTAACCCCCCTAACCCCACCCCAGCCCCCCAGGCTTCCTCACTCTTTGGTTTGAAATGACCAAGACTGGAGAATTGAGGCCTGACTGTTTGAGTCTGAGCCTTCTCCTTCAAGCCCCACGGCTGCATGGTGTTTTGATGGAACGTTTGGTTCCTTTGGGTGTGAAGGTGTGTGAAGC
This sequence comes from Balaenoptera musculus, assembly GCF_009873245.2. Taxonomy (NCBI): domain Eukaryota; kingdom Metazoa; phylum Chordata; class Mammalia; order Artiodactyla; family Balaenopteridae; genus Balaenoptera; species Balaenoptera musculus. The sequence goes on from NC_045806.1 coordinate 13,925,946, forward strand.
CTTTACAGTTAAGTCTGAAAAGTGGCTACGAGAAGGCCCCGGGGAACCCTGCCGCCGAGTGACACACAGCTGGGCCTTTGAAAGGGGGGTTTTATGATAAATTTGAACATGGTTTTCAACTTGACTGTACTTTGCTATATTCCTTTTCCCGGCTAGAGGATAAGTGAGCTGATTTTTTCCATGAGGGAACTGCTTCGGACCATTAACCCAGATTTTCTTCAAATGCAGAGGAGACTGTAACTGACTTTTGGCTTTTAAACACTGGAGGCCTGGTGAGACGGCTCTGTGAGGTCAGAAGTTGCAGCTGGGGCCAGGATATGCTCTTCTCTACCAACCAGGTGTGAAATGCAAAAGAGCTTTATGCAGAATAAGAGGCCTTTAAAAATCCAGATTTACTCTGAGGACCTGGGTAACTCCTGCTTAAATCCACTGCTTGTCTCGAGTTGCCCTTCTCTTCTAGGGGGCACGGCCGAGACCAGGGCCTACAATTTCTTCTTCACCCCTGAAATTTTTTTCTGTGGCCAGCCCTGCCCCTAGTTTTTAGAAAATGGCTGAATTTTTGTCTGAGCTGACTGTCATCAAGGAGATTCTTCTGGACATGTTCAGGCGGACATCAAGCAAATTCGCGGGCACACTCACGTTTCCTGAACATTTGTTGTGTGACTGCTTTCTGCTAGTACATGTTATTCATGTTATTTAACAAGCCCCTCAAAATGCTGTGATGGAAATGTGAGTTTTTTTGTAGATGAGGAAACGGAGGCTCTCCTGGTGGCTCTAAGAGCACACTGCTTAAAAGGGCCTCAGCCAGGATCCAGACATGGCTCTCTGTCTTCAGCTTTGGTCCTCTGTTTACGCTGCCCAGCTCCTTATCGCCACTGAGATAGGCTTCTGCCTCCAGTTTATGATGGGGAAGCAGAGGCATAAAAAAAAAAAAGACATACAGACGATGTCCAGGTGGGGCCTTGGATGCTCAGAAGGGCTGCTGGGATTGGGATGTCTGGACAGAAAGGTTCACGAATCAAGGAGTACCAGCCATGCATCTGATGGCAGGCATATGGCTTTGTTGGATGTTAAGACGTGATGGGGCCAGGCAGTGGCTACGTGTCTGGCTGTAACTAATTAGTTGTTTGATGGTAACTTAGTAGATTGGGTAAAATAAGGCATTGGCTGTAGCAGGAGTCATTTTCTATATCAAGGCCTTTACTACCTAGACCCAAAAGATTCACCTCCTGGATACACAGGATTCTTTCCTAGCTCAGTGGTTGCCTATTTGTATTCTGTAGTGTTGCTTGAAGGCAGGTGTAAATTAACTGTGAGTGACCTCAATTCAGATAACTAATCAAGCCAAAATAAAATAAATTGCCATTTTTTTCATTTATTCAAGTAGGCCAAAATGAAATACTGATAATGGTCAGGTTTGGGGTGGGAATGAGGATGGGGGGGTGGGTATAAGGGTACTTTCAGACATTGCTGATGGAAGTGTGAATTGGTATAATTTCCAGACACTGCTGACAAGTGTGGAATTGGTGTAAATTTTCTAGTAAGCAGTTGGCCTTTATGAAATTAATATACAAAAAAACTGTATGCCAGAGATGTCACTTCAGAATTTAACCTGAGAAAATAAGTATATAAGTAAAAGAATGTATAGATGCCTCAGTGTTGCTTATAATTAAGAATTATTGGAAATACATTAAATGACTAGCAACAGAAAATTGATCAAACAAACAACACTACTATACATTAGTACAGCAGACAACATTACTACATGTTGGAATGGTGAAATAGTCTACTGCCATTAAAATGATACAAATAGATATTTATTAACTCAAAATTATGTTTATGTTATATTCCAAAGTTAAAAACTCTTACTACTAAATAGTATGCAGATTATTGCATATTTATTAAGAAGATGTACGAATATAGGGAAAAAATGTCTGGAAGGATATATACCAAGTCAGTACTTTTAAAACATGTTTTGATTATGATCCACAGTGAGAAATATGTTTTACGTTTGTGATCCAGTAGATGCCTGTAGCTGAGACAATAGTTTTAGCAACAATACTACTTTTCTCTATGTAATGCGTTCTGATATATTTATTTTTTCCTTTCTTTACTGTATTATTCTATCCTTCCCTCCTGTATTCTACTTTATTCCAATTCTATTCCTCTTCTCCTTTTTTCTGTTTCATTTTTTAAGATGCTGGTCATGACCCACTAAGTTGATTTCATGATTTCCTAATGGGCCACAAGCCATAGTTTGAAAAACACTGCTCTGGAATGTTAACAGTGGTGATCTCTGGCAGGTGGGATTATACTAGATAACTTTTTTTTCTTTTTGAGAAGGGAGGTCCTTTTTGCTTTTCCATGTTACTTATGTAATGCAAAGACTAACGAAAATTTAAAAATGACAACGATTCCATTGAAAAACCAATTGATACCCTGCAACTTTTAAGGAATGTATTGATTGTATAAAATAAGATGCCTACTCTACACCATGATTATTGGGCATGCAGAGTGTTCCGGGGACCTTAAAGAACTTTATGGCAGGACAAATATATCCATTGAGGCACAGAGTTTAAATAATAGAATAACAAGACAATGAAACATGGCCTTATCTCTTCAAACTCAAAAGGTCACCAGGCATCCCGGCTTACTGTTTTACCCCAGTGATGTTGCATCAATTCTCTGGGATTTCTTTCTCTTTCTGTTCCAGATTGCACTTTGTTATGCTCATTCCCCACCTTAAAAGAAATAGATATTAAATTCATCAGACTACTTTCTGGCCAGATTATCTTGCCTTACAGCACTGTCAAACTTAGCCTCCTTTAAAGCTAAAGATGATTTTAAATAGAAAGTAGTCATTAAGAACTTAGAGCAGGAAGCAGAAGCTTTAAAGGAGGACAGGAAGAATCCCTGGCCTGAGTCAATGCACTTCGCTGTGGGCTTCCTGCTGTCAACACACAGTTGGAAATCTGCAGACCCATCCGCATCATGGCCACCCAACCAAAGTGGGTAGCATATGAAGTGAGCTTTCTCTGGGAAAACAGTGGACAAGTGGGGCAGAGATTTCCGCAGAAAGTTCTGTTTATGTAGGGCACAAGTAAATCTTTGGGCATGTGTGCCAACTGCCAAGTGGGGGAGGGTGATCCATACAGTTGGGGCTGGGGAGAGGCTGGCTGGCATTTTCAGAGTTGGGGCATGCGAGATGCTTCCTGCCCTTGAAAGGAATTAATGATAGGAAATCTGAGAAAATAACTGGGGTTGCTTTCCAAGAGGTAGTAATTTAGTTACTGTTGTTTCAGACTGTGCCGAGAGTTATCTGACAATGCTAAAAAGGTTATTTGGAGCCCTGGCCTTCCACTAAGGGAGAAGACTAAAATTCATTCTATCTCTGAAAGATTGTGAATAACATGTCAAAGTTATTCATGTACTCATTTATTTATTCATTTATTATCCGATGAATTATCCAATCATGTAGTCATTTGTTCATCCATTCATTCTTCCATCCATCCATCCATATATCCACCCATCCATATATCCACCCATCTACCAATCCATTTATCTAAGCATCCACTTACATGGCCAGATGCTTTGTACTGTGGGGCAAGTGGCAAGCATGGGGGTAGGGGAGAAACTCTAAAAGGGGGAAGAGCAGTCTGTGTAGTTGAGTTGCTCACAGTCTGGCAGAGCAGACAGACAAGTAAACAACTAATTACCACATAGTGTGGGCAGTGCTACCAGAGGGGCCAACCTGGCTTGATTCATGCAAAACTAAGTCTCCCCTTCAGGCCTGGAATCACGGAATGTTAGCCCGAGAGAAGCCTTAGAAAAACTGAATGGCACAATGCTTTCCAGACTTTATCCACGGAGTTCTGGGGTGCCACTTCAGGGAGTGGAGGTGGGAGAAAGAGGGGGGAGTTAGAGGAAAGCTGAACAGATGGGGTTTAGCTTCTTTGAGAACCAGAGCAGGTCCTTTTTTATCTGTTTCATATATTGAGGTTCCTTGTAGAGTATCATTTGAGGAAGGGCCTTGTCTGCTTAATGATGTTTGCAAAACACTGGACCAGTTCACCATCTTTCCTTGTGTCTCTGGTTTAGAAAGTGAGGCCCAAAAGAGTGGAGTGACTAATCCAAGGTTTTAAAATTGGTTAGTTAACAATCCAGGAATAGACCTGGTCTTCTAATTTATGTGGGCATAAATACATTACTTCAGTTAGCTTTTGCTTTGTAACAGATAACCCCCGAACTTAGCAGCTTAAAACAACCACTATTTAGGCCATAATTCTATGAGTTGGCAATTTGGGCTGGAGTCAGCTGGGATCGTTCTTCTGGTCTCAGCTGAGCTCACTCATGTCGGTGATGAGCTGCTGATCCACTGGCAAGTCACGGTAGAACAGGCCAGTCTACGATGGCCTTCCGTCCGAGGGATGGCTGGGAATTGGCTGGGGTAAGCAGGTAACTGAGTCCGGAATGTCTCATGATCAGGATTCCAGCAGGGAAATATCCATAACCTCTTGAGGCCTAGGCTTAGGGCTGGTCAAAGCAAACCACAGGACCAACTCAGACTCAGGAGGTGGAGAAAGAGACTCTGCTTCTTCATTGGAGAATTGTAAGAGTTGTGGTTACAGGAAGGGAAGAATCATTGCCCTTTTTGCTATCTACCACAAGAATACTGAGTTATTACCATGTCTTCTCTTAATTTGGGCACTGGAAAAATGTGTGTTTGAAAATACTATCTAGTTCCAAAGCCATCTTTATAAGAAGACCATAGCCATGACTCTTTCTATATACTATGAGGCCTCTTGCTTACTTGAGTGTTTGAGACAGATGGTATTTACTGCTTGTAGTAAGGGACGTTGTACCTCAAGAACATCCCTACCTTAATCCCAGTCACAGTCTTTGCATCAACAGCCCTTTCCATGGAAAGGACCCTTCAGCTTTTGGTTACTCTGATTCTCATCATTTCCATAAATATTTATTGAGTGACTCCTATGTAGCAGACACATGACTAGATATTGAGGATATAAATATGTCTAAGGTGGGCCCCTAACCTCAGGTAACTCACAGTCTGGAAGGGAAGGAGGAAGGGTAAACAGATTGTTATAGTGAAATATGATGGGGAAGAGGGCTGGAAGTTGAATTTCTTTTTAGTGGTCATTATTACCTTTGTAATTAGAAGGTGCAGCCACACGGTCATCTAAGTAGATGCAGAAAAAAACATTCAAGAAAATTCAGCACCCTTTCTTGACAAAAACATTTAACAAACTAGGAATAGAAGGAAACTTCTCAACCTGATAAAGTACATCTATGAAAACTGACAGCAGGCATCATACTTTGTAGTGCAAAATTGAATGATTTTCCTCCTAAGATGAGACACAGGACAACACTGTCCATTCTTGCCATTTCTATTTAACATTATACTGGAGATTCTAGCCAGAGCAATTAGGAAAGGAAAAAAAGGCATTCAGATTGGAAAGGTAGAAGTAAAAGTATCTCTATTTACAGATGACATGATCTTGTTTAAAGAAATTCCTAAGGAATCCATACACACACACACACACACAACCATTAGAACCAATAAATGAGTTTAGCAAGCTTTGAGGATACGAGATCAATATACAAAAATCAGTTGTATTCTATACATTAGCAAGGACCAATTAGACAAGGACAAGAAATTAAGAGAACAATTCCTTTTACATAGCATCAAAAAGAATAAGATACTTAGGAATAAATTTTACAAAAGTGCAAGACTTGTACACTAAGAAGTATGAAACATCATTAAAGAAAATTAAGGAAGACCTAAATAAATGAAAAGACATTCCATGTTAATGGATCAGAAGACTTAATACTATTAAGATGGCAGTATTCCCCGATTGATATACTGATTGGTTTCAATCCATATTAAAATCCTGGCTGATTTTTTTTTTGCAGAAATTGATAAGTTGATTCTAAAATTCATATGGAAATGCAAGGTACCCAACATAGCCAAAACAATGTTGAAAAAGAACAAAGTTGGAGGACTCACACTTCCCAGTTTCCAAATTTATAACAAAACAACAGTAATCAAGACAGTGTGGTAGTGGTGTAAGGATAGACCTATAGATGAATAGAATAGAATCAAGAGTCCAGAAATAAATCCTTACATTTATGGTCATTAGATTTTTGACAAGGGTGTTAAGATAATTCAGTGTGGGAAATGATCATCTTTATAACAGATGGCTCTGGGACAACTGAATATCCATTTGCAAAATAAGTTGAACCCCTCCCTCCCCCACATTATTACAACAGAAATTAACTCAAAATGGATCACAGACTTAAATTTAAGAGTTAAAACTATAAAACTCTTAGAAGAAAACATAGGAGTAAATTTTCATGACCTTGGATTAGGCAGTGATTTCTTAGATATGACACTAGTAGCAGAAATGACAAAAGAAAAAAATAGATAAATAGGACTTCATCAAAATTAAAAACTTTTGGCCCTCAAGGGACACCATCAAAAACTGAAGAGTCAACCCACAAAATGCGAGACAATATTTGCAAATCACATATCTGAGAAGAGACTTTGTATTAGTTTCCTAGGGCTGCTGTAACTAACTACCACAAACTGGGTGGATTAAGACAACAGAAATTTATTCTTTCACAGTTTATGAAGGTAGAAGTCCAAAATCATGGTGTCAGCAGGGCTATACTCACTCTGAAGGCTCTAAGGAAGAATCCTTGTTTGCCTCTGTCCTGGCTTCTGGTGGTTGTCAGCAATACTTGGTGTTCCCTGGCTTGTAGACACATGATTCTCCCTCTTCACGTGGCACTCTCCTCTCTGTCTGTCTCAGTGTCCCTGTGTCGTCATACGGCCTTCTTATAAGAATACCAGTCATTGGAGTTAGGGCTAACCCTAATCCAGTATGACCTCATCTTTACTTGATTCCATCTGCAAAGAATGTATTTCACTTTCATCGGTACTGGGGGTTAGAACTTCAACATATTTGCCGGGGTGGGGGGGAAGCACAATTCAACCCACAACAGACTTGTATCTAGAATTATAAAACAATCTTAAAACTCAACAGAAAAAGACAATTTAATTTTTAAAATGGGTAAAGGATTTGAATAGACATTTCTCCAAAGAAGACATAAAAGTCGGCATAAGCACACGAAAAGATGCTTGACACCGATCAAAACCACGAGATATCATTTCATACCCATTAGGATGGCTAAAATAAAAAAGACAATAGTGTGTTGATGAGGATGTGGAAAATTGGAACCCTTATACATTGCTGGCGGGAGGGTTCGATAGTGCAGTAGCTTTGGAGAACAGTTTTGGCAGCTACTCAAGATGTTAGACATAATTACCTTATGACCCAGCAATGCTCCTCCTACGTGTGTATATACCCAAGAGAACTGAAAACATATGTTCAAACAAAAACATGTATATGAATGATCATTGCAGTATTATTTGTAGTAGTCAAAAGGTCAAAATAGCCCAAATGTCCATCAACTGATAAATGGATAAACAAAATGTGGTATATCCATGCAACGGATTATCGTTTGGCAATAAAGGTGGTAAAAGATAATACAAATGATTGACACATGCTACAACATGGATAAACCATGGATAAACCTTGAACACGTTATGTTAAGTGAAAGAAGCCAGTCATACAAGAACACGTACTGTATGGTCCCGATGATATGAAATGTCCAGAACAGGCAAATTTATTGAGACATAAAGCAGGTTAGTGGTTGCCTAGTGCTGGGGGATGGAGAGAATAGAAAGTGACTTGCTCATGAGTTTAGGGTTTCTCTTAGGGGTGGTGGTTTCAGAACTCTGTGAATATGCTCAAAACCATTGAATTGTACATTTTAAAGGGTGAATTTTGTGTGTAAATTATATCTCAAGCTGTTAAAATCACTGACATAGAAAACGACATAGCGACATCATATGCTATCACTTATATGTGGAATCTTTAAAAAAAATGGTACAAATGAACTTGTATACAAAGCAGAAACAGACTCACAGACGTAGAAAACAAATTTATGGTTACCAAAGGGGATAGTGGGGGGGAAGGATAAATTAGGAGTTTGGAGTTAGCAGATACAAACTACTATATATAAAATAAACAAATAGGTCCTACTGTAGAGCACAGGGAACTATATTCAACATCCTGTAATAAATGATAATGGAAAAGAATAAGAAAAAGATACATACATATATATTATATAATGGATAACTGACTCACTTTGCTGGGCACCTGAAACTAACACGAAACTAACACAACATTGTAAATCAGCTATATTTCAATTAAAAAAAAAAAAGGTGCAGTTCTTTGTGAGGGGTAGCGGATGGATGTTAGGAAACTTGAGGAAAATGGTAACAATTTGGAATCCTCGCTCAAAAGAATGGGGGAAAGAGCTGTGTGAGTTATGCTAGGTCAGCTACCGCAACAAGCCACCCCCAACTTTCAGTGGCGGAGCACAAGAAAAGTTTCTTTCATCCAGTTGTCTGATCCTGGTCAGGTCACCATCCTTGGTGGGGATTCTTCTCCAAGTGGTGCCTCAGGGACCTAGGTTCTTTCCATCTTTTGTCTCTGCCCTCGTTGAGAACTTGGGCGCCCTCTTCTTTCAGCTGCTGGCTGGGGAAAGGAGAGTGGAGGATTGAGAGTTTTGTGATCTAGGCCTGGCTGAGGACCTGGAAGTTCTCTTCCACTCATATTGCACTGGCCAGAACGGGGTCTCATGACCACACCTCCTTGCGGGGGAGATTGGCGCATACCATCTGCTCGTGTGTCCGAGAAGAAAAAGGAAACAGGTGTGCTCACCAGCTAGCCAGCCTCTGTCACAAGGGCTGACCAAGGGCAAGGAGAAAGGTGGCAGGCTCAGAGCCCAGCTGGAGGTGGCATGTTTGTGGTCACCACTGAGAGTAGGCCTGCCTCGTTTCCCCCCCCCCACCCCCCCCCACCCCCCGCTCTTCGTGGTGGTACAGTCCCAGGTCGAAAGTACTGCTACGGGGCACATTCCTGCTGGTGCCTGTAGCCCGGCTTCCATTAGTAACGCCTGGGGAAGGACGTAAAGACCAGGGTAACCTGGAGCATTTTAGCATCTCACCAATGGAATGACAAAGCCACATTGTCGGTCAGAGGGGAGCAAGAGATGAATGTGGGAAATAAACTGCTGTTTCTTTGCACTTGGACATGGGATGAATAAAAATAAGAATCTGTCCCCTTTTAAGATTGTGCTTTAAATAGAAATCTGCCCCAGGCCCTTCGTGATCTTTTTCTTCTTGGCTTGCTCGGAGTGTCCTTCACTCCCAGCCACATCTGCTCCTTTGTGGCCGAGGGACTTGAGCTCTGCTTGGGAACCAGGTCGCCTGAGTGGATCCCTCCGATGGAAGCTCCCTCCTCCAAGTACCTTATGTTTTCAGGGCCGCCATGACAGGCCGGCTATTTTAGTGACATTTCTGTAGTGGTTGTCCCTGGCCTTCTAGATAAGTGCTGCCTGTCTTTCTGACAGCCTGTTTGTTTGTGTCTGGCTGCTAAGGCCATGGTGAAAGTCACCTTTACTGGCCTGTCCTTGTTTTCAGTGGCACTTGTCTCCTGGTGTAATGCTGGCTGTTTAACGAGCTTTGTTTATGGAGTGTGCAAGACGGGATAGGACTGCCTCTTCTTGTGTGGCATCAGCCCCCGTGGGCTTTGCTGAAAGGCATGCTGGGACCTTGAGGACAGGCTGGCAGGAAGAGGCGAAGGGGGAGCACCTGGGCCAGGGAGAGTGATTCTGCTCAGATTGGGCCCTTAGAGAAGACGGCCAACTGTCCAAATCACAATGGCCGAGGTTTGGGGTCATGGTGGGTGGGGTCTGGGCTGACGTCAGTGCCCAAGGGTCTGGTGCATGGAAGAGGTTTCCGGTTGGTCACTGTGTTTGTCTGTCTTGTTCTCCCCTAATCCGTTGTCTATACTCCTGCAGAGTGCATCTTGCGAGGCACAAATCCAGTCACATCAGTCCCCGGTTCACATTCTTCCATGGCTTCTTATGGCTCTTCCTGGTAGCATCTAAATGAATTGGCTTTCGAGACCATGCGAGTCTGGTCCCAGCCTCTCTCCAGCCTCATCTCTCCATCTGTCTCCCTAGACTCATCGCTCTGGTCCCAGTTCTAAGATTGTTCAGGTTCCTGTTATATGCAGAGCTCTCTAGCTCCTCCAGCTTCGTCTGGTCCTGGCCTTTGTGCCCCTTTCTCCTAGTTGCCTTGTTGACTGACTCCTTCACTGAGCCAGCAGCCACTGCACTGTGTCTCCTTCTCCACGCCAGGTATCTCGCTCTGTTGTAATTTCCTGTTTGTTTTTGTGCTCCTCTATGAAACCGAAAACTTCATAGGCTCAGGGACCATGTCTCATTCCCCATCGTACTCCCAAGTGTTTTAGTCAGGGTGGACTAATTTCTGTAGCACAGAACCCCAAACATCTAAGTGACTAATTTCTTGCCCACATGACAATTCATTGTGGGTGTTCAGTAGATGGCCTTCCACACAGTTACTCAGAAATCTAGGCCCCTTTCTTTTTGTAGCTCTCTCATCCCCTAGGGCTGTTCTCTTTTTCCAAGGCTGCCTCTGACAGGCAAATGGGAGAAGGGACAATGGAGATCATATGAGTGTTCTTATGGGTCATGCCCGGAAGTTGGGTATTTCTACCCCTATTCCATTGGCCAGAACTCAGTCACATGACTACATATAATTGCAGGGGATGCTGGGAAATGGCATCCATCAGTGAGCAGGCTGGGTGAGCAAGTAGCTGGTCTCTGACACCCCAGTGCTTGCCTCGCGCATGGTGGGAACTGAGTAAATCTTTGTTGAATTTGTTGAACGGGTGAACATTGTATGCTAGGCTCCATCTTGATTCTTAGGTGATTTAATTTACTCATCAGGAGGGACATGTGATAACAGATCACAGAGAAAGAGCCCAGTGGATTCCAGGGGCCCGAGCACCGTGGAAGTGTTACAGACAGCAGCAGAGGGAAGGGCAGTGTAGTTTGGGAATCTGGCACCCAGACAGCGAGGTGCTACCCTTCCAAGTCCTCCAGGGGGACAGATTTTTATTAATACTAAAAGTTACTTTCTCAGAGGGGACGAAGGAGGAGATAACAGAGAGGAGGAGTGAGGACTGCTTCTTTAATTTTGTAGAAGGTAATAGTGTCAGCTTTTTTCACACGTTGCTCCTAGGTGTATGTGGAGGAAGAGCGTGGCATGCCCATGCATGTGCCTGGCTGCCTCTGTCTCTCCTGCCCCGGGGGGGAGCAGGTGTGTAACACATGTGACGTGGCCATTCTCTCTTGCACGGCCAGAACATCCCTGAGGCCATGCTCCCTTCTGATTGAAGTGTCCACCTGGACTTCTCCTACGACCCAGCCCTCTATGGGTGCAAAACCTCATTCCCCACGCGGATAGGAAGATGCAAGAGAACCACGTGGTGATAGCTACCGGTGACCAACAATTTAGTTTGCAAATTAACATCCAAAGACTCACCTTCTGGATGGCCTGGGATATAATAACTCCTTGCCCATGGGTGGCTCTAGAATCTTCCAAAGCACTTTCCCACACCTTATCTCATTTCACCCTCATCAGAACATGGTGAGGTCAGAAAAGCCAAGGGTGATTATGTCTACTTTACAGATGAGCAAACCGAGGCTCACATACCTCGGCTGACTTTCTCAAGCCCATGGGGCTGCTCTTCCACGCTGGCCATTTCCACCTCGGGCCCCATTGCTCAAATCTGCAAACTGTGTTCCAGAAGATTCCCTCATAGCTTGCGATTCGGGAGACTGGAAAATATGTCTGATGGCCGACCTTCCCTCTCAACACTGCCCGTGTATTTTCCTATCTAAACAAGCGGGTCTGCAAGAAGCTACCACACAATCCTCCCAGGTGTTTAGATCCTGTGTGCTGTGGATTGTGACCTCCCTCTGAGTACTGGCAGAGAAAACCAAAGAGAGCTAAAACCATTTCCTAGTTGCCGCGCCCCACATCCCAGTTAATTAAAACAGGGGCTAGGTGGGGTTGTACCTTGGGACTCTTTCTTATTAAAACAAAACCAAACCAAATGCCCAGAGCTGGATGTTTCCATAACTGTCCACGTGCACGCTTGCTGGCAAGCACGAGTGTTGTATTCCCAGGACTCTTTAGCACTCTCTCCCAACCTCACTCAGACGGAAAGCTGACATTAACCTTGCTATCCTATCTAATTAAAGGTGAAGGCTATAGTTTGCCCAAGTCTGTCATAATCTGGTTTCTGGGTTTTGCCAGCACAGAGGAGGAGGGAAAAGCTGAAGGCCGGCTATAATGTGGGAGGATGCAAGAAGGGGCAGAGGGGGTCAGGATGAGTTCCTTACCCCACAGGCCCTAAAGCAGAATTTCTACCATGAGAATCCTCACAGCGCAAAAAAGGTATCTTGGTGGAGGAAAGGATGGCTAATGTCAGTTCCTAAACCTCCCTCCCTCCGTCCCACTGGCTCAGGTATACCTGGGAAACCCCCATCTTCTGGCGTGGTCTCCCATGCATTGTTTTCTCAGGAGCAGAGCATGACCTCCATCTAATAGAATCTATGTTGGTATCTGTCTCAGCAAATCCCTTTCCATATTAAAAGATTAATGTAGTAAATCCAGAGTTAGTGGGAGATTGTGATGTTTCCTCTTCTGCCATCAGAGACTTGTTTATTGCCACTATTTTCTGTCTTCCTTTTTTGCTCTCCCCTCACATCCCGATAAACCATATTTTGAAGCCCTCCTCCAATTTCTCACTTTTCCTAATAGTAATAAAAAGCCCAAACAATTTGGATGGCATCTGTGCTTCGTCCAACAGAGAAGTTACGGGTCTATTATGATCTGGCCTAAGGTCCCTTGTGTGAGGTTGACATGAAGAAGTGATGCTTGGTCCGTAAGATTTGAGGAAAGGCTCTGAACAGCAGGCTCGCTCTGAGGAACACTGATATTGCTTTTTGGAGGGATTATTTTGCCACTGTTCAGGTAGGAATTCAAACCTGCTTCTGTCACTCTTCCTGACAGCCTCATGGTGTGCTTACTTCAGATACTGTGCTATGTGCTACGCAATGACCACTTGCTTTGAATCGTATATTAAGACATGTTATCATAGAAGCTTTTCTGCGAGCCGAGCATTTGCCTAATGGAGCTGAGGATGAGGCTGTTAGTAGTCCATCTTTTGCGAGCACCTGCTGTTTACAGGGCACCATACCGGTCCGACTCCTTCCTTCCGAGATCTTCCAGGGTAAGTCAGCCAGTCCGAGACCAGCTCAGGGAGAAGATGGTGAGATTCTGAAGACCATGTGGTGAGAAGGCCATGGGGTGTTTGTCCCCCAACCCACCCACTGGTTATTGATTCTGCTCCTGGTTGAGCAGTATGTGCACTTCTATGAAGAACAATGAGTTGATCAATAATTATGTATTACCTGGTTCAACTCCCAGCACGACGTTTAATAGCTCATGGTAGGTGCTCAGCAAGTGTTTTTGGGGTTGAAGTACAGTAATATGTTTGCTCAATGTATTTTCCATTAGATTTTGAGTTCTTTGGCGTCAGGGCCCATGTATCATTGGCATTTCTGTCCCCATCTCCACGCCCAGTGCCTGACACATAATGAATATTTATTGTGCTTCCACAGAACACCTATCTGTCTGTTAGGGATTGTTCAAATCCCCCCTTCCTTATGATGAGCCCTTTTTCATCCTGGTGTCTTAGTCCTGAGAGAAATTCCTTTCATGTGATCACCAACTCATCTCATCGTATGCCCATATGACTAGTCCCAATGTGTATTAGTCAGCTCAAGCTGCCATAACAAAGCACCACAGACTGGGTGGCCTAAACAACAGAAATTTATTTCTCATAGTAATGGAGACTGGAAGTCCAAGGTCAAGGTCCTGGTCTATTCAGTTTCTGGTGAGAACTCTCTTCCTGGCTTGCAGGTGGCCCCATTCTCACTGTATCCTCACACGGTGGAGAGAGAGGGAAAGAGCTGTCTGGTGTCTCTTCTCATAAAGACACTAATTCTGTTGGATTAGGGCCCCATTCTTATGACCTTATTTAACTTCAGTTACCTCCTTGGAGGCCCCATCTCCAAACGGAGTCACACTGGGAGATTAGGACTTCAAAGTACGAATTTGGGGTGGGCACAAGCATTCAGTTGATAACACAATGTACTTGTTGCCTAATGTAACATCTGGAATTTCCTGGTCAAGAAAAGGGTGATGAAAAATAAACGCAGTACTAGACTGTTCTTGTAAATAAGCATAGTACCATGCATGAGATGTCTAAAAGGAGTCAGGTAGGAGCACTTAATGAAAGTCTGTGGTTGATCGAACCTAATTTTACCACACCCTTTTCTTTTCCTTTCATTATGAATTTTTTTTTGAATCCACGGGAATTTTCCTGAGCATGTCTATTGCAGAAAGATACTCATGTTTTGGAGACAGGGCAGCAGTAGTCAAAGGAAGTGGAATAGGAAAGTCAGGATAAGCTGGGTTATGCTGTGACGATAAACATCCCCCACATCCCAGCGGCTCACCGTAACAAATGTTTGTTTCTCCTTCCCGCTCCACGTCTAAGGTGTGTCAACAGGGGTGCTCTGCTAGTTGTAATTGTTCTGGGATCCAGGCTGACGGAGGTTCCATTTTTACACATGTGTCACAAACGGGAACGTAGTAAATGGCATACTGACTCTTTAAGGTTTCCCCTTCATGCTTATCCTTGATTGGCTAAAGTAAGCCACGTGGCCACATCCAACTGCAAAGAGGTTGATGAAACGAAGGAGGAAAGCTAAAGTGTTTGGTGCTTCAAAAAGGCTTTATCCTTATGATGGGGTAATAATGAGGCTTAGGTAAATGTGGATAGAACTTGAGCAGAATTTGTGGCACAAATGAGAAGTTTTAAAATTCTTAAAAAAAAAAATCTGTTTCCAAAAGAGCTCTCACAGCTAGGATTTCTTGTCTAGCTGAGTATTTCTGTGCCTGGAATGAGATCCAGAGAATGAAACCATTTTTCATTGAGATCATGAGAGTTGCCTTTCAAGTGTCCATAGAGTATAAATAACAATAGCCTCAAAGAAACAATTAAAAGCTCTCCAGGTGGCTTATCTCAGATCCACTGAGAAATGAAAACCCCCAAACATGCCAAAACATTAAAAAAAAATGGCTGTGTCTGAGGGTGGTCTCCTTGTAATGATAAAGCTTTCTCCCCATCCTTCCTGAAAGTGATACCAGTGTGATGTTAGCAGAGTATCGCTGTCTGGAAGGGGATGGCTGAATCTGGTGGGATTACGTTTGAGCTGCATAAACACAGGTTGAATTAAGCGCGGTGAGTTGATGATGGGGAGCGGAGAAAGAGTCAAGACCTTCCGTTGAGATAATAACTAGTTCATTATCTACCCAGATAAAGGTCGTACAGGCTTTCAGCAACAGCATGGAAAGGAGACTAGACTGACCTTTCTGACAGCAACTCTCTGCTCCATTTTTTTAAAAAACAGACCTTAGAACACCAGTGAGTAAGGAAATTATTGTTCCTTCTGACACCCTTCCTTCCCCTTCCCTAGCCTCCCCAATACACAGGCCTTTCACGCCCATTAATTTTGGAGTGGCTGCCTTTGTTTAAATTACTTATAATGGAAAATTCCTGGAAAAATCTCAAATAAGCCCATGAATAAACGTTATTAGCGTACATCTCCCCCATTTTTACACACTCTTTCCCACCTCTTCCTCACCTCTTCCTCACTCCTAAATTTTGTCTTTACATCAAAAGGCAAAAATGCTGTCACCTAGTCAAAGGAAACTTCTGCCTCTTGGCCTGTATCTTCCAGTTGTCCTTCAAAGAGCCCATTATGGATCGTTGGAAGGAGCCAGCCTGCCGTATTGTCTTTGTGTGAAACTTAGCAAGTGTTGTGGTGTGGATGGGGTACTTCCACTCGGAACGAGAAATGATAGTTCCAAGTGGCTTTCAAGACATTAAGGATATTTTGGCACCCTGAGTTAAGCAACAGCAGCTTAAACTTTTCCCAGGAGATGGTGCTTTTGGCTAAGTGTCATAAAAGTGTTACTCCAAAGCCAAAGATTCCGATGAGATTTCAAGTGAATGATTTTTCCCTTATTCATTTGGCATAATCGTTTTAATATGCAGTCATTTTAATATGTTCTGTAATGGACTGGCAAACCCTGGGCAATATATTTTCTTTCCACTACCTTAGAAACCTTGTCAGTAAAATGAAGACTAGTAATACAGATTTCTTACGTGACAATCATTTTTCTTTGTGAGAGGAGTTGCTTCAGTAAGAGGAATAGCCTGTGTTGAATGCCAGATCATAATGAGGCCTCCTGGCTCCAATAAATTACATTTGCTCTAGGTTGACTATCTATGGAATGAGGTCATGTACCCTTGATCCAAATCATGAATGTGACAGTCTGCGTCTACGTACAGAATAACCCAATCATTGCTACCCTACAAAATTTCATCACCGTCTCTGTCATCTGCAGGGCATGGGTTTGACGGAAGATGACAGGAATGATGTGTATTATGCTCAGCCCTTAGCCTCAGAGCGTCAAAGCCTTACATTTAGATTTTTTTAAAAAGATAATTTCATATCACCTAGGGATAATTAATGGGTTCCGTGTGAGAAATGAAATCAGAATTGTTAAATTTAGAAATAGAGCGGAAAATGGAATATTCCTTGAAATAGATTCAGATAGTATAGAGTAAGTCGTGACCAGATTCTGTAACCGTTTCCCCTCCCTGGCTGCCTGTCCCATGTTTATATTCGCCCCAAATGCACTTTTAAACACAGCACACGAGAAAAAAGAACGTGAGCGATAAGAACAAGTAATTTTGGGGGGAAATAGGATAATCTCATCTGGTAAGGGGTAAGTGGATGTTATACCCAGGAAAGATGTATGTGAGAAATGTACTTCACAATGGTATTAGAATTACACGTAGCTTCATACTTTTTGGTGACGGGGTTTCAGTTGGCTGTTCAGTTGTCCCTGATTGTTATACATCTTCCTGAATTTTGCACTGAGATAGAATGAAATGATAGTGAATGATAGTAAATGTAGTTATGGAGTTGTGTGCGTCTGTCCATATGAAATAATAGGAAAAATACTGTGCATGTATGAAGCTCTTGAAACACGTTTGAGTAATATTTGTGTAGCTCCATTTCAACGATATTTATACGCTTAAATAATGTATTTATAGTACATATTATATGTTAAAGTAATATCTATCTATTATAGCATATCAAGAACATAGCTCAAAAACATTTCCAAAGAAATTAAGGTTCAAAATAAAGGTAGTAATTATACTAAGTCTCAAAAGTTTCTCTTATCCGAATTCTTAGCCTGTCATGATACTTAACAACAGTTTCCAGTAATTTGAAAAAAAAAAAAAAAAAAAAAGGTCTAGAGCTTGTTGAATCAGACCTGAACAATGAGTACAGGCTGACTTATGTGTGAGTGAGAAGGTACTCGTTGTCTTCATCAGGGGTTGGCAAACTTTCTCTGTAAAGATTTAGATAGTAAATTTTTTAAGTTTGCAGGCTACACAGTCTCTGTTGCAACTTCTCAACTTTGTCATTGTAACTCAAGAGCAGCCATAGACAATATGTGAGTGAGTGAGCACGGCTGTGTCCCAATAAAACTTTATTTATAAAAACAGATGGTGGGCCAGTTTGGCTGGTGGCCTGAAGTTTGTCAGTCCCCGATCTTTAACTAGGAAGCTTTTTAAGTATAGCCTAATTGAAAAACAATGTATAGATGGCACCTAGTTGAATATGAGCATACCTGTATATTTAGTGCATGCATGTGCACCCAAACGTGTGCGTGTGTGAGCGACGCACACACACAAGAACACACAAGAATAAGATGGAGTATTTAGAGGCCTTTTTAAGATCAGTCTAGAAGAATTCCTGTGTACGTAATTTTGTCTTACAGTAAATAAACATGCCCCATTTTCTAAATAAATATTCTGATTCTCTCTGGGATTGTGGCTGCCTTATCCATCTAAAGTTCAGGCAGTGTTGTCACTGTTGTCTTTTCTCCTCTCGAGTTCATTGCATCATGATCATAGGGGCTGCTTAATTAATACTCTTTAGTGGTGATGATGTTATTCACATGGGCTTTTTTTTTTTAAATGTGGGCTATGCAAGTCGCCTTTGTTATGAGTCATTCTCTATTGATGTCATTATACAGTTTTCGAGGAGGCATTAATTGAAACGAAACCACAGGTTTGGTCAGATTGATCAGTCTTTTCAGACTCTATTCAAAATACTTTTCTTCCTTCCCAGAAAAAGCAACAACAGCAAAAAAAAAAACAAAAAACTGTAGTCATTTGCCCAGAAATGGGAGAGGACAATGCTTTTCTACATGATCAGTCTGTTTGCTTTGAGAAGTGGATTTATTGGGATGATAAAGCTGGCTTGTACTACCTGCTCACCTGTTTGTCCTCAGGCGAACTATCACTCTTTATTAATCCTTTTACACTGGAAACGTTGAAATGATAGACAGTTTCAAAAGCTGGACCAAAAAAAGCTGTTAAGCATTGAAAAAAATGCCTCTTCTACTTCAGATATGTGCTGGATAAGCATCCGGGAGCGTCTCCTTACGAGAGACAGGCAGTCAGATGTACTGTGCCTTTTTATAACTGGGTCTGCCTTGTATTTGAGAAGCTCTGTCTTTAAAGAGATTGAGGCAGCGGGTCTTAACTTTCTAACTCTTGGACTAAACATATCTTTCTTTCTTTTTTTTTTTTTTGCCAAAGAAATAACTGATTTTTTTTCCTAAATAGGAAGAATTTAAGTTAAAAGGATGATTTTCACTTCACGAAATGACAGGGCAGATAAGTTTAGAAGTTCAAATAAGAAATGCAGATATCATTTACATTTTATTTCTAGGAAATGACCTTTTATTTTCCTAAAGAGTTTTCTTAGATCCCCTCCCTACAAGAAGGGCTATTCTGCCCCCTCCCCGCCTTCAGCCATGAAAGATACCATCTGAGTTTTCTAAGACAGCACAAAGCACACACAAATTGTCAAAAAAAAAATAAACGAAAAGAAGAGAAGAGTTAATGTAGACCTTTTTGAGGCACCCCTCAAAAAAACCGTCAAAAGGCATATGGAAACAGAATAACCCCTTCATCATGGGAGGGAGCTCATTTTAGCAAAAGCTAAGTGAAATCCAGTTAGACACTTCTTAACATGGGCAAGCCTGAGGAAACATTCTCGTAATTTTTTTAATTGATCTCCTCATTTCCTTTTGACACACCTCAAATCTCCACCGAAAGCCTGGAAAGCCACACCAAATGACATTGGCCCATCCTGTTTTATTATTAATTTTTATTGGAGTATAGTTGCTTTACAATGTTGTGTTAGTTTCTCCTGCACAGCAAAATGAATCAGCTATGTGTATACATATATGCCCTCTTATTTGTTTTTTTAAAAAATTAGTTAAAGTTTTTTTTTTTGGCTACGTAGGGTCTTTGTTGCTGTGCACAGGCTTTCTCTAGCTGCGGCGAGCGGGGGCTACTCTTAGTTGCAGTGCGCGGGCTTCTCATTGCAGTGGCTTCTCGTTGTGGAGCTCGGGCTCTAGGCACGTGGGCTCAGTAGTTGTGGCTCGCGGGCTCTAGAGCGCAGGCTCAGTAGTTGTGGCGCACGGGCTTAGCTGCTTCGCGGCATGTGGGATCTTCCCAGACCAGGGATCGAACCCATGTCCCCTACATTGGCAGGTGGATTCTCAACCACTGCGCCACCAGGGAAGTCCATCCCCCCTTATTTGGATTTCCTTCCCATTTAGGTCACCACAGTGCCTTAAGTAGAGTTCCCTGTGCTATACAGTAGGTTCTCATTTGTTACCTATTTTATACGTAGTATCAATATGTACTGATATGTATATGTGTCAATCCCAATCTCCCAATTCCTCCCACCCCCTCCGTTTCCCCCATCCTTTTTAAATGTTAGCACCCCTTGGGGCCCGGGCTACTACTTCTGGGCATTTTCTCCACCAGGTTTCATTAGGGGGGATTGGCCCAGACAGTGTCCAGATGAGAATTTGTTTTCCCTCACTGCCTTCTGTGCCAAACCACCCACGTTCTCTTAACCTTAGTACGCTTCTTTGTAAAATGAGCTAATCCTTAGCATAAGGCAGCAGCAAGCAAAGATGTAAAAGTCACCTGATGGGGGAAGGACAGAAATGAATCCGTGTGGCTCTGGGTGCAGTGGTGCCTCCGTAAATCCCCTCAGCACGTGCAGTTACGGATGTTAGTGTGATAGTTCAATCCTTTCATCATTGGCAGTGGTGTGCTTTCCTGTGCTATCTGTTCTTAAAAATATGTGCGCTTTCAAGTTTTTTATTTCATAACGTTTTCTCCCCTCGGTGAAATAATTGCGTAATATGTGGAAAAGGGTGCCTCTTCTTAGCGGGGCCTGTTGGCTCCAAGAGGTTCCTTGCTGTGTGCTCATTAGCAGCAGCAAGGAAATGGCACCCTTGCAGCTTTCGTGAACGGGATCCACTGGGACCCGAGAGGTGGGCAACTGGGCGGCCGGGGCCTCAGCAGTTTTAGCAGAAGGGAAAAAGGGAAATGAGGACTTGTCTAGCCTCTGATGTTTTCATGCATCCACTCTGCAAAGCAGGTGAGGATAATGAATTCCACTTTAAGATGGGCAACACGGAGGGAAAGACAGACAGATGTACACACGCACTGAGGCTGAAGAAAGAGATGAGAGATTCAGGGTGGAACAGCAGGGCCCTCAGTCATGGGTCTTTGGAGTCATCTTTAATCTTCATCCTTCCAGGAAAGGGGGGTAGAAAGGCAGAAGGGAAAACGGTGAATATTACTCAGCCGTAAAAAAGAATGAAATATTGCCATTTGCAGCAACATGGCTGGACCTAGAGATTATTATGCTTAGTGAAGTAAGCCAGACAGAGAAAGACAAATATCATATAATATCACTTATTTGTGGAATCTAAAAAAATGGTATGAAAGAACTTATTTACAAAACAGAAATAGAGTCACAGACATAGAAAACAAACTTATGGTTACCAAAGGGGAAAGAGGGAGGAGGGATAAATTAGGAGTTTGGGATTAACAGATACACACTACTATATATAAAATAGATAATCAACAAGGATCTGTTGTATAGCACAGGGAACTCTACTCAGTATCTTGTAATAACCTCTAACGAAAAAGAATGAGAAAGAATAGATATATATATGTATATACATGTATAACTGAATCACTTGCTGTACACCTGAAACTAACACAGCGTTGTAAATTAACTATACTTCAGTTAGAGAAATGGTTATTAAAAAAGAAAAGAAGTTGGCGCAGCAGCAGTTCTCTGTTGCCCTTGGCAACACTGCAGGAGGTGGGAGGGGGGTACTGGCGTCTTGGGAGCAGGCCTGCCCTGCCCTGGGGAGGTCACGGGACATCACAGAGGGGTGGACACCTCGCTGGGGAGGGCTAAGCAGTGTGGAGATCACAAGACTGCGCCGGGAACAAGCAAACCTTCCTTGCTAGACACTGCGGCTCTACCTGGTTCCTTCTAGCACCTTCTGAACATGGTCCCTGGGGCAGTCTATAGTCCCCTTATGGCCCCTGTAGGACTCCCCCCGCCCAGTTCAGTGTATCAATTCATCAAAGTAAAATCTCGCCAAGAATAAGAGTGCGGAATGAAACAATCCCCCAGACTCCTCTCTCCTCCCCCTTCCCGAGTCTCCATGGTGTCGGATGGCTGTTTGCAACCATTTACTTCTGATTGAGTGCTCTGATTTCTTTAGTCTCTTATCTCCTCCTCCCCCACCCCATTCACCCCGGTCCCCTCTGCCCTCCTCTCCCCACAGCGTTGGTAAGAAAGAGCCAGACTTGAATTCAAGCATAATTGCTCGGCAGGGGGGACTTCCTTGAAAAAACCTCAGATTTTTGGGCTGTAACAGTGGAAATCTGTTTGAACCCTTGAACTTCCTTTATTGTTGAAATGACCACCTACAGAAACATGCTGGGGGAAAGTAGCAGAAGCACAGTGGTCCCTTTTATGGGAAAAACAGTAGCTGGAATTATTTCACTTTTGCAAGAATTCTATAATGAGGAGGCATTTCTGAAGGGAGAGTGTGGAGCAAACATTCCACAAGTTGGAGATGTCTGGGCTGCGATCGGGATATTGTAATAATCGATGTTTCTGGGGCTTGGAAACAAGAGTCTTCATTCTTTTTTGACCACGAGTACAAAAGCTGGTAACTGTGGCATTTCTGTCTACTTTTGTTGCCATTTGCAGGGCTCTGCTCGGGATACTGGGGATTTTCAGGCACACAGCAACAGTAGGGAGGAGAAGGGTTTTTGCCTCTTCTGAAGTAAAATTGGCACGCTATGACTGTCCTGTAGTTTCCAACGAACAGATTGCGTGAACTCTCTCTTTGGTTCACCCAGGCGCTAGGATATCTTCCATTTATGGAGGCCCTTTCACTGGGTGTGCTGGGGAGGGCTCGTGGGTGGAGACACACTGATAAATCTGGGAAGATGTTGCTTTATGTCTCTCTCCCCCTTCATCCTCCTCCATCTCATCTCCAATGTTATCATTTTTTTAAAAAAAATCTTTGGCCACACTGTGCAGCATGCCAGATTACGGGATCTTAGTTCCCTGACCAGGGATCGAACCTGTGCCCCCTGCATTGGAAGCGTGGAGTCTCAACCACTGGACCAGCTTCCGTGCCCTTTGTTCTCCTCTTCACTGGAAACAACTCCTACTCAGACTTCAAGCCCCAAGCCAAATGTCACTTCCTCTCTGAAGTCTTCCCTGATTTCTGCATCTCTTCTCTCCCTCCATTTTGCTGCCAAAATATTCTCATATTTTACAGATATTCCTCTGGACAGTACTTACCACACGGGGCCATAATTATCTGTGACATGCCTGTTGCAGTCTGTTGCCAGCCTGGTGAGGGTGGGGGCCAGGTCTTCTTTCTTCTGCTTTGGATTCTTGGGGCCCAGCACAGTCCCTGACATCCAGTGGGCGTTCAGTAAACATTTACTGAATGAATGAATGGGGCCCATGAGGAAAATGTGGAAGTATGTGTGTGTTTGTGTTTGTGTGTGTGTATGAGAGAAAGAGAGAGAGAAGTTACTTCGATTATTGTTGTCATCTAATTACAAGATTACAAGAGTCATAGTTTTCTTGAAATGAGCATTGAAAGAGGGGATGTTTCCTTCAAGAAATAGCAAGAAAATTATATCTACCCTCTTTATCAGCCTTCTGGACAGACACCCAGTATTGATAGGAGATGACACAATGCTTCTGTAGTTTACTGAGATTTGTGGGTCTGTGTGAATTTCAGAAGACACACACATACACAAACTCTCGGCTTAAAAAACACGCAAATTGACATTTTTTTCATTGCGTTATTACATACCAGGGGTCAGCAAACTTTTTCTGTAAAAGGCCAGATAGTAAATATTTTAGGCTTTGTGAGACATGTAGTCTTTTTTATAACTACTCAAGTTGGCCTTGTAGAGAGAAAGCAGCCACAGACAATGCATAATTTACAAAACATAATTTACAAAAAAGATTTTTAAATTAACATACAAAGTCTCTGCTTTTGAATAGTGAATATTCAGCAATGACTTTATCTTAAAATTATTTTTTCCTGCAACTTTTTGGGACTACATAAACCACATGAAGGGAGATACAGCGGGAGCAAATGCCCTGAGAATGGGTGATCAGAAGATTGGAATCAGTTTTGTTTTCATGTCAACCACAAATATTTATGATGAAGTTCTTCAAACTGCCACAAGTAAAATAAAATGCAATACAAAATCCAAGTTTTTGGCAATAAGTTTACTTACTTACGCCCTCCATGGTTCATTTTCTCATTTGCAATGGTTAAACATTGGCTTATCTGAGAAAGATGAATTTTTCCAGAGAAGATTACTGTTTCTTTTTGGCATTGTGTTGATCAGAACATTTAGAATTGGGCATCAAAAATATGTTTGTAGAAGTTACAGCATGGTCAAGGTATTTGCATATTTGGTAACAGGGCTGCAGAGTATTCCGTGAACCACTCTAGCGATGTGCATTTGGATGAGGAATAAGGGACCATGGGTTTTGTGCGTCAATGTCGTGCCTTTGGTTAATTTTGCAATTTCTCGTTTTGTCAGCTGTGGCCTTTCTTTGCAGCCACATTCACAAATGCCTCATTTTAGGCAACTCAGGTCCAGATCATGTGTGCCACCTGAGAGCACGGGGACAGCAGTCCGGAAATGGCAAGTCCCACAGAAGCGTGGGCTTTGATGTTACTATTTATCATGGGGCTGCTCGCATCTCCACTTAAGCATGGAGCCTGTTGACTTCACCGCAGAATATTTGCAAGGTTGTATCCTGTTCTTGTACGTCGAGAGCTTCTGACAACACTAAGCAGTAAGAAATCAATGCAAAAAGAAGAGATAAACGACAAGGAGCTGAATGATGAACGAATGTGTTAATGCCTAAATATTATGAGAAAGCAAGATGGTGCATTCAGAGAATTCATTCTTTCTCTGAGTACTAGAGTCTTTTCACTATTGCTCATTTTTAAAAAAGGGTTGGAGGTGTAGAGATGACCTCTTCATCACCCTAGCAGGGGCTGGCCCTTCCCTGCTTCTCCCTTCCAGGGTGCTCTGGCCTCCCTGAGACATGCCTGCTCTGCCCAGGGCCCCCACCTGCCTGGCCCAGGCTGGTCTGTGTCATTTCACTCCCAGGAGTCCTAGTTTCTTCTGCTGGGCCTGCCTGGAGCCTGTCCTCAGAGGCCTCAAATCCAGTCTGTCAGGACACCAGAGTTTCTTTCTTCTCACGCTTGGCTGCCCTCAATCCAGTGCCGAGGAGGCTGGGAAATTCCCTCAACTTCTTCCACGTTCATGCCAGCTTTGTAGAAAGAAACATCTCTACCCTCTGAGGATTTGTTAATCCTCAAATCTCTGTGTGGCCTTGAAGCCTATGATACATTTTCTTGAAGGCCTGGGCCAAGGGTTCTTCCCAGTGCATTTTGCCAGGGCTTACCTTTGTGATGATATTCATCCAGCCCATATAATAGTAAGTGAAGGAAAGAGATTGAAAGTCGGAGAATGATTAAGGAAAACTAGAAGGAGGAGGAGGAGTGAGTAAGAGGATGAGGGGGAGGGAAAGAAAGAGCAAATCTATCAGCAAGAGGCAAATAGAAGAAAACACCGATGTTCAGGCTGGTGACCGATAAACATAAATTTCACAGCTAAAGCTCTCGGAGCAGAGACCTCTCCTTCTGGCTCATGTACATGTATTTGTGGATAGGACCACAAATAAGTGGGACTATTCTGTTGTAAATATTTTTGTTGCAGTTTTGTATTAGCGTCTTCATGGTTCAACATACATCTTTCCTTTGATGAATCTATCTTAAAGGCAGCAAGCTTTGGTATAGACTTCTAAAAACAGAATTTTCTCTTTTTAGTGTGGAGCCTGGAAATCTAAAGAGCATGGTCCTTCTTCTGGGCAGATCTTTTGTTTAAAATCTATAATGACTTGTCATCAGCACCAGGAACATTTTCAAACTGGATTCTGAACTATTATCTTTGGTTTGCATTAAAATTCTCGATTGAGACTTTTTTCTTTTTCAAGCGGAACTTCTGAACTTGGATATAAACTTCCACAATCTAGCACATTTCTCGGAATAGTAACACTTAAAGAAAGCTTTTGGATAACTATCATTTCTGGCTTGAAGTGAGAGCAAAAATGTAGACACAGTGCACAGGTATTAAACATGAAAAGACAATAACTGTTGTCTTCAACGTCTGTGGGAAACCTGGGTGGTATTTGCTCTGGGCCGCTTATGCTTATGTAATGTTACTTAAACTTGGTTTGATGCTTCAAGAACCATCTATGTGTCCATGTGTGTGCATGTGTGATAGAAAGAATATCTCTAGATTTAGTGTATAAACGATAATTGGTTAGAAGGTGAGAAACCATTAGTTATGACCATGATCCGCCCAGCCCAGGGTTCTGCCATCGACTACCTTTAAGGCATGTGCCATGAAAAGCTAAAATTGTTCTCTGAATGTCACTTTTAAAGGTGAGGCGTACGATACCTTCTTTCCTAGTTTTGAATTATTTAAGTGTCCTGCTTATACACACTTTAGAATAAGTGATTCTGCAAATTGTTCCTAATACTTCTAAATGTGGGGAGCAATCTGTGTTCACTTTATTCAGGTACTTTATGGATTTATAGATTTCCGTTGTATTAACCTTGGCTTTCTTCAACAAATCTGATAGCTGAATGGTAGCTGTAGACTATTTCTTTAACATCTCGGTGTCATGGTATTCTATCTCAGTATGCGATCTGCTCATTCCTTCACTTTTGTAAAATATGGTTCTATTTTAATTCTTAACATTGACAGGTGTTAACTAAGGACCTACTATGAACCTGACTCTGAGAAATGTTGTAAGTAGATGTCTATGAAAACAATTTGGGAAGCTAAAAATAATTTGCCAAAGTGTATAATCCATTTGATAGCACTTTGTTCATTCATCCATTCACCCACTAACCTGACGTTCATCTTCTCATCCCTCTACCTGCTCCTCCATCCACTCATGCATCCATGCATCCATTCATCCCCCCATCCCTTTATCCCTCCTTCCCCCATCTGTTCATTGCCCCATCCATCAGTCATTCACCAGACAGATGCTGAAGGCCGATGATGGTTTTGCACATGTCTTGGTATTTTTTTTTTTATAAATATCTTCCAGCACTTTTTTAAAAAAAATTTATTTATTTATTTATGGCTGTGTTGGGTCTTCGTTTCTGTGTGAGGGCTTTCTCTAGTTGTGGCAAGTGGGAGCCACTCTTCATCGCGGTGCGCGGGCCTCTCACTATCGCGGCCTCTCTTGTTGCGGAGCACAGGCTCCAGACGCGCAGGCTCAGTAGTTGTGGCTCACGGGCCTAGTTGCTCCGTGGCATGTGGGATCTTCCCAGACCAGGGCTCGAACCCGTGTCCCCTGCATTGGCAGGCAGATTCTCAACCACTGCGCCACCAGGGAAGCCCATGTCTTGGTATTTTAAATACAAAGTTGACAAAATAGTCCCTGTCCTCTGGAAGCTCAAAATCTGAGTGGGGAGACAGGATAAATAAAATAATTCTTTATAAAGATTTTAAACTAGTGGAAAAGCATTCTTCAAACACACAGAGGCCTAATCACAATAAATGTATATTGGGCATTCTTTAATAGTTATTGTTTTAAAAGACAGTACTAAGGTTGACTTTGGCAACTGAATATTCTCTTCTTGTCCTCTCTGACTTCTTATATACAGGTAGAGCATTTTTATAATGAACTATAAGGTATGCTTTTAAAATGGTGATAAGAAATATAGAGGCAGGTGTTACATGGTGTTAAGGGGCTACTGGAATGTGGGAATTGATTAGGGGGACATAGCTGAGAATTTACTGGTTTTAAAAAGACCATCTTTTTTTCAGTAGCAGGAAACCAGTGATTTTTTTGTTTGTTTCTTGGGAGGGAGAGGGCACAGACAGTTTCTTAATTATGAAATGCAATTGCTTAGATTTTAAGTAGTATTATTTTTGTTATGAGCTGCCCCAGGCAGCCACATCAAAGGCAGTGGTGTGTGTGTTTGTGTGTGTGTGTGTGTGTGTGTGTGTGTGTGTGTGTGTGTGTGTGTGTGTGTGTGTGTGTGGTGCTGGCTTGGATCTTGGAGACAGACCTGGTCTGTCAGACTTGGACTTAATTTCATTGTTTGAATGGGAAATAAGTTAGTGTGTTCTTTCTGGCTGAGAGAGTCATTTTTTTCCCCTGCTTTGTTTTCTAGCGATCAAGTCTATATTTGCATTTTAATTAAGAAAGACAACAACTCTTGCGGCTGAAATTTGGATGAAAGCTGTGCATATTTATCACTGGAAAGGACCTTGTTAACATAAGTCTACCTGTTTAAAACCATAGTTTTAAACTTTTATACTGTGGCTGAGTTTTGTACTTTGTGTTTTTAATGTTTTCCTTTT
Source organism: Balaenoptera musculus (assembly GCF_009873245.2). NCBI lineage: Eukaryota > Metazoa > Chordata > Mammalia > Artiodactyla > Balaenopteridae > Balaenoptera > Balaenoptera musculus. The sequence continues at coordinate 13,953,968 of NC_045806.1, forward strand.
TAAACAGATCTTAAGTGTACAGCTTGATAAACTTTTGTGTGTTCACACGCATCTGACCACCAACCAGATCCATATGTAGAACATTTCCAGTGTTCCAAAGGGTTCCCTTGTGCCCATTTCAGTCACGAGTCATATCCCACCTCTTGCGACAATGACCGCTATTCTGACCTCTCTTATAGATTCATTTTGCTTATTTTTGAACTTCATAAAAATGGAGTCTTACAGTATATATCTTTTGTGTCGGGGCTTCTTTTGATCAGTATTACGCCTCTGTAATTCATCTATGTTGTTGTGTATTGAACAGCTGTTCTTTTGGGGGGAGGGGCGGATTACTGTGTTGTATTTTTATATAATGACTGACTTTTGACAGCTTCCCTGGGTGTGTTATCTTAAAACCATACTAAGATTGAGCTAAAATGTTCTATTTCTTTTTCCATTTATATTCGGTTGTTTGCCCCCCTCCCTTATGATGTAATTATGGTCCACGATCGTCAATCAGTTAACAGATTTTCTTTACACCTACTATGTATCCAGCATCACTGGGGATAAAAGAAGTATATGCCGTGATCCCTACCATCAAATATCTCATAGTTTATTTAAAGTAGATAAACTATATGCTTTCATTCGCAGACGGAATGGTCAAGGTTTCTGCCTCGGTTCTAAGAAAGTGGAGTTGCTACCTGTGTTGCTCTTAGTTGGGTTTGTCCGATTTCTTTATTTTGTTGTGACAGCAGGGGTTGGTCCCAGTGATAGAGGCAGCTAACGGTTTAGTCCATCAAGCTGTCGGTTTTTATTGCAATCCCACTTACTATGTGCCCAGCATGTGCTTCACCGAGATGGTTCTCTTCTAATCCAGTTTCTCATCCTCAGCGCTGTTGGCACCGGAGGCTGGCTCATTCTTTGCGGTCGGGGCTGTCCTGTGCATTGTAGGCTAGTCGGCAGCGTCCCTAACCTCTGCCCACTAGACGCCAGTTGCATCCATGCCACCCTCCCATGCCAGCCATGACAACCAAAGATGTCTCCGGACATTGCCAGATGACCCCTGGGGGCATAATCAGTCTCCGTTGAAAACCACTGACCTCAACATACTGCTGCTGCTTCCTCCATTTTAGTTCATACGCCTTTTTGGATACTTACTGCGCGCTTCTAATAGGAAGAACCTACGAGAGGTTTTGGAGGAATGGGGAGGGTGGTCTCCACGTTCTCCATTTGTCCTGTGCCTGGATGTGCGAAGCACGCAGAGTTCACTTCTAGGGGTGGAGAAGAGTGTGAAAAAAAGCACGACGGTAGAAATTGGTAAGCTTGGATGGTAGCTGTCGACAGGGCAGACGGTCAAACTTAAAAGCGGCAATTCTGAAGACTGTGCTGGCAGTCTGAATCTCCAGGAGATTTTTAGAGCTTTTGAAAATTCAAGAACTTCTGAGACCACCACAGTTTGGAATTCTGCCTTGAGTAATAGGCCTGGGGTAGACATAAAGTTCCTATACTGCATTTAATTATGAGGTTTTGACCAGGCTTCCAACTGGCTTTTGCAGCTGAGGTTTGGTCAGAGAAAGTCTGGTCCTCAAATAGGAGAAAACTTGGATAATAAAAGCACCATGCTGATGGCTTTTCATGTATTTGTTAAGAACCTGCCTTGGGTCCAGGACGGATTTAAGGTAGCTGTCCATCAGTGCATATGCCGTCTTCGGCACTGGTTGAAAATTCCCACCAGGGTGGCGATGTAGAGAGAGGAACATCAGAGTCATGGCTCAGAAGGTGACTGGAGACGCATCTGCCCCTCCTCCTCCTCCATCTCACCTTCAAAAAGGACCTCCCCTAACCAGACAGTTCGGTGAAATCATGAATTAATTATAGACTTGGAAGGGTTAGCATGAGAGTCTTGTCCCTCTTGCCTCTGGCTCTGTGTCTGCTCGGCTCCCTCCTGGTTGGCAGCCGTTGGCAGCACTCAGGTTGGGGATGAGATACCTTGGCAGGCCTGGGTGGACATCAAAGACACCGGGAAGGAGCCCAGCCCAGTTTCTGGCAGTTTTGTCCATCACCGGGTTTTATGCCCGTGTTCAAAATACGCCATTTCCCCATCTGTGAAATGGAGATAATCCTTCCTCACCTTGCAGGGCTGTTGGGAGGATTAATTAGCTAATGTTCCTCAAGTGCTTTGAAGATGAAAAAGCCTGTGGAAATGCTAAGTAGTCTTAAGGAAAGGCAGAGGGTGCCTGTTGGAAGTGCCCTTGTTTTCCCCATTCTCTTTTCAGCAGTTGCATCTCTCTTGACTTTTAAGTGTGTTTCATGGCACAAAGTGCCGCCTGGTGGGCAGGACGGGGCGCTGATCACTAGAGAACAAAGACAGTGCCGCTCTGTTTTATGCCTTGGTTCTAATTTGGCTTATCAGTTGGCATGCCTTCTGAAGATCTTTCGCTCGGAATGTTGTAATCATCAAGTTCTGGTGGTTATCCAAGGTGAGCTTAATCTCCTTTGGGGTGGAGGGTTCTCTCAAAATGGAGGTCAGTTTTGAAGTTATGAAAGGCGAGAAGACGGCCAGGGAGAGAGAAGCTGAGAGGAAAATGCTCTGTGTTCTCCTCCTCGCTTTTACAAACAGCACTAGGACTTCCACTGTCCCAGCGGCAACTTGCTTCTCCAGGCTGTCATGCCTTCTGATGATGCCTTTCAAGAGGTGAATTTCTCCTTCCTAGCCCAGACTTAGAAGAGGGGTTCCATGCGGGTGCCCAGACCATGAGGAGGATTGATTGGTCATGACTTTTGCAGCTGATCAGTTCGTCCTTTGCTGCCCTGAGGTTTGTGTATCTGCGTGGAGCTCACGGTGACGGGGCTGTGTTGAGAAGTATGTCTCCTGCTCTTGGACTGGTGGCTTCTTTAGATCTTGCAACTTTCCGAGGGTCTCTTCTAGGCATGTTATTGTTTGTGATAACTCCCTTGAGCCTACAAGAAGAAAAGTAGTAGCACCAGTTGTACTTGATTTGAATATTGTCATCTTAAAAATTCGATCTCATTCTTCTGAGAGGTTTCTGTGGTCGTTGATTTTGAAGACCACCTTGCTGTAGAGAATTAGTATGCTCCTGAAATGCTGAGGGCAAACCAGATTTTAGTTAATCAGGTTATCTTAGGGGTCCCACAGGAGTTTGTCAGTTAAATGATGCTTAGAGGGAATCCTTGTATAAGGCAAAGTATCTTGTATATTCTGTATCTTTCAGGAACTTAGATCTGTTGACTTGTCATGGGTGTGTGGGGAGATGAGACTAAAGACCAATAGGCAACATATGGCAGCCTCTCCCCCCAAGTGGCCCTCTGGAAAGGGTTGCAGTTATGTCATTTTGGTGGAGTGAATCATAGGGTCAAGAAACCAGGGAGAAAGCTGAGAGACTGGCATTTATAGGTCTTTCTCTTTAAATCAGGTCTGCTTATGATCTGTCTGGTATTTATTCTCCTCCATTTCTAAAACCGAGGCCCCAGATTCCCTTCTTGTCAACGGCCTCTTGGCAACCTTCCAAGTAATGGCAGAGTTTGTTCTGATCGGTGTCCAGTGAGTGTAGCTCAACTGTGATGGAGCTCAACCTGTCAAACTCGCAGAAAAATGGCCATTACATATTCCATCTGTTCCTTAAACATGCTCCCTAAGAGCTATTTCCATTTGTTAGCTGTCAGAACCATGCAGAGGAATTGCTCCAGACCCTCGGATGTCATCAGCCACCTTTGTTTATACACCATTGCTTTTTCTCCATTAGCCAATCAATGATTGGCAAAGAGGACGCACAGGCTAAGAACTTTGCCTGATGAGTTGCTAACCCCAGCCTTGGAGCTCTTCTCAATGAAAGGAAATTGAGAGGAATTTGGTTTTTCATGTTTTCCTGCCTGCTTATGAGACCTGTGGAGGGCTGCCCAAACTGAATGCAAGCACCTCCATTGACATTGGCAGATATGGAGGTCTGAGCTCATGCATCACCTTGGAAACTGGATCCCACTGCTGCTGCGAAAGGAATGCTTGGTTGCCCAGAGCATTAAGATAGGTAATGTTGAATCCACCTCTCAACTCTCCTGCCTGGAGTCATCAGAGGTGCAAGTGACTTTTCAAGACTTTGATTCTCTCTGGGTCCCTTGGACATTGGAACTGGAGGCTTTTGGGTTCAATGAGTGAGGGGGTATGCTGCTAGAATTTTTCTTACAAACCTGGATGTTTTTTTCCTTGTGAGGCGAAAGGTCATTCCATCTTCCAATCCCAGTCATTTGGACTTCTCAGAAATTCCAGTGGCGTGCCGGCGTCAGCTTGCACCAGCCCTTGAGAGCTGATTGCAGACATCTCTCCCCAACGTGTGTTCAATGACAGCACATTGGTAGCCTGAAATCTGCCATGGAGGGAGTGTTTATACCACAGAAATAGATGTAAGTCAGGGTTCCCCACCACCCAGGCTGGTTGTTAAATGTCTACCAGCACAAACAGGAAGTTATCCTGACTCCTGACATCCCCTCAGCCTCAGTTATGGGACTGGTTAGCTTAGAGGGAAGAGATTCCCTTTGCTCTGGTTTCATTGTGTGTACCTGCTGTGTACAGGCAGACCGCCCCTTGTTCTCTCATCTACAATACTCAGCCTGAGAGAGAGGATGGCAGCGTGAGGCTGTGTGGCAGAAGATCACCAGGGTGATGATTCTGCCCCTTTCACTAATAAGCTGCGTGACAGGTCATTATACCTCTCTAGTTCTCAGCTTCCTCTTCACTGTAATAAAAATGATTTGAATCATTAGATGGTCGCTCAGTTTCCTTTTAGCTCTGACATTCAGCGATTCAATGAGGGCTTAGCTGCTGGGAAATGGCATGTCTTTTAAAGGCTCGGGACCCTTCAAAGCTCTCTTGTTTTCTTGCCGGATTTTGGGCTCCCAATCATTTCACTTCTATCTAGACTTCTGCCTCCATCGTGAATGAATGGGGGCTGCTCCAGGTGAGAACATCGGTAATTAGTTCCTTTTCTCTGGAAGTGTCAAAGCACTTTCAAGGCAGCAGCCCTCTCCGAGGAAGGCTGCACGAGTGTGCCTGTTTTGCAAGGGGTCTATGATGGTAGTGAACTGAAGGTCTGGAATTAGTGACTTCTCTTCTCTTGATCAGAAAAGAGGCTACTTCTTGGTCTTAAAGAAGTTCCAGTTTTGAGAGTAATTGGCTGTCTCTAACCCCAGATAATGTGGCCTGGCTGACTTGCCAGCAGAGCTCTGTATATTTTCCATCTCTCTGAAGTGGAAATACGCTCGAATAGGTTTTTGCTAGTCCAGAAGATTTTGGAACACATGTTTAAATAAAGCTTTCTCTTCAAATTTCTTTAAAAAGAGTGGTGTGGGTTTGTATGGGGGATTGAGGGTAGACTTAATGGAGGGGGGTGTCTGGAAGGAGAAGGGTGACTGATGGGGAAGTTGGGACTGACTACAGATTTGGGCAGCTTTGCGATTTTGCTAAGAATCTTGTCAAGACATGTAGGCCCATATTTCAGCACTTGTAGAGATATACGTCCATGGGATGAGCCTTCTCTGCCCAAATGTGCACATTGACACGTGCCAATTCATACCAGCTGTTATTGTGATTGTGTTTATGAGGCCATTCACTCTTTAAAAAAATATTTTTATTGAAATATAGTTGATTTACAGTGTTGTGTTAGTTTCATGTGTACAGCAAAGTGAAAGAGATTCAGTTATACATATATAATATATACATATATATATTCTTTTTCAGATTCTTTTTCATTATAGGTTATTACAAAGTATTGAATATAGTTCCCTGTGCTATACAGTAGGTCCTTGTTGGTTATCTATTTTATATATAGTGGTGTGTATTTGTTAATTCCAAACTCCTAATTTATCCCTTCCCTGCCCCTTTCCCATTTGGTAACCATAAGTTTGCTTTCTATGTCTGTGAGTCTGTTTCTGTTTTGTAAATAAGTTCATTTGTATCATGTTTCTGGATTCCACATATAAGTGATATCATATGATATTTGTCTTTCTCTGTCTGATTTGCTTTGCTTAGTATGATCATCTCTAGGTCCATCCATGTTGCTGCAAATGGCATTATTTCATTCTTCTTTATGGCTGAGTAATATTCCATTGTATATATGTACCACATCTCCTTTATCCATTCCTCTGTCAACAGGTACTTAGGTTGCTTCCATGTCTTGGCTACTGTGAATAGTGCTACTTTGAACATTAGGGTGCACGTGTCTTTTCGAATTAGAGTTTTCATCTTTTCCAGATATTTGCCCAGGAGGCCATGTACTCTTGAATCAGGAATCCTGAGTGCTTTACTGACTGTTTGCAAGGTTGGTTACCCACCCTGCCATCCCAACAAGGCTGTTTGCATTCAGCAGCTGCAACCGTGATTCCCACACCTGAAGGTTTGGGCCATTGAGTCTGCCACCAGAAACATAAGCTACATGAAGGGCTAGCAAAGCAGTAAATTCCTCTGGGGTTCAACTTCAGAGGAAAAGTAGAGTTCTTCCCTGCACAGACAACAGAGGCTGGATGCAAACCTCTTATCCTCAGGCTGCCAACAGTGGCCCAAATCAGAGGTCCTCCAACTTTTCTTATAGGAATATTTCCTCAATATATTGTAAAACATCAAGCACCCCTTGTACATTTTATATTTGATATCTGAATTTTTAAATAAGTTGAATTCATTGCAAAAAGCGTATCTCCCAGCACAGTTTCTATTCTCACTGTTCAAAGTGTGATTCATGGACCAGTAACGTCAGCGTCCCCTGGGAATTTGCTAGAAATGCAGAATCTTGAGTCCTTCCCTAGACCCGCTACATCGGAATCAGCATTTTAATAAGATTTCCAGGTGATTTATATGCACATTAAAGAAGCACTGGTGTATGTCATATACGTGCTTTAAGTACATCTTCATCAAAACCTTTCAATTTATGAAGAAAGGTCTGTTATATGCCCTAATTGGAGAAGCCATTTCTTTTTGTCCAACCAGTCAGCCAAACTAGACTTGCTTTCAGTCAGTAAAAAGAATTGACTTTCTTTGTTGATTCACGTGAGTGTGTTCATAGGTGTGCATGGCCGATCTTCTCCCTTCTGAGTTCTGATTCTAGGATGGGTGGGTGGCTGCATTGGCTAGATAATATATAAGGCACAAAGCTCTGCTGTGAATTTGTCACCTGAATAAAATACGGCACTGTAGTCTTCAGTATTTCTTACTGAAGCTTCCTTTGCTTTACTCTTGGGATTGTCCCTCTAAACTGATGCTGTCTTAAATTATTCCCTTTGTTTGGGTACCAGGAGATTTTTACTCCCTGGGATAATGCACCCTGGTAAGGTTGAGGATAGGTGGGCAATACAGATTTCTTTAGGAAGTGGGGAGGGGGGAGCTGTGAAGGAGGGGTAAGGAGAAGCAGGAGACCACAGATCTGGCAGGTCAGCTTTCAGGAGGCAAACAAGTGGAAGCTGAAGATCTGGATACCCAACATACTGCCAGAAAGTCTTTGGGGACCCCAGTGGTAGGGGAACCTCAGTTTAGATACACTGAATTGGAGAATATTGATACCCCTGTGGAACTTACTGGATTCAAACCTTTGAATCTCCCTTCCGCCCTTGAATTCGTTTGTGTGTGTGTTTGCGCGCATGTGCACACACACATATGCACACATGTACAAGTATGTTAAACAAAAGAAATTTAGTTCACCAGGACCAAAGCTTCTGCCTTTTCTCTCTTCTGCTCTTGCATCCCAACTTCAGTTGAACTGACCAAATATTTAACACCTGCTGGGCATCAGGCACTGCACCGTGCATTGGGGATGTAGAGGTGACCAACGTATACACGGGGACAGTCATCATTTAGTAACCAGTATGGAAACAGTTGTGGGAATCATACAGAGATTTTCATAGGATTCCGAAAGAAGGGATGGCAGGAAACTCCCATCGTTAACCTAGCAGCTCAACCTCCTTATTGGGGGAGGTTCCTCAAGAAGGGATAATGAAGTATCTTAGAGAAAAGGTGCATCTCCCTCGTGTGTGTGTGTGTGTGTGTGTGCGCGCGCGCGCGCACGTGTGCACATGCGTGTGCCTTGTAGCTCAAATGCATCAGACCTGCGATGTTATCCGAGTGCTTTAATGTTTAATTCCCTTTGATTTGGTCCACGGTAACATCAAGTGTTTCTGCGGGCAATTCCAAGGCATCCGAGGAGCCTTGCTGGGAATCAAAATCCAGTAAGACCTTCAGAGAAATTGGAGAAGGGGAACTTTATTGGTTTTTTAGGCCAGTCTTGTAATTTCATTCTGTTTTCCATCTGAGACAAACATGCACAGAATCTTTTATCACCCGTTAGGCATGTGTCCTGCCAATCACAAGATTTAAGATGCGAAAAAGAAGCAAATGCTTGATTGGGAAGGCAGCAGGGCCATTAGGGCCCTGGGGCTGTACCTGCACTGGGCCGTCAGACAAACCCAGGATCCAGGTGTCAGAAGAGAAACGCTACAGAGGCTCTAATGCCCTCCTTGAGCTGTGACCCACGGTAACTTGTCAACTCTGGTCCTGGGGTCAGCTTATTGCTGAGCTGCTGTTAGCATTAATAATTGTAAAATGGCCCTTTTATTTTTCTACCTAAGGTGAGATTATTTGGGTGCTTGTAGGGAGAATGTTCTCTGGGTGGCAACACAGAACTTCTCGCCAGTACTGTTCGGGGGCCCCTTGGCCCCAGGCCCCTCCCCGCCATGCCTGCCACTGCAACCCAGCCTGTGGCACTTGTTACCTTCTGCCCTCGCCCCCTTTGGTTAACTTGGCTGAGGGCTGGGGAGCTCATGAAGGAAGCTCAGGGCTGTAAGGGGGTGGACATTTGGGCATCGTTAAATACCTAGAGATCAGAAGCGGTTACTGCCGGGTCTCTCTCTTTCTTTTTCTTTGTCTTTAACTTGATAATTTAACTTTTTAAAAATATCATTTCAAACTTACAGAAAAGTTGCAAGAATAATACAAAGGGCCCTTTCCTGACACTGACATTGATTTTTATAACATGGACATTTTTGACGAGTTCAGGCCAGTTGCTTTATAGAATTTTCCTTATTTGGAGTTTGCCTGATATTTTTGCATGAAATGCAGTTCACTCATTTAAAGCACACAGTTCAGTGGTTTTTAGTAGATTCATGGTTGTGCCACCATCACTACAATCTATTTTAGACAACTGTCATTGTGCCCCAAAGAAACCCTGTACCCATTGGGAGTCACTCCCCATTTGCCCCTCCCCCCAGCCCCTGGCAATCACTAATCTCTCTCTGTCTCTATAGATTTGCCTATTCTGGACGTTTCACATAAATGGAATCCCATAATATGTGACGTTTTATGTCTGGCTTCTTTGACTTAGCATGATGTTTTCAAGGTTCATCCATGTTGTAGCAGGTGTCAGTACTTCATTCCTTTTTATAGCTGGCTGACATTCCACGTTCCAATGTATGCATCCACCACGTTTTGTTACCCAGTCATCTCTGGCTTGTGTTCCTGGCACTTTTTGACCGTTGTGAATAATGCTACTATAACCATTTGTGTACAGGGTTTTGTGTGAGCACATACTTTCGTTTCTTCCATATTTTTTTTTAAAAAGAGATTGGAGTTTGTTTATTTATTTATTTATTTATTTATTTATTTATGGCTGTGTTGGGTCTTCGTTTCTGTGCGAGGGCTTTCTCTAGTTGCGGCAAGCGGGGGCCACTCTTCATCGCGGTGCGCGGGCCTCTCACTATCGGGGCCTCTCTTGTTGCGGAGCACAGGCTCCAGACGCGCAGGCTCAGTAATTGTGGCTCACGGGCCCAGCTGCTCCGCGGCATGTAGGATCTTCCCAGACCAGGGCTCGAACCCGTGTCCCCTGCATTAGCAGGCAGACTCTCAACCACTGCGCCACCAGGGAAGCCCCCATACTTTCGTTTCTTTTTGGTCTGTGCCTACAAGCGGACTCGCTGGGCCGTATGGTAGCACTGAATGACTTCTGGAGGAACACGTTATGCAGTTCTGCCCTGTTTTTGTCCACTGAGGCTTGAAGGTAGGAAAGGGGAGGGTAAGTTGTTACATACAGGGTAGACATTGGTGGATCTCGGCCTCGCCCAGGCTGGCTGTGCTCATCTTCCCCAGCCCCTCATGACCTTGTTTTCCAGAGACTAACCACCCTCCTGGGTCTGTGACCCTGGCCAGAGCTAGGGATTTTTTAATCTCTCTTGAGGGACGCCTGTGAAACGCGCCCCCTGGAGCGCTGGATGGAATGTCAGCCCCGTGTCTGTGGGGAATACACCAGCAAGCTGTTCGGCTCCATGAGCTCCCGTCTTAGCTCGAAGTGCCTTTGGTAGGTTCCCCCCGAACAACGGCCCAAGTGACAGCCTTGCAGTTGCCAGCACCCTTTAATTGGGTCCTTTGTCTCATAGCCTGTTATTTGCGTGGTGTCTGGGCCTTGACTGGAGGGCCACACTTTCTCTTAAACTCAACAGTTTAGTAAGATGTTTGATGGAATCCAGTGATTCATCTATTCCAGGAAGAATGGGAGGAGTGTGCGTGCGTGTGCGTGCATGTGTGTGTGTGTGTGTGTGTGTGTGTGTGTGTGTGTGTGTGTGGTGAGGAGGCACACGGTGCACCAAGGAGAAATCACCCTTAAAACAGAATCAGATCAGGCTGCAGACACCTCTGCTTTCCATACAGGACCCCCTCCCCAGGGGCTTCCATTACTAAATGACAGAAGTGTCTGGTAGTGTAGTTTCACTGATAAATGCCCCCCCCCCCCCCGCCGGCATGGATTTCCATGGCACTGGCCGTGCCAAGTGAGACCTTCATCACTTACGTTCTGGGGCACATAGAACAATTTTCTTTTGCTTTGTTGAATTGTCCTGAATTTGGGGTGGAATGCCTTCCCTGACTTGCGCCACTTGGCAGGTTTGCACAAGTTCCATTTATGTGTTTTCATCCCATGCGTACGTAGCCCTGGCTCAGATCATGGCAAAGACTGGGCTTGAAATTCTTTGCCCTGGAATTCCAGACCATTCATGATTTAGGGTGTGGTGGATAAGAGTGAAGGCCATGGAGTAGACTGCCTGGGGCTAATCCGGCTCTGGGTGACCCTGAGCAAGTAATTTAACCTCTTGGAGCCCAATTTCCTCCTCGGTAAAACGTGAATAAAAATACCTACCTCATGCAGTAGTCGGGTGGATTAAATAGGTTGACAGATGTAAGACACTTAGAATGTGCTTAGTTAGTGCTCAGTTGCCTTTGTCGTTCTTGTTATTATCCTGTGCTCCATCCACTGATGGCTGTTGGCCCAGCTCAGGTACCACCTCCTCTGTGAAGCTGCGCCTGCGCGTGTGTCCGTCTGGCTCTCTGCTGCGTGCGCAGCACCAAACATGGTGCCTGGCATATAATAAATGCTCAATAAATATTTGTTGACTGAATGAATGCATGCCTTTTCCTCTCTGGGAGCAATCCACTGCTCTTCGAGGCTTTGCTACCACTTTGTCTCTACCTCCTTTTATGGCGTTTTACACATTTAACCTTTATTGGAGTTAATTGTGCTCTAAATGTAACTCCCTTATCCAGATGGTCAGCCCTTAGAGAGTGGAGCCTGGGTCAATCATTTTGGTATTTCCTGTGAGGCCTTGCTTGGAGGGCAATAAATATTTGGTAAACAATTAATCCCTTTTGGAAGTGATGGTCTTAAGCCATTAAATTGCTGGGTGGTTTTTTTTTTTTTTTTTTTACTGGATGCAAACACAGAAACGTAAGCATACAGAGAGGGTATCTCTCCAACAATTTCATGGCATGTGGCTTGCTTTCTGTTTTTGCTAAAGGAAGTGATAAAGGTAAAAGTTAAAGAGGTGGGTGACAGTGGGAGCCAGAGACGCGTAATAAATAAAAATGTGAGTTCAGTTCAAAGAACAGGTTGATGTTAAAGTTTTATTAGAGTTTAGCAATTTTAGAAAATATATAGGTTTCATTCTGCTTTGAACTCCTGCAACTGTTGCGTTTAAAAAAAAATAAAAGCACATAAAAATCCTTTGGTTCTGTCTGAAAAATAATGGATTATTTGCATCGGGTTCTGGATTTTGAAGCTAATCACTGTTGCTGTGCTTCTTTGGTTCATGGTCGGGAATGCTGTGGTTATCTGGTTGGGAGCCAAGGCCTGTCTCTTCTTGGGCATAGCTGGTTAGAGAGAACAGAAGTGGTGCAGAATAGGGCAGAGTTGGTCCCCATGCAGGCCGGGGTCCTTCCCGGATTCCCAGAGGACAGGTGATAGGTCAAAGGGAGGTGGATGCCAGTGGTACCTGAGGATACCGCCCCATTTTATTTAGGGTCAGGTAACGCTTGGCCAGGTTGGGAGGTAGAGAAGTGAGTTACCCTGAACCAGACCCCACATGTTCTGCGGAAAGAAGCCTGTACATCAGAACAGCAGTATGGAGTAAGTCAGGCGAGTTTTCTTCACTTTGACCTTTGAATTTATGCATTCCATGTACCCTGAAGTTTTGGTAAACTGGTGAAAAAAATTTTAAAGTACAGTCAACCTTTGATCAACACAAGTTTGAACTGCGCTTATACGTGGAAGGTTTTTCAGTAGTAAATACTACAGTGCTACACGATTTGTGGTTGGTGGAATCTGCAGATGCGGAACCTCAGGTACAGAGGAACTGCAGACAGACAGGGCCGAGTGTCAGTTATACGTGGATTTTTGATCACGGGCGCTGTCGGCGCCCCTGTCCCCGGCGCTGTTCAAGGATCAGCTGTGTGCTTCCCACGGTCTGCTACCTGATGTAACACCCTCAAACCTCAGTGACTTATCCCGGTAAATGTTTGTCACTCACACCGCAGTCCCCTGTGGGTTGGCAGGGGGTGGAGGAGGGTGCTGTGCTCCCCACAGCCATTCAAGGCCCCAGGCTCCTTCCATCTTGTGGCTCCACCCTCCCTAAGGGCCTCGGAGTCCTCCACTGGATCCCCAAATTCTGCCAGCGGTCAAGAGATGAGAGAGAGCGAGTGTGGGCAAAGTGAAGGCAATTTTTATGGGCTGGGCCTGACAATGGCATTGCTCGCTGCTCCCCACACCCCAGTGGCTAGCCCCCTTTCCTGGCCACACCTAGCCACAGGGAGGCTGGGACACGTGGTCTAGCAGTGAGCCCAGAGGAAAGGGAAATGGTTTGGTAAAAAACTAGTCAGTCTCTGCCACCAAAACCGAACTGGAAACTTCCCCTCTCAGTTGCCCTAAAGAGGGTCAGGGTATCTCACTGTGGTTTGGAAGATGCTTGATTTAAAGTTTGCTCCCAGTGTGTCCTAGGGAAGGGGGCCAGCAGTGACTCAACCAAGGGCAATCGTTCATTCAGTTTTCTGTTAAGCATCTACCCGGGGTCGGGCATCTTCTTGGGCCCAGGGGCCGTGACGGTGAACAGTACCAGAATCGGTCCCTGTCCTCTTGGAGCTGGCACCTGTCAGATGGCAGGCAACTGAACGTGCAAATTCCACACAGTATGAGGACTATACAGGGGAAAGTTGGGGTGCTATGGGAGCACATAGCTAGAGACCTAGGCCAGTCTGGGAGAGCTAGAGAAGTTTCCAGAAAAAGATGACATTTACGCCGAGACCCAAAGGAGGGGGTACTAAGACTTAGCCGGCTGAAGGAAGGCAGGGCGTGTGGGTGAGGGTGTGCCAGGCAGAGGGAATATAGCTCAGTGGTCTCAGCCTTCACTGTACTTTGGAGCTATTTGTGGTAGATTTGGCCAGTTAACTCAGAATCTTGGGGGCAGCGTAGGTCCAAGCAGTTTTTTTCTTTTGAAGAAGCTCCCAGATTCTGATGCACAGCAAAGGTCAATAACCACTAGAATCACAGCTTCAAAGAGCGGCCAGGAGGAGAGCGCCCACCTGCCCAGCCTGTGTGTGTGTCTGTGTGTGTGTGTGTGTGAGTGTGACTGAAAGCTTTTTAGAGTGAAGTTGCTTCCATGCTGAGGTTCGGGGTCGGTGGGGAGCAGGGTAGAGGGGGGAAATGCTCAGCTGAGGAGAAGCTGCTTCCCAGGAGCTGTTTGTTTGGGATGTAGGGAGGGATCACTTCTCCCCCGAGCTCTTGCGGGGCTCCACCGACGCCAAGACTCGCCCCGCAGGGCATAATGAACTCACCGCCTTTGGTGGTTTGGGGGAAGGTAGGGCCAGAGGAAGGATGGAGTATCTAAAAATCGGCCTCTCTCTCTGATTTCTTAAGCAGAGAAGGGCCAAAGTCAGGCCCTGCCCGCCGCCAGCTGGAGCCTGTGTTTCCCGGGGGCCAGGGGTGCAGGTGCAGCCCCAGAATTGTGGGCCCACCATTCAGCAAGCTGACCAGCCTGCGGGCAAGGGCTCCTTTAGAAGGAACGCGTTGGGATTTATCTGGTCAGCATGGGGTCCTGCACATAGTGGAGGGGTTCACAGGCTATTGTTTCTAGCCCCCTCTCGGGCCTGCCAGTCTGCTTCCTCAGAAATGAGGCGAACACAGAGGCCCTGGGCCCTAGGCCTTCATGTTCAGCAGGCCTCATGCCTTCCCCAGGATGCACCGTTCTGCTCATGTATTTGGAAGCCCCTGGAGCATCCCTGGTAGCAAATACGCACCTGCTCACCCATGAAGAGTTACCTTAACATGAAAAGCAAAACTGTGTTCCTTTTTGGAAAGCATAAAGCCTTAACCTTACAATTTTGTCATCCAAACTACAGAATTGGAGGCATAAAAATGTCGGGGCCAGGTATGGAATCAGAGTCAGAGCTGTATCTCTCAGAAAGCTGTGAGGTCTGAGGGGATTCATCCCAAATGTAGAGGTGAGCTTGTTTAAGAATAAAACTGACGGCAAAGTTTAGACCCATTCTGCCCTCTCATGGTGTCCTCTTGGGCACACATTTTTCCAGGCATCCTGGATGCTGGGTGTGGGGAAAAGGTTTGGAAATGGTCTATATCTGGATACTTACATTGTGGATATATATGAATATCTAGAAACTGCCTTAAAATAAAATTATAGTGATTATATATTACAGCCATTTGGCCAGAAGATTTCAGGGAAACATTTAGGCTTAAAAAATCAAGCCCCGCTCCCCCATCAGTTTCCACTGTGGGTGATCAGCCACTATGGCAATATGGCGCCTGGCTTGGACTTTCTCAGATAGTGGAATGTGACACCCAGCTGACTGCCCGGGTCACCATTGCCAGACAGCAAGAATGAGCTGTGGCGGACAGGAAACCCTGCTAGAATCCAAGACGTCCAGCAGAGTCAACTTGGGTTCTCTGCCAGAAACAACCCCCTTCTCCAACTCAAGGGCTCTTACGTCTCAGTTCTCCCACTTGACACGTGGAAAAACAGAAGAGCTGAGAGGTCAGTGACCCGGTCCAAGGTCAGACAACTGTTGAGTGGCAAAGCCAGGACTAGAAACCTGGTCTCCTGAAGCTCAGGCATAACTCATTACCTTAACAGGGATGGCAGTCAAGTTTTCAAATGCATGCCTGTCTTCATCATTTGAGAGCGGTTGTGGAAACACTGTGTTGAGAAGGATTCTGAGGCTCAGTATTCACTGACTGAGAAGAAGTGCCCTGAGTCATTAGCTTGGTCTACCTCGGGTATAGTTGAGGGGAGTTGCTGCACTTTCTGTTTGTCTCCAGCTGTTAAACCATGCTGTGTTTTTATTTTTCGAGTAGGTTCTAGAGCTCCTGTTGCCTCCACTCTTCTGGTAGTGTAAGCCAAGCTTCTTCAGGGTAACCTGACAGCTGCATTTGCCGGCCCCGCAGGCAAGCCCTGGGGGAGGGCAACAGAGGCTTCTCAGCCTACCGGGGCACTTTCTCTTGACGCTTCTGAATGAGGCCCAACAGAACTCCTGGCCTTAGAATGTTCCACTCGGCGTCTCTACTGTACCTTTCAGGGAGTGGAAAATGAAATCGAAACAGTGCTCTCAGCCACCCTGCTGAGACAGTGCTGACAACACTCCAAGGCAGCGACACTGGAGGATTGCTGTCGGGTACACGAGATTGCATATTGGTAAGGCTAGTGCCTCTGAACCCTTAACATGCATGCGGGTCATCTGGGATCTTACTTCAAATGCAGATTCTGACTCAGCAGATCTGGGCTGAGGGCCTGGGATTCTGCATTTCTAAGGAGCTCCCAGGTGATGCTCCTGGTCTGTGGACCCCACTTTGAGAAGCAAGAGTTCAGAGGACCACAGGCCAGCGCTGCCCTGTAAGTTTGGAGCAGCCAGAAACTGCATGGCCAGTTCGCTGGATTGGTGTGTCCTGCAGTGGAGACCCGCTGTAGATGAACGGACCAATACTGAAGCACGGCTCTGACAAGCCAGGTTCTCGTCCTGGCAGAGTACTGAGGGAGAGTGAGCAGGTCCCTTCTATCCCTTGGCCTTGGCAGCTCTCCCATCTTTAAAGAAAATGGCAGCTTAGGGTATCACTCTTGCTCTTCCCTGATTGGTCCTCAGCCCAGCATCACTGGGCTGCCTCAGACCTCCTGCACCTGAAGCTGCATTTTAAGAAGATCGCCAGGGGATTCACTTGCATGTTAACATTGGAGGAGCGCTGGTCTGAGACTCCTTCCAGCCAGATGATTCCGTGTATTTGTTGGGTTCTAACTCTAGCTGTGAGGACAGAAATCTTAGACATCAATCACTCCATTTACACAATAGATAGGCCTTCATCAAGAAATATCCTCTTTTGGTTCAGCATTCTCCTTGGCGATATACAGAGAAGGTCAAACCAGTAAAATTTATTCCAAAGCAGCATTTGCCTGAATTCAAGCGAGACGGGAGAGTGTTGAGAATCCCCGTAGAGTTGGAAACGAGGTGCTGGCTGCCATATGCATCATTAGGGGCGGTGCTGATCGACAACAGACTTTGTGGCTTAGATTCTGCAGCTCTTTTAGACTATGTTCCCTGGAGTAACGGCTTCCACTGCCAACACATCTCTCAGATCCTCGATGAATTGCAGCATGGTCTCCCTATCTTTCCCGGACCTAGCACCAGCTGGGTGCTAGTTTTTCAGGGCAGGATTTTTCAGAGTGCGTTGTGACCCATTGATGGGTCATGAGTTCAAACCAATGGGTTGTAACTGGCACGGAAAAAAGTGGAATCGAATCGGAAATAGAATCAGACACATTAGAAAAGATCAGAATATGTTCCCCATGGTTAAGAGGAGTCACTATTTCATCAAACTTGTTTCAATGCCAGGGTGACATAGTTTACTTTGACACGCAGTTACCTTGTCATTGAAACAAGTTCGATGAAATTAAACTCACTGTGGGTCACGGTCAACCTAGGGATGGGCTTGCTGGTTGGAGGCTGTGTGTATCTTTGGCTTTGGTAGACCTTGCCAAATTCCTCTTCTAAGTATACCAGTTCCCACTTCTGTGAATTTTTAAGTCAAAAAGCTCAAGAAAAAAAGGACCCCAAGGTCAGAGGGAAGCTGGAGGATGAATAAGAAAAAAAGCTGACAGTTTCCACGTCCCGGCTCGTCTTGCCTGCTTTTCCAACCCTAGGCAGACGTTATGGGGGGTTTTGACCTTGTAAATTTGCTTCTCATCTTAAAAAAGAAAAAAAGTTTAGAAGGAAATTCCTCGTCTTCCTGTCTCTCTCGCCTCAGTTCAGGAAGAGGCGAGCTAGAAGGAGGTAATAAATAAGCAACCCCCTTCCTTTTTGGAATCCAATAATAACAAGTCTGACGAGAGCTGTGTCTAACCTTTGCTCTGGAACTGCCGTGCGCAGGTTTTCACACAAATCTTTGGACAAAGATTTCTCTGGGTCATCAGCAATGGTGCCATCATTGTTGCTTGTTTAGAAATGAAGCAGGGATTTGGGGAGTCTGGTCAGTTCTCGCTCCAGTCCTGAACCCCTGCGGGAAGGCCAAGCCCTCTGAATGGATTGCTGGCTGACTTGCACCCTGTTTTCCTGGAAATGTGTACCTGTGTATTCTCTCCCCAACCCCGGCCCCTCCCCCCCTCAGCGCTGCACAAACAAGACCTCAAGTTGCAAAGAAGGCAGGTTTGGAGGGGAGGGAACCCCTGAGCCCTTGACCTGGCCCCTCGTCTATGCCAGTCCCTACCATTCACCGTCTCAATTGATCCTTACAACACCCCATTCTATAGATGAGGAAACTGAGGCTCAGAGGTGACTTGCCCAGGTCATTCTAGGATATAACTCCTAGCCTCATAGAGCACTTTCTGTACACCAGGCATTGCTGTAAGCACCGGACACAATTCCTCTTTAAATCCTCATCCCAGTGAGGGTAGGTACCATTTTTATCCCAACTTTACAGGTGAGGAAACCGAGAGACCAAAAGGTTAAATAACTGGCCTGAAATTGCACAGCCAGTTAGTACAAAAGCCCAGATTTGAGCCCAGAAAGTCTGGCTTTAGTACCGAGTACTTAACTCCTTACGGTGTCCTCTCTCTGCAATTGTGATGACATCAAGCCTCCCAAAGCGAGCATTTTACTGCATTACAGCCTGACACGTCACCTGGTCTTTTGGTACTTAACATTTTCCATCTGTTGAATGGGGGTGATCAATGACTTGGCTGTGCTGCCTTCTTCTGTAACATGGGTGTGCCCCTCTCTCCCTTCCTTCCAGCATTTACCAATAGGTAAGGGAGATGGTCTCAACCCATGGGTATTTGGGATAAGCACAAGGGAAGCAGTGTGGTCAAGCATGTGCAGTTAAGGGCAGAAAAGAGCGGAGGGCACAGAAATCAGAGAAGGAGGAGCTGGATGAGGCTTGGAGATAGCCTTGTAGATTTCACTAGCAAATCTCAGTTCAGTTAAACCAATGGGCATCCAACTTGAGCGTGCATCAGAATCATCTGCAGGACTTGTTAAAACACAAATGACTGGACTCCCACTCCCCCCATCCCAAAAGCAAATTTCTGATTGAGTAGGCAGGAGTGGGGCCTGAGGTTTCGCATTGCTAGCAAGCTCCTGCTGCTGTTTAGGGACCACACTTGGGAAGTCACTGACTGAAACGATAGGTAAGAGTTTGAAAAGTGCAAGAAATAGGAAATGAGTGTGGTCTGTGTATTAGTCAGAGTAGGTTAACTCTCCTAACAAACAAGCCCTAAAGTCTCCTCGGGGTAATGCAGTAAAGCGTTATGTCTTGTTTTGTTACAGTCTGGTGTGGGTTTGTCGGGGAGTACTCTGCTCCATGCAGGCATTCAGGGCCCCAGGCTCCTTCTCTCTGTGGCTCTGCCACTCCCTGGGGACTTGCAGTCCTGCATTGGAGCATCTGAATCTAGCCAGCAGCTGAGAGAAGAGAAAATGGAGAATTGTGCAGAAGGCTTTTATGTGCCAGGCCTAAAGGAGAAACATGTCACTGCTGCCCACGTGCCATTGGCCAGAACTCACACAGTTCTGCTTAACCGCAAGGGAGTCTGGGAAATGTGTCTCAGCCGAGTGCCTGGGTAGAAAAGGGAACAGAGAATGAATATACAGCAGTCTTTGCCACAGCCTATTTGAGGATCCTCAAGGAACTTGATTTGACTGGAAAGGAACTTTCACGTTGAGAGAATAAATGAATGTTTCGTGCTCTTCCAAGGAAATATGCTAAAGACAGTTCAGATCATTATTTAGCATCATTATAGTGGAGCTGCAGAATGGGAAAAATAATCACCAGATTTAGGCCCAGATGCTCTTCATTGAAAAACTGTTATATAACTTCTCTGTACCTGTTTTTTTTCCTTATAAAAATTGGGATGAGAAATATGAAAGTCACTAGCCCAGTGCGAAGCACATAACAACAGAGAGTAGTTATTTCCGTGTTTCCTGTGCTTAGATGGACAGACGGACCCCAGCTGTGTGGCACTGGGCGCCCCTTCATGTGGACAGCTGTGGGATTCAGCTTTTAAAGAACATAGGCACAAGCCCCATCTCAGCAGCTGGGCGACTGTCCCGAAGGCTGCAGCGTGATGCCTCAGACATAGCCCAGGGAATCAGGCCCGAGGGCGCAGCCCAGGCCTGTGTCCACAGCGAGATTCATTTCGTACTTGGCTTTTGGAGTTGCGCTGCCTGGAATCTTTGTGCCTCAGCTTCCTCCTGTGTAAAAAGGGGCTAATCATATTACCCACCTCCTATGGCTGTTGTGACGATGGGGTGAGAAAAAGCTAAGGGCTCTGCTGAGGAGTAGCGGGTAAAGATTCATGAATTGCCTCGTCCGCCATTTCTCCCTCTTGGCGTCATTAGCTGAGGCCAGTATGGAGGTTCTTGGGGCATATAAACCCCTTAGCTCTTGTTTGATCTTAGGGTGACCACCCTCGGCCTGGCAGAGTCCTGCCCGCTCCCCACAACTTGAGTGCCATTCAGTTATTCAGAGAGGGCCCTGAACTGTCGATGGACATGAACTCAGTCTGTGGGGGGAGGCGGTGAGGAAGTCTCTGAGCTCTTATCTCTGGGCTGCGCCTGCCTGTTTGATCAGTGGACCCAGCAGCAGAGACGAAAGTCTCCTGGGCTCCTCGAGGGCAGTACTGATGCCCAAAGGTGCCCCCAACATCCCGGCACCAGTGCAAGTCTCCTTCATTTCACCTTGTTATTGGCTCCCCTCAGGTCTGGGCCCTTTAAAAGCCTTTCTCTCCCCCTTGTTCAAACGGTGCAATTGTGGGTGATTGAAACCACATTTTTATATGTGTCAAAATCAGTTCAGCCCTTCGAAAGAAATCATAGTATAAATTGGATCATATATCCTAAGTGGATGCCACCAGCTAATTCGTTTGTTAGACTGTTCAGCTACATAGGATTAAGTGAGTGTTTACTCTTAAGCAGTCCCATGTGGGTCTCATTAATGCAGACTCTGGTCTGGCTTGTGCCTAATATCTTGTCAAATCGGGGGGCATAGGGAAGGCCCTCGCAAACCACCAGACGGCAGAGAACCCTCACTTCTCAAGCAGCCTCTAGTGATGAATGGGTCGGGAGCCGGGAGGGGGCTGGCTGCCATTCTCTGACTTGACGTTCCAGACACTTGGTGTCCTCCACTTCTGTTGGCCTCTCCCTAAAGCAGAGGAAGGCAGAAGCCTTCCGCACGTCTGCTTTAGTCCAAAGGGACGCAGACTTGGAATCCCATTGTGTGTACGTGGGCATAAGGGGCTAGAAAAGATCTGTTGAGGAGCGTTCCCTCCGCCTTTCTGAAATGCACACTCAGTAAGTTGCTTGCAGCCTCAGAGGCTGTGGTCTGTGCCCTCGCAGGTCCAAGTGGGGATCAGGAGCGGAGAACACCAGCAGCAGCGCATTCTCGGGCCCCGCCCCACATCTACCGAATCAGAATCTGACTTTTCCTATGCGATGGAGACACATTAAGGTTTAATATGTGCTGCTCTAAACCGTTGCTCTCAGCCTTCGCTGCACATTGGATTCATCTGGAGGGTTTTAAAAATATTAATGCCTGCATCTCATCCCCCACCCCCAGAGACTTAAAGGTCATTGGTTTGGAGTCGGGCCTGGGCATCGGGATTTTTAAAAGTTCCCTGGGCGATCATAACGCCCAGCCAAGGTCAGGAAGCACTACCCTGTGGGCTGTGCCTCGGTGCCCCAGTGTTTAGGGGAGATTGCAGTTCCCCAAATCCTCCCAGCTGCCTGGACACTGAGTGTGAGAATGTTGGGAACCGATGCTGAGAAGCATTCAGGAACCTGTAGGCATTATTTTCATCCAGAACTGTCTTGTTGGCTGTCCTCGTGTTTTCTGCAACATGACAGCAAAAGCTTCATTTGTTCGTGTGTGTGTGTGTGTGTGTGTGTGTGTGTGTGTGTGTGTGTGTGTGTGTGTGGTCATCCCTGTTTCATTTATTTATTGTGATTTTGCGCAGCCAGCCAGTGGGAAGCCAAGTGTGGAGAAGAACGAGTTTGGAAACACTCCCTTCCTGGTACCTGTACTGGAATCCACATTCATACAGTGTGTGTGAAATTTCGGATGTGCGTGGTGTTGGCTGGTCCTGGCGTAGATCAGAGCCCCAAGGGCACAGCAGGCATGTCATTTGGCCACCAGATCTGTCTTTTATAAGGGGGTAGGTCAGGTGTTTTTAAACAGGACTCCTGGCCTGGGCGGCTCACATGAGCTGGCAGAGATTCATCTCTCCCAGCTCCTCCCCACTAAGTACAGCTAGAGACACTGCAAGACACTAAATCACGCTCTGAGGACTCACTTAGCCCAAGGGTAACTCCCGCCCTGACTCCTGACATCGTAGTGTTGTTTTCGTGTTTCTGCGCTTTTGTGTCTGGATTCTTCCGCTCAGTATTGTGTTTGTGAGATTCACCGTGTGCAGTTGTAGATTGTAGTAGGCAAGAATTTCAACCAACGATTGATCTTGGACTCGCGGCAGTTAGGACTTGAGTAAAACTAAATGTAGCAGCGTTTAAATGTTTTTTTCCTTAGTATAGAAGCCTAAGACCTGCAAAATGAACCAAATTTTAAAAGATCAACAAAATAAAATAATAAAAGTAATCTCTACATCTGTCACCCAAAGAGAATCACTCAATATTTTAGTGTGTATCCTCCAGTTTTTTTCTAGACATATTTTAATAAAATGGGCTTATAATCTATGTATTGCTTTGCTGACTGATATTTTTCACTTATTAGAACAAGGATATCTTTGTGTGTCACCAAATATTCTTCTGTAACATCCTTTTTAATGGTTCCATCATTTTTCTTTGTATAGCCAAATTAGGCTTAATATATTAAAAAAAATTTTTTTTGGCGTGAGTTTTATGAGCTGCCTTAAACAGCTTTTATTGTCCTAAAAAATGTAATCAGTAAGTCACATCGCCAACTCTTTTGAAGGAAAGCAGGCTTTAATTTGTGTCTTAATGATGTGTTTGCCCCAAGCTTTTGGGTGCCAGTTGGTGTCTGCTGGGTGGCGAGAAGCTGGGTGGGCAGAGTTGCAAAATGAGAAGGTCTCCATGTGTTTCTGAAATGAAGGCCAGCATTAGGCGTCTAATGTCCTGATCTCTGGTTATTTTCAGAAAGTAAAGAGCTAAAGGGTGATTTTTCATTAACTCACCTTTAGGTTGGGATTAGGAATTTTCTCATCCCCGCCTGCCAAAAAGTCAGACTGCGTCCGCTAGGCATTAGGGTCACAAGATTCTCATTTTGAAGGCACACCTTTTTAATTTTATGAAATTATTCACCGCTATTAAGTAGCACCTGTGGGCATTGGTTGCCCTTTTTCCTTTTTACTGAAAGAGATTAAATGGTAATTAGATCCCTAATTCTTATGCACTCTTCTAAACTGAGGGCCAGACAGGTGGACATTGTCATTTTTATTGGGGATGCTATTAGAATGTTTATAAACCACGGAACTACTTTGGAGAACTTTAAAGCACTTTGAGCCAATAAGCTCGTTAATGATGAGGAAAAGGAAATAAAATTTCATTGTCTTTATACACATGCTGTGGCTAAAGTCCAAGTCAGTTTGGCTCCTATCAACGCTTTGAGATAGACACAGTATTAGCAAGATTTTGAGTCAACAATAAAATTGGGACTGTGGTCACACGCACACGGTGCGGGGCTGGGGATGTGAGTGAGAGAGAGAGAGAGAGAGAGAATGAGAATGAGAAGTTTTTAGTCCTTTCTCCATTAATCATAAAACAAGAAGAAACTGCTAGTTCTGAAATTCTTTGAGGCCCTTCCTTATGTGTGTCCTAAAGAGGCATAACTATTTCTGCTTAGAAAGGCCTTTTAAAATTTCATACAATAAATAACCAGTCTTCCTGGGATTTCAGGAGTCTTTAAGCTCCATCACTACCCCGACCCCCTCCCCCAACCCCTGCCCCTTGTTGAACTGACCTTTAAGGTTGGGTTTTGAGTTGCTTCCTTCTGACCCTCTTGGGCAGTAATTATAACAGTATATTTTCGTTCCGTGCTCACCTCCTGGGTCAGACGGCCTGAGAGAAATATGTTATGGGAGATTTGTAATAACACTAGAAAATGTTGGACTTCCCTGGTGGCGCAGTGGTTAGGAATCCGCCTGCCAGTGCAGGGGACACGGGTTCCAGCCCCGGTCGGGGAAGATCCCACATGCCGCAGAGCAACTAAGCCCGTGTGCCACAACTACTGAGCCTGTACTCTGGAGCCTACGAGCCACAACTACTGAAGCCCGCGTGCCACAACTACTGAAGCCCGCATGCCTAGAGCCCGTGCTCCGCAACAAGAGAAGCCACTGCAATGAGAAGCCCACGCACCACAACGAAGAGTAGCCCCCACTCACCGCAACTAGAGAAAAGCCCGTGCAAAGCAACGAAGACCTAACGCAGCCAAAAATAAATAAATAAATTTATTTTAAAAAAAAGAAGAAAAGGAAATGTTTTAGTAGGAAAGTTTTTTACTTTGTTCATAGCACCTCTGAAAATTTTCACTGCTGTCTAGAAAAAAATCTTTACAGCTGTGAAATGTTCCTTGACGCTGCCAGCCCTGGGGCCTCCCATCTCTCTCCAGCCCTGGGGCTTTGGGGCATTTTGTAGGTGGTATGGAGTTCTAGAGGTGGATGGAATTTCTAAGATGATATCCTGGGACGACTGGATTTTAGATCTAGTGTTTGCTCTCGTGCGGATGAGAATAACCCACTTCCCTTTCTCCTCTTATGAATACCCGCTCTGGTTTGGGGCCAGGAGTCTTGTCTCCCGCCAGTATCTTAGGGCCGTTTTGTGAATTCCAGCTCACACGGTGTCATCTCAGCATGAGTGAACCCAGCATGCATTCAGGGAGTGAGATGTTTGTGTTCCCCAGACCTGCTTATGGCGAATATGTCCCTTTATGAGTGAGGTTCCTCTCCCTGTTTTATGCTTTGTTTACTTTGATCTTTTGCCTCTGGATTTTTTTTTTAATTAACTTATTTATTTATTTATTTTTGGCTGTGTTGGGTCTTCGTTTCTGTGCGAGGGCTTTCTCTAGTTGTGGCAAGCGGGGGCCACTCTTCATCGCGGTGCACGGGCCTCTCACTATCGCGGCCTCTCCCGTTGCGGAGCACAGGCTCCAGACGCGCAGGCTCAGCAGTTGTGGCTCACGGGCCTAGTCGCTCCGCGGCACGTGGGATCTTCCCAGACCAGGGCTCGAACCCATGTCCCCTGCATCAGCAGGCAGACTCTCAACCACTGCGCCACCAGGGAAGCCCTTGCCTCTGGATTTTAATGAGCAGGAGGTTTCTAGGAAGGTTGGGAGAATTTTTGTCGTCTATATCCTGAGATGAGGGGAGTTGAAGGTGCATATTCGTGTGCATGCACATGCATGCGTGTGTGCAAATCTGTATGCGTGTATATGTGTGTGCGCATGCACCTGTCTGTACACCTGTGTGCAGGTGTTTGTGTACATTGCACATTCGTTGGTCTATACTGGACCCTCCAGATGTCTCTGAAGGCATGAAGGCATGAAGGATATTGTCTAATAATAAGAATAATAAGAATCGGAATAGCTCATCTTTATGAAGTACCACGTTTCAAGCACTGTTCTAGGCATTTAATCCTTACAACGCCTGAGGAAGTAGGTACTGTTGCTGTCCCCATTTTTCGGATGAGGACACTGAGGCACAGAGAAGTGAAGAAACTTACCTGAGGTCACGCAGCTAGGAAGTGGCCAAGCCAGCTTCAAACCCAGGCTGGCTGTCCCCAGCTCTTAACTCGCATGCTCGACTGAAAAGGAGGTCCCCAGGAGAAGCAACGCCTCCTCACCTTTCCCCACATAAAGTGGAATTGTGTCATGCTGCAGCTCAACACCTGCTGGCTGTGGATGACGTCCTCCAGAGCAATACCGGCAGTGGATTTGCACACCTGGGAGGCCTAGGGCAGTGTGTTCATGCATTGGAGTCAGTGGACCTGACAGGAGCTGTCGGGATGTCATCCTCTCGAGGGCTGCTTTGCTGGTGCCCTGTTGGGGTATCAGGTTGTAAAAATGAGACAGATCTCGTGTCCTTGGTCACTTTCTCCTGTTCCCGTGTCTTCTGCCTCTCTGCCATAATTTGCTTAAGTACGTGCTCGAGGGCGCCGGAAAGAGAAGGGAGGCATATCATTTATATGAAGTTCAAAACCAGGCAAAGCTAATCTATGGAGAGAGAGGTCAGAGGAGTGGTTACAAATGAGATTTATGTAAGTGAGACCTCAAGAAAAAAGTAAATAAAAATGGAGGTGTCTATATTGACCTGGGACAATATCGTTGAAGCCTGGCCAAGGAATGCCAGGGAGGAGAAGTAGACGTATCTGAGCATCAGGAGTTCAGAGATGCAGGTAGCTCTTCATCTGTAAGAATCAGAGGTTATTTCCAGGAAGACATAATTGCTTGTATTCAGCAGACGCTAATTTTATTACTCTTAATTTCTTCTTTATTTTCACGATCTGTATTCTGGCTTCTAACGCCCCTGACCACTTGTGTGTCTGGCCCGTCTTCATTTGATCCTGGCTCTGCCTTTTAAAACGGTTGCTGCTGCTGCCTCTCCCAAATTCAGAATGACTTACAAATGTTTGAACAGAGAAACAAAGACAGAAAATGGGAGACATGGTCTGGTTTGTTGCAAATGGCTTTTCCTGCCAAGCTGTGGGGAATGGTATTGGGGCCAGCTTTGCCTTCCTAATTGGAACCATAGCTCCTCACATTGCCTCTCGATTACAAACTTGAGGGCCCGCCACCCTTCAAGGGACCATTTCCCTCTGGGACGCTGTGTACCAGGCTTCTCACTTGCGTTGGCCTGTAGGAGAGGACAGCAGAGTTGCCTACTCCGTTTGGGTAACACCGCAAGGGAAGTAGCTAACCTCTAATCCTCTATAGGTTTTTTACTTCTTTGCTAATCTCTTCCCGCCCCCCTCTGGAGCTGTAATAATAACACTAGTTAACATTTATTGAAAGCTTACTACGTGCCTGATGCAGTTCTAAGCATTTTGCATGTGTTAGTTCATTTACTCTTAAACTCTGGAAGCTGGTATTGCTATTGCCCTGTTACAGATGAAGAAGTTAGACACAGGGAGATGAAGTCCCTTGCCCAAGGTCAGACAGCTGGTAAGTGACAAAGACAGCCTCCGAACCCAGTCTGGTTCCAGAGTCTGAGCTCTTATCCACTGTCTAAATAAAATTTAGACAGTCTGATTTCCAGTGGGGCGATCCCCATAGCTCTCACCATGCTGGCTAGACCAATATAGCAGCCCCTAGCCACACGTGGCCATTGAGCACCTGAAACGTATCTAGAAGATCACTGTACATGTAAAATACACACCCAGCTTCTAAGACGTAGTATGAGAAAAAGAATGTAAAATATATCATCAATACATTTTTATATTGATTATATATTGAAATAATATTTTAGATATATTGGGTTAAAGAAAAAATATTAATTTCACCTGTTTCTTTTTACTTTTTTTTTTTTTAAACTGTGGCTCCTGGAAAAGTTAGCATTACTGTATATGGCTCATGCTGTATTTCTGTTTTGCTCTCGGGCGCTGACCTAAACCTTCTTTCCAGCCTGTTCCAAGTAGAGTAAAATTTGGTTCCAGCACAGTCACGGGTAGAATGGATTTAGGAGTAACATGCCACAGAGCAAATTCCTGTTTTCTACCGCTACCACCACCTTGCTGACTATGTACAATTAAAAAACTTTTATATATGAGGGAAAAGATCTAAACCTTTAATGAATGTTATGTACCAGTTAGTGTACCAAATCCTTTCACATAATGGTTGCATTTAATCTTCCTAACTCTTCTACGAGATAAGCATCATTAGCCCCATTTTACAGACAGGGAAATGGAGGCTTGGTCTAGCAACTTGTCTAAGTTTTTTTTTTTTGTCATTTTATTCTTTAGTTGCTCCTAGAATCCATTTCAAACAAAAGAATAAAAGTGATCATATAAATAGGTTAGGTAAGGGGAAAGGAAGACAGACATGCTTACAAGTTGCAAACAGGAAAAAGAAATTAGGACATCAGGGCTTCAGAAAGACTGCAAACACATTCATAAACAAAGCCTGCCCTGGAGCAACCCTCATGTTTGTCTTTGCTCTGATGGTGCAGTGTGGTCTAGTGGTCTGACCAACTGGGAATCCAGTGCCTGGGTTCTCAGTTTTGCTTCAGACTCACTGTTCTGTACTGAATGGCCTTGGACTAGATGGTCTTGGACAGGGTTTCTTGATCTGAGAGATAGGCAGATTTCCCAGGTGAGAGGCTCAATGTTTATAAGTGGAAAGGTTGCAGAGGGGTGAAGAACATTGTTCCAACTAAAGCAAGGCTATCATAGATGAACTATCGATGCAAGGTGTTTTATTTTTACTTGCACATTTGGAGGCAAACTCCAGTCTTCTCTGCCCCTTACAGTGTGGTTGTTTGTTTTGTTGAGGTCCCTGCTAATCTAGGCAGTTTGCAAAGGGCTGGGGAGTGTGTGTGAGGAGCAAAGAGAATCACCTATTGTAAGTTTCTGTTAGTAATAAGTGGTGGGGCCGGGATTTGGATATATGTCATCTGACTCTAGTGCTAATGATAGTTTTCCCCCAAAATGATCTGTCTTGGGCAGTATGTATCTCATGGTATATGCATTGTGTTGGAGAAGTTTCTCCATGTCTTACTCTCTCATATTAGTTAAATCCTTACGGGAAGGGGGTGTGACCTACGGTAGGTCACAGTAAACGTTCATTGAACTGAATTGCCTTAACAACTGTTATGTGAGAGGCCTTAATTCTAATATTCTCCTATAAGGTTTGGTATCTGCTCTATTATTTTCCTCTTTAGAGCTGTGGCTAGGTCACTAAGCTTCCATCATTAAATTATTTTTATATCCCTATGACTTCCTGTAGAAACTTCATTCACTGATTGATTCAATAAAATTATGAACTACAGTATATACTGTAGGACATTTACTGTGCCAAGCCCTGGAAATCCAAAGGAGACCAACAGGGTTCCTGCCCACAAAAAACTTATGGTCTGAAGTGAGATAGAGATAGATACGTAGGCATTACAGTGAACATTGTCCCTATGTTGTTAAGGGGAGGGGAGAGGGGCTTGGGAGCACATTGTTGGGGCACCTCACCCAATCTTCGAGTTTATAGAAGGCTTCCCAGAGGAAGGGGAAGAAGATGCTAAGTTTCAGTTCCAGGTTAGTGAAAATTAAAATGGGATTTTTTTGCCCCCCATGAACCCTCTGAATTCCATTCATGAGATTTTACTTTGCGGACAGAAGTGGAAGGCAGGATGAATCTGAGGCCACCCTAGAGACCCATCATTGGGGCTCATGGTCTCCAGTGCAGTGCTCCACCATTAGCTGGACTCAGATTCTTTCTGGGTTCTTCCTTCTTATGACCCTGAGCCAATGTCTGGTTTGCTTCTATGTTTTCTTTTAGCTTTGACTCCCACTTAGAATTGCCTCATTACAGCGTGTCTCAGTTCATATTCTTGAGCAGAGCATGAGAAAGAGAGGCTGTTTGACCCAGATCACAAAAAAAAAAAAAAATCAAGCCATATCATCGGCTGCTGACCAGCCAGTAGTTAGGCTGCTCTTGAAGCTGGTGTTCACTCTTGATCCAGTCAACCGTGGCATGAGGAGGGGTGGGGACATGGTATAAACAATGGCCGCCAAAGTCACCCTCCTACATATATACCTTTTCTGGGCTGTGGTGGGTTGGACAGTTTATCCAAGGATGTGGCATGGCAGGCCTGATCACTGATCTAGAAAGTTCTTTTAATACCAAGAGAAACAATATAATGGTTAACAAGTGAGTGAGTTAGAAGCCTCCCTCTTTCATTTTACCAGGGCAGGTCTCTGCATCCCTTGCATTGGGATTGTTTTAGCTGTGGTTTCACCATGCTTGCAATGCCATGCCCCAGAACATAATCTTTTCTTCATTGTCAGGGGCTCAGTTCGATATTTAGAAATTGTCCCTCTACCCTCTCCAACAACAGCTAGTTGTTGGCATACCCCTTATTGGTGTACATGGCTCATCCATATCTTCTTCAGCAATCCATCAGGGTAGCCCCTCTCTGGGAGAAGAGTTGATCCTAACCTGGAATGACCCTGCCTGAAGCGGTCTGTGGATAGAATTTACGAAGTTTGGGAAGAAATGACATCTTTAGTTTCACTAAGCTTAACCTGAAATTTGGCATTTCCTTCAATTCTGAATAAAGCCATAAACCACAGGAGTGTACCTGTGACTTGGTTGCTAACAGAAATCATAGACATTTCCGTATCGTGTTACAACTACTAGAGAGATCTCAAAATAGGCTCATTACTTCAAAATCATGGTGATATTAGACTCACCATTAGATCTTGTTATTTCATGTGTTAGAGAAACAAGCACACGTAATACTCTATGACCAATTTTCTGTTTAGTATTCAGATGACTGCATTTTTGATATAATTGATTTGCTCTGTGAGCCTATATATTTTATTTTACGCATAAAGCATTCTGAGGAGGGCTTCCCCAGCCTGCCGAAGGGGGCGTGGCACAGCAGGGTTTAGGAACTCCTGCTGAAGGAAGTAATCCTCTGATGTACATACTCATTGTGGAGGCTGCTGCTCACCCCGGGGTCTCCAATTCATTGGAGCTGTACTGGTGTGTATTAGTCTGAAGGAGGGAAAGACTGAAGCTGAAATCCTACCGTGGTCCTGGGGAGCGTGATTCAGGTGGTTTGCAATCTAGGGACAAAGGTATCAAGGAGTGGAACAATGACTTAAAGAGGACAGTGGCAGGCAGCCTTTAATTAAAGCCACCCTGATGCACTCACCCTATGGTACGTGTATGAACATGCACCATGGAATGCATGTCTTCTTATCTGGCATTAACTGGCCCCGTATGCTTTGTGTTATGGAATGAACTGAGACTTTAATTGCCTCTCTTGCCTGGTTTAAAAGGGAGTAGAGCGGGCACATTTTTGTTCAGGAGCCCAAGTCTGAGTCTTTGGACCTTTGTTAATTTCATAGGCTATTTGGTGTCATTGGAGCTCATTTAGGCTGGGTTATCCATGCCTTAGCCATTGGAGAGCCACATAAGGGAAGCTACTGGGTGGATGGCATGAAGGAATAAACTCAGGGCAGAAGGGGCCGCAGAAGATATGGGCTGGAGGCAAGTTGAGAACTTTTCATGGATACCATCTTGTCAGTGTCCCTGGCCATTGCCAATCCCAGATGCACATTCATGTAGGTTAGCTCTGAGGCCCCCCTGATACCTACACTCAGGGCTACTGGCTTCTCCCCTATTCTAGTCACAAGCAATCCATCCTCTCATTCTGCTGGTGAGGAGTTTATAAGCTCAGTTCAGCAGCTGAATGTTTCCTG
This sequence comes from Balaenoptera musculus, assembly GCF_009873245.2. NCBI lineage: Eukaryota > Metazoa > Chordata > Mammalia > Artiodactyla > Balaenopteridae > Balaenoptera > Balaenoptera musculus. The sequence goes on from NC_045806.1 coordinate 13,985,184, forward strand.
GGGGAAAGGAGCACAAGTTTGGTGTAAGGAGACTGAGGTTCTAACTTTTCCTGTTCTAGTGACAGCTGTGTGATCTTGGGAGTGCCATATTGCCTCTGTCCACTTCAGTTTCCTCATCTGATACATGAGTTCCATCAGGGCCCTGCTTAGGATTCTTATGAGCACAGAGGGATATGAAAACACATGGAAAAGAACAGAACCTGGTGAGAGCACAAGAGAATCTCATAAGGCACCTACGGGCTCCATCACAAGAGCCTCATGGCGATTGAATCTTGTCTTTCCCCTGAATGTTCATTGAAGAGAAGAGTCGAAAGCCCTGAGGTTTGTATTCTGCCTGGAATGCCTCTAGTGGTCAGCTGCCAAATTACAATGAAAGGCCTTCATTTTATGCTTAATTACAACAGGGTCCCTGTTGGTTTCTCCCCTTACCGGGTTGAGCACCAAGCTTGAGGATGAGGATTGGGGAGTGGGTGGGTTTCTTTCTATTCATGGGTCCAATTTGGCCATCACAGAGGGTCCCAGAAGAGAGGGGATCATGGGCAACAGTGAAGAGCAGAATGGAGTCCTCCTCCTTCTCCTAACCCCCCTCCTCATTCTCATCATCATCATCGTCACATTATCATCACGATCATCACATATTCTATAGTTCACCCCTGTGTGGGGCACTGTGCCAGGTGCTTTACATACATAGCGGCGTTTAGCTCCCACAACTGTACTCCACTGCACTTAGGCACCTGAGGCTTAGAGAAGCCATATGACTTGTCCAAGGACACAGCTGGTCAAACGGTAGAACTGGAAATCGAGCAGGTCTGCTTGAACACAAAGCCTCTGCCCTCAACCATAATGCCCTATGGGGTCTCTTTGGTACTTGACTAAAGTGTGATGAACACATGAGCAAATGGATAAAAGAATAAATACCACAGGGTGAAAAAAAAGGACTGGAGGTCATAGTAGTAGTGGATTTACTGAGGTGTCATTTATTCTTTTGTTGTCTCTTCACTTCCCATCCCAAATAGTATAAACGCTGTTGCTCGGTTCCTGTAAATCTCAACTCAGAGTGTGTCTGCTTTTGCTTCCTGTGGCAGTTGAACCCCTCCCTAAATGCCACCATGTGGCTTCTAAAGGGCTCTTGAGCCATGGATTGAGGATGGTGCTCAGTTTGTAGCCAAGGCAGGCAGAACTGAGTCCCTCGCAGAATTTCCTGGAGATATTTACAGGCAAGTAGCCCCCTCCTGAGAGGAGGGAGTGTAGAATCTGCAGAGAGAATGTGAGTTCCAGTTTGTTACCTGTCATCTCGGCTGGCCAGATACCAGGCTGGACACTGTCTTTTCGAGGCGGGCAGGCCAAGAGTGTCTTGGTTTGTATAAGATGTGAGCTCCTGGCCCCTGGGAGGCCTTATGGTAAATTATAAAATGAAGTCCATTTGTTAACCCAGAAGAGTTTGGCCTATAGGTTTATAAAAACATGCCCGTGGAGAGGCCTCTGAGCCAGCTGAGATAAACAGAGATGGCAAATAATTGTCTGCAGACCTGGGATCTCAGGGCAGGGGAGAGGAAGAGGACTGAGCGGCTATCTTTTAATCTAATTGTCCTCAGTTCCATGGTGGGGGTCAATAAACTGTGAACACAGGAAGAAAAAGTTTCAGAGGAGAGAACCAGTTGCAGCTGGCAGAAGTGGCCCGCCATGGCAAGTGGTAATGCCATTTTAATTAGGCCAAAGCCTGAATGGGAGCCGCGTGAAGACCTTCTCCTGGGTGCCCTGGGTCGCTGGGAGAGAGAACGTGCGCCCTTTGTGTACTTTGCCAAAGCCCACCGGCTGCCACCTCGCAGGAGACTTACATTGGAGTCACTGGTTTCCAAAAGGGTGACAAGTGCAGTGTGTGTCGCTGAATGAGAGGGGCCCGTCTTGCCTTGATCCTGCCAGCTTGGGCCTGGACTCGAGCCATCACGGCAATGGCCCTGATTTCTAAACGGGTCGGGTGTTTCCAGAAGCTTTTGCGGGAGCTGATTGGGGGTGAACAGGAAAAGTAAGGGTGGAGGAAGGAAGCGGTAAGGCTGGGCTGGGCCTTTTCAGGCTCAGAAGGCTTGTTTTCTTTATCTCCCCACTTCTCAGCTTCACACCTTATAAGCTGATAGCATCTTGTGCTGCTAAGAGTGTCAGCTTTTGATGATAATAATAATGATGATGAAGATAGTAACGATGATGATAATAATAATAATAATAAAAATAAGTGAGCACTTCACAACCACTTTCTATGTACCAGGCACTGTTCTAAGTGCATGTCCATCTGCACTCTAGTCCTTTCACAGGGTTTCTACTATTATCCCCATTTTAGGGATAAAGAAACAGAAGCACAGAGAAGTTAAGTAACTTACTCTAAGACCCAAAGCCAGCAAGCCAGGATTCAGATCCAGGGACTATGGCATTCCAGCCAGAGGTAGATCTCAGAAAAAGCTCCAGTGTGCTCTGGACTCAAGTACGGAGAACGTCACCTGCAGAGGAACCTCAGACTCTCAGCTTCAGGAAAGCAGGAACCACATATGTCATGCTCACTGTGGGATCCAGGACAGAATGTTTTAGGCACAGTCCTTGTGCTCTTTCAATGCTTGTTGGTACATTGATTTTTGACAAGGCAGAGAAATGCAGTACCAGGACCTGCGATTTTTGTTACATACAATTTAATGGATGGATGCTTATTCTTTCACTCATTCATTCTGTAAACATTCCATCGAGCACGTGTACCAGGCATGGTACTAGGTGTTAGAAGTAGAGAAATGAATACGATGAGGTCTTTGCCTGCGAAGAACTCACGTCTGGAGGTAGATGCACACAGACATAATGTGCACACACAGGTGTTGCTTCAGCCCAACCTGTCCTCTCCGTTTCCCTCACTTGCTGCCTGGGTCTCTCCTCAGGCTAAATAAGACTTACCACGTTTTACATGGCTTTATAGTTTTGTTTTGTGCGCGGTCATGTGCACGCACGTGTCTTGTGTCCACTGAGACATTTACGGCTGTTTGAGGCCAGCTGCACATGTTATTCACCGTTGTTGCCCCTGGAACAGCACTGCTCCAAGTCTGGTCCACACACCGGCGGCATTAGCATCACCTGGGAGCTGGTTAGAAATGCTGACTTTTACTGACTTAGGAGCTCTGGGGGCAGGGTCCAGGAATTCGTGTTTTCCCGTTTCTCCGGGCGATCCTGATGCATGCTCAAGTTTAGATGAGCTGCTAGGGTAGGGAGCCCAGGTCCTGTCACGTGTCGGTGCTCCATAAATAATCTTTGAATGATTGCATGCATATTGACATTGAGTGGGGGAACTGGGTTGGTCTTACTAGGTCTGGGCAGGACTCCAGGTATCCGTTTTGCCAAGTATGAAGAGGCTATGGGCGAGATGGAGTCATATTTCTTTCCCTCTCAAAAAATTTGGATGGATGCACTAAATGGCTGGGAAGATCGACTCCACCAGTGTCGAGGAGCAACTGAGCATGTGACCTGATGGGAACCGAGTGACTGGGCCAGTTTATAATGAAGGCCAGGAGATCAAACAGGGCGGAGTGAGAACTCCATGCACATGGTTTGGGACAATATGCTAAAGCCACAAGCGGAGAAGAATTGTATGCTTGGGACTCTTGTCTGTTCCAGGACCTTATTGCAAATTAAACTCCCCCTATTCTTGCCTATGTGGCAGAGCCTTGGTGTAAATCTATTTCAAACTGGGGTTTCTCTCCCATCCCATTTCCCTTTTCACTTTCTTGAACTCTCCCGTTGCTTCCCAGCTCCCTCCTTCTTTCTGCCCCAGAGGGTATCGTTGTCCAGACTTTGATCAGGATTCAAGCCACCCTGTGGCCTGACATTTGTCAAGGGCAGGGATGTGTGGGCTTCTGTGAGTAGTCAGCAGCTGTTTGTGGAGTCATGGTTTTAAGGAATCTCCCTCCCTCAATAATGTGATCGTTCCCCCCTCCCAACACCTCCCCCTCCCCCCTGAAAAACCTTGCCTAAGAGCAGTTGGCTCAGTATAATAAAACACAGCTTGGCATCAGGAGCTACATAAACGAGACATTTAATAAACTGCGTAGCATTTTGGCAGTGGGAGGGACAGTAGCAGCCAAAGAGACGCATATGGCGGGCTTAACAGCATCCTGGACTCATGGGAAGAGGATCCCTGGGTTTAGCTCCCCGGGATGAGGAGGTGGGGTGAACAAGGGGTTAGAAAGACTAGGCTGGTTCAGCATCCTTGGGAACACTGCTCTGCCGAGGTTTTCCCAAGAACAAGGCTTATTTATGTGATTTGATAAACACTTGGGTAGCGCTCATTCTGGGCCAGGCACTGTTCGCTAAACCCTTTGCATATTTTTAAACAGCTTTCTTGAGATGTCGTTTACATACCATAAAATTCACCTGTTCTGAGGGTACCATTCAATGATTTCCTTATAGTGAGTTTACAGAATTGTGCCACCATCATCACGATCTGATTGTGGAAAATTCCTCTCACCCCTCGTGCCCATTTACAGTCAATTCCCAACCTCACCCCCAGCACCAGGCAGCCGCAAACCTACTTTCTGTCTCTATGAATTTACCTTATCCAGGAAGGTCGTGTAAATGAAATCATGTAATATGTGATCTTTTGTGATTGGCTTCTTTCACTGAGTGTAACGTGTCTGAAGTTTATTCCTTTTTATTGCCAAATAGTATTCTGTGGTATAGTAACAGTGCTTTATATTTATTACCTCGGTTCTTCCTCATGACAGTATCACGATTCACAGATGCGGAAACTGAGGTGCAGTTAGTACTTTGGAGGGTAATGATTCAAACCCAGGCAGTCTGGCATTAGAGTCTGTGCTCTTATTTAGTCTCTCTTGCTGTGCTGCCTCTCCATGGGTACAAAATATGTCTTCATTTCTAACTTGGAGAGTTTCTTTTATGTAACGACCACTGAATTTCTAAAACTGTAATACTTAGTTTTATGCAATCTGATAAGATTTTCTTGAATGCCTAATTTGTGCCTGGAACTTTACTAGGTGCTGTGAGGGACGGAGACAAGTCTCTGCTTTCAAAGAATTTAGCATTTTGCTTGGGAGATAAGACTCAGATGCACATGGTAACATAGCTCCCCGACGGCCACATGGGATCATATATGATCTAAAGCCTAAATGCATACTCCAGGTAGAGGAAGTCAACAAGAAGAGGCTGATGTCAGTGAGAAGAGCTGAGGACAGCTTTTCAGAGGCCATGGCCGTGAGCCAGTTCTAGCCCCTTGGCCTAATCAGTCCCTAGTTGCATGAGTGGAAGCTTGTAATTGTTGAGAACCCGCACTATGTTTTAATGTCCCTTCCACCCACAAAGTTTTCTGCTTGTTGTGTTCCAACTTTTAGATCCCATCTGTGTGTCTATAATTATACCAAGAAGCTTTTCCTCTTAAGCTGTTTTTAATAGAAATGTCTTGAGGGGGTTTTGCTCTCTTTAGAAAAACTGGTTAGCCAAGGCACAGGGCTTGATTTGTGTGTGTGTGTATGTGTGTGTGTGTTTATTGTAAAATGCCTTACAGCATCCATTTCTTAGGCTGGCCACCAAAGCCTGGCAGACAATGATTCAGGAGCAAGAGTAGCACATGGAACTGCATTTAAACCCTAGAAGGCCTGGTTTAGGTAGCTTGTGCTGTGTAACAAACCACCTCAAAACTTAATGGCTTAAAACAACAACCATTTATTTGGCTCATACTTTTGTGGCTCGTCCGGGCAGTTCTTTCTGGACTGGCTCAGCTTACCTCATGTATGTATCTGTGGCCAGCAGGCAGGTCAGCTCATGACTGGGCCGCAAGTCTGGCTCTTGGCAGGCTTTTAGTCAGGGTATGGCTCTTGGCTAGGGTGCCTTAGTTCTCGTCCATGTGGCCTCTTATCTCCAGCAGGCTAGCTCAGGCTTGTTCACCAGGTGGACACAGGGCTCCCAAGAGCAGCAACAGAGGGCAAGTCCCAGTTCACAAGCGCTTTTCCAAGCCACTGCTGCATAGTGTTTGTTAATGGTCCATTGGCCAAAGCAAGTCACATGACCAGCTCCGATTCAAGCAGTGGGAAAATCAGCTCCACCGCTTGATGGGAGATCTGCAGTGTCCTATTTCAAGGATGTGAATGCAGGGAGAGGATGAATCTGTGGCCATTTTAGTAATCATTCTCAAAGTCAGAGCCTATAATAGCAATAAGGTTAGCCAACATCTACTAAATGCTTACAAGCTGCAGGTACTATTAGAAGTACTTTATATATGTATCTTAAGGCATTTCAATCACACAGTGGCCCTGAGAGCTCGGTGTTAACCATTTCCCCCATTTTTCAGAGGAACAACTTGAGTCTCTGAGAGGCTAAGTAACTTGCGCAAAGTCACACAAATAGTAAGAGGTGGCCCAGGATTCTCATCCAGGCAGCCTTGCTCCAGAGCCTGTGGGCTCTTACCCATTGTGCCATCTTGCCCGTTACAGGCTTAGTGAAATTTAGTTGATGCGCCACCGAACTACAGGAAGAAGACTAATATTTACTAACATGTATTGAAGACGTAGGATATGTCTGGCTCTGTTCCAAGCACTTTACACATATCGTGGCATTTCGTTCCCATGACCATCTGCTCCATCAAGGGCTGCTTTTATCCCCATTTCCTAGATGAGGAAACCCAAGCTCCGGGAAGTAATTTATATGTCGTAGGCCGCACAGCTTGTGCATGGGCAAGCTAAGATTCAACTCTCCAAAGCGTCTACACTCTTATCTAATTCGCAGCATCATTTCACTTACCCAGACTTTATTTCATAGTCTCAATTTACAGTGGTGGAGGAGGGGGATCTGGGAACTCTCCAGAACATAGATGATAATAAAGAAGAGGAAAAAAGACATCTAGGGATGCAGCTAGAGTTGTCATCACGAAGCCCACGCATCTGCCAGGGGAGTTTATTGGTTCGTTGTCCACTGTACCCAGTGGAGCCAACTGTGCAGTGTCCCCACTCCAGGGCCACCGTTCGCGTGGGCACACCGGAGTGTGCGATGTGGCGCCCTCACGAGGCTCACAAGCTCACTCATCTGGTTTTCTACCTTGTAGAGATTAGGGAAGCAAATAAAACAGGATTAGGTTAAGAAGTCTGACAGCTTGTAAGGGCACTACCATCGGACACTGAAGGAAGAGTCAGAAGAACTAGTTTACCAAAAGCACAAGAACTCAAAGTACGAGAGTTTGGGGGTGTTGGTGGAGGGCCAAACAGCCCATAAAAAGTTCCATAGCTCCTGGGGGTGGGGGGTCACCATCTTACTACTTGGTATAGTAGTTGGTTTTTAGAGAGGAAAAAAGGTTAGGTTACATTCAGATGCTTTGTTGATCAGGGAGGGAACTAAATAATGTAATTTTGAAAGATTTGTCATAGATGATGACGATGAGATTAATGTTTCTTGGGTGGAGCACCTCAGACCCTGAGATGGCAGGCAAATGAGACTTTATTGAAACTGACCTCCCAGGGTTGCAGTGGCCTCTTGGGGTCACTTTGACTTTTCATATTTTTCCTCTTGGGTTTCTGCAGGGTGGATGTAATTCTAAATGAAGATGAGTGAAGGCTCTCAGGGATCAAGGCGGTGGCCAACGACCATTAAGACTTGTGCAAAAGCAGCTTTTTGACTCCAGAGGTGGCTCCTTCCCCACCAGGAGGGTTTACACCTGGCCTTCAGGGTAGTTCTTCAAGGCAGATAGAGTCTGATGGTCTGGCTGGCAATATTTGGACACTGGTATTATGTTGCAAAATGCCTTCAGTTCCTGGGATGAAAGATGCAGAACGGAAGATGGGCACAGTCTCGCCACCGGATTGTGGGAGCATTCTGAGCAGCTGGTGAGTCATGGACGCACGTGTGCGTCTTCAGTGGGGCCGGGAGAGAAAGGAGACCCACGTTTCAAGGTAAGGTGGTTTGAGCGATTACGAATGTGGATTGTAGGTGTCTGGGGTACAGAGTTTGACCAAGACTCGGGAGCTTTTGGATGGGTTTGGTGAAAGTACGATGATACTAAATGATGCACTTGGCTGTTCAGCTCATTAAAGTCTTTGTAAATGCCCCAGAGCCAGAAATATGGAAAGAATTAAAGTAGCACTTTGGAGGCCTCCATTGAAATTTCTTTTCTGTGTGTCACATGTGGTCAAGACAGCAGCAGACAGCATGAAAGGAAAGGGCTCTCTGTGCCCTTGTCAGTGTGGGGCTCAGATGGGGGTGAGCTTAATCCTTGTAATGATATTTGTGGAGGGGAAGAAAAAATGAAATTCCCTTCGGCTAATTTCTCAGATTGCTGGAGCAGTCGATGGAGGCTCAAGAACTGGGTTGCCTGAATCTCAGAAGAATCTGCTCTCCCAGGGTGAAGAAAATGTGCTCCTCACACAGTGGGGGCTAGCATCTAGGAGAGCATTTTCTTTCTCTGGGAAGACACCATTTTCTGTTCTTGTTTTTCACCTTTCCATACTTGTATGTGCAGAAATTGCCATTGGTCTGTTCGCCTTGTCTATTTTTAAAGCATCAGGTTCTTCGATGTATGGTGCTGGTTCATCACGAGCAGCATCCAGCACGCCAAAGCTGTTTCATATACATTTCCTGGTGGAGTGGAGATCTGGCTAGGTGCTTATCCAGCAGCACCCTTCTGGCCCCCAGGCGAAGCGGCCTTTTGCCTGTCCCTTCTCTCGCATATGGCCTGCCTTTGGTATATAATGGGATTTGAATGTGTAGTCTATGGGAATTAGCTGTGACACCGGCTGTGCACAAGTGTGCTGTAAAAAGACACGTATCCACATGCGTGTGCCTTCCTGCAAAGGCATGAGCACGCACATGCTTATTGTGGGGATAATCAAATAAAGTTTTGCCCTCCTGCCCTGGCGGGCATCATATTTACCTCATTGGACCGCGGGAGAGCTGCAGTGGAGCAGGCAGGCGGGCAAGGATGGGGAGGGGGAGTTTGAGATGCCATATGGAAGTGGTTGGAAAACAGATGGGGGAAGTCTGGAAAAATCCAATTTGTTGTCCTCGGGTATTTTAAGGAATGTCTTGACATTAAGGTGTTAGAAAGGATTTCAGTGCCCAAGACGGGTTAGAATTAGATGATACAAAGCAACTTCCCAGGTAGGATTGGTATATAACTAACCATTGAATAATGATATTTCATTCGGGGCTGATGGGTCAGTGGAAAAGGCTAGTAGGTCTGTCTGTTGGGCAGGGTTTGAGTGGAAGGAGTTGGCCAGAATTGGGGTAGTCAAGCACGTCTTAGTGGAAAGAAATAAGTATGAAAATAATCTTATTGTAATCTCGTCAACAGTAAAATGGAAGGGAGGAACAGAAAGTTGCTTTGCATCGCTGGGGAAGGAGCTGTTGCCAGTAGATCTGTTATACAGCGTCAGACCCCTAATATGTCATTTTTAATTATCGTCTCTGAGGGGGGGTTTTGATGCAGTCCAAAAATGTAGACCTTCCCGCCCTGGACCATGCACCCATCCAACTTGGATGCTATTGACTGTACCTTTAGAGGTGATGGAAGCTCATTTGATGTGTTTGATCCCATGATGGGAGCAATAGCACGCCCTCTTCAGGGGTTCCTTTCATGGGCTTCTATTGAAGAAATCACATTTGCAGTCACATGTAAGCCCCGGATGTCCCTGTGAAGCAGCTGTTAAGGGGTCATGGCCAGTGGCTCCACTCGGAGTGAAGGCTTTCTTTCTCTTAGCTCCCATGCTCAGCATCTAGTCCCAGGGCTGGAGAGCTTAGAAGGCCTGAGAGGGCTTCAGACCTCTGGGTCTTAGCCGTGGTGACACGATGGAAGTGCTCCTGGGTCTGCCTCCATTCTTGATCCAGTGCTCCTTCTGTTCTGCTGTCTGTTTCCTAATTTCTCTTGTCCCCTACATTACCGTAATGCTCCTGAGGAACGATGATGGTCCTATCGAAGTTGCCTTTCCTTTCCTTTAAATTTCAAGAGAAGACACAGAAATGTACTTTTACGTACCACAGGGGGTGCATCTAGTTTCCCCAAACTCTCGCTCTTTCCTTTCATTGTCAAATATGCATCTCATCTCTTGGTTTCATTTCAAACTGACCAAATGAACTTAATAAGGTTGCATTGTAATAGGAGTTGGGCATATGGGTTCCTGCTATTTCAGGACTTTTTCTTGAGGGTGGGGGTCATAGAGGGGTGACATCAGCTTTCATAGTAATTAAAGTTGGATTTGCAGTTTACCATTCTTCAAATTGATAATTTTGCCAATTATAATCAACCATGTTTTAAGAACCTGAATTTTCTCACTTAAAGTTATTCCCCTAGACACACTTTTAAATTTTTTAAATTAATTACCATTTCACTAATTAATTACTTAATTGGCTCTTAACCCAATAATTGAATAGTCTAGATTTTAACAGAAAAAGCAAAAAAGAAAACAAAACCAAAACCAAACAAAATCTACGCAAGGATTTTTTTCTTAACTAGAAATATTTCTGGAATGATCAGACATTAAAATCTGTACTATGTAGGTGAAACTGGGATTTTAAAATTTTTTGAGAAAAAGACATATTGTAATTGATAGGAGTCAAGATTTCAATCTAATTAATTGGCTTTTAAAATTCTGGGTCAATTAAAAGCACATGAAATATACTTACAGACTCTTCATGAGAAAGAACAAATTTGCAGATTTGAACACATTCATATAAATCATCATTTTGATTTTTCTCTCTCAACATACCCACTCCTACCCTGGGCACTTGGGAATGGGCTGTTTCTGCTTATATTATGAACATATAAAACTGAACTCATTGATCTACTGTAATAGACCAAGGAAACAAAGCCATGTGATTTCTAGACACGACATGGAATTTGTACACGTACTCTTTTCACGTACCCAATCCACTGCTGGCTCTTTTGATAGTGCTATTTGCCAGTATTAAAAAAGAGGTGGGGCTTCCCTGGTGGCGCAGTGGTTAAGAATCCGCCTGCCAATGCAGGGGACACGGGTTCAATCCCTGGTCCGGGAAGATCCCGCATGCCGCAGAGCAACTAAGCCCGTGCACCACAACTACTGAGCCTGTGCTCTAGAGCCTGCGAGCCACAACTACTGAGCCCACGTGCCACAACTACTGAAGCCCCTGTGCCTAGAGCCCCTGCTCCGCAACAAGAGAAGCCACTGCAACGAAGAGTAGCCCCCACTCACTGCAACTAGAGAAAGCCCGCGTGCAGCAACGAAGACCCAATGCTGCCAAAAATAAATTAATTAATTAAAAAAAATAAGATACTAAAAAAAAAGAGAGAGATAAGGAATAAGCTCTCCATGACATCAAAATATAAAGTCCCTCACCATCCATCGCAGTTCATATAATACCTTAAAACCTTTCTCTTGAGGTGTGAGCCTTTGGCAGGTTCAGCCATGTACACGGTGGCCTGAAAGAAGCAAGTATCTGTCAGGGTGGGGCTTGCTGTCCTTTTCACTCCCAGCACACTGTTTGAAGGACTTGGGAGAGGGTGACATCCTGGTGGTGGCACCAAAGCCGATGATCACACGAAGGTCTAGTTCCCTTCAAAGTTCGGCCTCACCGAGAATTCTTTTCCAATACATTTTAAAATTGACGTAGAACCTAAACATAGAAGAGGGACCACAGTTAACAGTACAGCTTGATGAATTTTCACAAGCTCAACACGGAACAAGCAACAGAGTGTTACCAGCACCCAAACGCCCTCCTTGGCTCTATCCACACACCGTCCCCTCGCCCCCCGCCCACAGGAAAATCACATTCTGACTAATGACACCACGGATTCATTTTGCTTATTTTCGTGCTTTATATAAATGGAATCCTACGGTATGTGCCTTTTTGTACCTGGCCTCTTCTGCTCCACATACGTTTGTGAGATTCAAGCCGGTCGTGGGTAGAGCAGGGCTCATTCATCCACATCGCTGTATGGCATTCCATCGTGTAAGTAGCCTGTGGTGCATTTATTTATCCAGCCTATTGTCCATGGGCATTTGGGTCTTTTATGGTTTAGGGCTATTCCTAATAGCGCTTCTATGAACATTCTTGTCTGTGACTTTTGGAGAACATGTGTTTATATTTCTTTTGGATGGATATATATCCCAGAGAGGAAATTCTGGATCATTCAAGAGGGATTATTTATCCAGAAACCTTTTGTTCCCCCGCCCCCCATCATCTTCTATAGGTGAAGGTACTTATGGCTGGTGTTTTTCTGATTCTGTCCCCCTGTGCTGTAGAGCTCAGGGGCTTCACTGAGGGGAGGGGGAGCTTGGGTGGGTCCCTCGGAGCAGTGGCCCTTTTATCTGGCTCAGAGACAGTGTTGGAATTCCACACAATATCTTGTTTTAAGAATGAGTTCTATAGTTTTTAAAAAATGAGTCTGGAAACAGGTGATTTTGGTTAAGAGAGGGAAAACAGGCCTCCATGGCAGCCTCGGGAGGGCCAATGCGCCCGGACAGTGCTGGCACTTTATGACTTTTCCTTCACTCAGTCCTCACCTCAGTCCTGCGAGGCTGCCACGGCTTCCTCCCTAGTTTACACCTGAGGAAACCGAAGGGTAAAGCGGTTAGGTGACATTCCTACAGACACACATCTAAAAGAGAGCTGAACCCAGGCAGCCTGACTCCAGAACTCCTCTCCTTAATTATCCAAACCAGAACAGTCTGCTCCCACGCACTGCCCATTTCACAATCTCTCACAGACTGTCCAGGGCCTGCGTGATACATTATGGTGACAGTGGTTGACCCTTTTGGCCCAAATTTTCATTTCTCTGGTAAAGCTATTGCCTAAGGAGCCACGGTATAATAGGGACAGGCCCAAATAAAAACGATCCCACTAGCTTTTTTTTCCCCCTAAGTCCATTTCAGAGCAGAATCTAACCCTTTATATTTGCCCTTCTACATGCTCAGTCCTCTGTGATTGTTGCTGAAAACCTGGGAGATAAGCATGATAAATATTACTAGCCCTTATTTCGTCCTTCTCCCTGCTCAGATACCCCAACCCCTTCAGTGCGCTCTAGCCACACTGGCCTCCTCAGTATGCCTCAGGACCTTTGCACTTGCTATCCCCTCCAGCAGGAATTCTCTTTGCCACATATTCTCATGGCTCACTTTCTCATTTCCTTCAGGGCTCTGCTGAAAGTCACTGAATTAAAAGAGACCCTTTCTGACCTCCCTGTATAAAATTAACTCTTCGTTGCTTTCCACTTCCTGACCTGCTTTACTTTTCTTTCAAGTATTTCTGCTACCTGGCATGTGATATATTGATTTGCTTTGTTTGTTTTATATCAGTTGACAGACAAGGTAGACTTCAGATGGGCTGGGGCATTTTAGATCTTGGGGCATCCCTGGCACACCAATAAATATTAAATGAATTAACGAGACTGGCTTTAAAATTCAGAAAATCGATACCCAAAGAGGGTAGCTGGAACTGATATTTAATGGGGGAAACTCTTATGTGCCATATCCTTTTACGTTTCCAATATTATTTATTTTTGCGTTCTTTCTTTTTTTCTTGATTATTCTTGCCAGAGGTTTATCTTTTCATTAGGCTTTTCAGAGAACCAGCTTTTGGTTTGGTTGAGCCTTTTGTTCTATGCCTTTCTTCTTGTTCAGCTCTGTATTCATTTACTTTGGTTTGTACATGTCTGTTTTATCTCCGCACATTAAAGGTTGTTTGAGTGCTGAGACTGTAGCCAACCACAAATGTGATGAGGCCTGCTGACTCGGTTAGACCTTGAACCTCCATGTCTGGGAGTCTGTGCTTTAGGCCTCTTCTTCTCCTGCCCTCCTGGTTTTACATGAGCCACTGGGGTGGAAAAGAGCGACACTTAGATTTTTAAAAAGGAACAGATGATCCAGTTATCATTTAAACCAAGCTATTTTTAAACAACATCTCAATTGCTACGGATCGGTTTCTGACCTGCGAGTATGATTGCTATTATAGTATCATTTGTTAATTCCCTTCTAACAAATGTCTTCTATTATTTGCAGTGTTCCTTATATGATTTTACTGTTGTAATTAAAACTATGGGGAGGTGAAGGTGACGCTAGAATGAAAAAGTTCAAACCACACTTTGAGGCTCTTTTCTCTGGCTCTAAGTGAAATCTAACTATGTTAGAGTAACAAGACAGAAAATCTACCTCTATAATTAGGAAATGAGCAGAGTCAGAATGAAATGGTAGGAAGGTACATTGCTAAGAGATGCTTCTCCCAGTGCATACAGAAGCCAGTAGCAAATAAAACCTATGTAGACAAGGAGAATCCTGTGCACGGACCTTCAGGGGTGGAGATGTGTGCTTGAGGGGCAGGGAAGCGATTGATGGCAGCCTAATATCTAGTTAAAGCGCTTATTAACCTCTGGGGTGAAATCTTGGTCCAGAGAACACTGAATGGTTTCACAGGAAAAATGTCATCTGATGAACCCCACCTTATAAAGCGGTGGAGAAGTGGTCATAAATTTGTTCGGAGATTCTTATGTCTCATTCTGGCTTTGGTTTGCAATCCGATAGGCTTGATTTTCCCCGGGAGTCTCCCGACACCATGTCCACTTGTGTTAAGATTAAGGCATTTAGTTGCTATGTGAAATGTGATCAGGGAAAGCACCAAGGATTCTGCATCTTGGGGGGATCATCTCTGACTTGAGGGGAAATAAGGGGCAAGAACTAAAGAGAAAGTGAAAGGGGGAGAGAGAGATGAAGAGCAAGGGTGGGAGCCACATCAACAGACACATTTGGGCTGTTCAGGATAATGAAAAAGTGGATCTGTACTGCCCTCCTAAAGATGAAAATTTCACCCAATCCGACTTTTCAGACTCCCACCATTGAGGTGTACAGTGAGAGGTGAGTTGATTCCTAATGTTCCTTCCAGCTGGAACCTCCTTTGATTCCAAATACAAGAAACACATTGTCTGCGAGGCAGGACAGCTTTCAGCATACCTTGAGAGGTCAAAGGTCAGTGGTCATCACCTAGTGCCGTCCAACTGTGAATACAGGAAGTGTTCCCTGCAGGTTCTGTGTACAGAGGTGTTTGGGTCCAGTGTCTAGACAGTCATAGATCCAGGATAAGGGACTTCGTCCAGTCCAGTGGGAGTCAGTCTGGATTCTTCGGACTCCAGGTGTGCTGATCCAGTGCGATGGTGTAGCCACTATATGCAGAGCTATTTTCACCGGTCAGTCCCTCAATGTGTGATACTAAGGCGATGTGTCCTTTTAGCAAATGGAATTTAAGTTCCAGATAGCAGCTGTAGCAGGAGGAAAAGGTTATGTTCTACTTTTTCAAAGGTGTCAAAGGAACAGAGTGTATTAAGTACAAGTCTGAGTAAAGAAGATTCAAATTTTCCAATGATACGCAGAGCGTGAGAACTTTCAATGTAAGCACACGTGCTTTATTTACCACACTATATCAAGAATATCAAGCCAGGCCAGGAAGCATGAGTGTGCCAGTAAAATCTTGACAAATACCAGAAGGAAAATGAGAACCCAACTTACTAAGTGGTGGGAAAGAATCAGGGGTGATAGATGGAATTCTTTTTATAGAGCCCATGTAGAAATAAGTGTAGTGTTCTTGAACAGTAGCCCATTTATACTGGAAGATTTCTCTTTGACGTATACAAGCAAGCCAGATCACGGAGAGGGACGACTCTTCCTCCCATCAGAAGAGTAACCTGATTGTTTTTTTCTCAGCTAAATAACTAGTTTATTATCGACCCAGAATATTCAGTTGTCGAGAACTCTAAGGCTGTGCTGTCCAATATGGCAGCCACTAGCCACTGGTGGCTATTGAGTACTTGAAATGTGGCTAGTGTAATTAAAGAGCTGAATTTTAAATGTTATTTCATTTTAATTCATTTAAATTAAAAGACTGACACTTGATTCGGTTATTGGACAAGTTTCAGTATCTTTGGAGCAATTTTGATATTGTGAATCGACTTTTCCAACTGTCTATTTCATGAAATCACGATACAGCTCAAGTATTTCTGATGAAAATTTGTCACCCAAATTGAGATGTGCTTTAGGTGTAAAAAGCACATGGGATTTCAAAGACTTAATATGAAACAGAGAACGTAAAATATCTCATTAGTAATTTTTTACATTGATCACATGTTGAAATGATAGTATTTTAGACATTTTGAGGTAAATAAAATCCATTATTAGACTTAATTTCACCTGATTCTTTTACTTTTTTTTTTACTTTTTAAAATATGACTACTGGAAAAAGTAATGTTACATATGTGGCTTGTATTCTTGCATTATAGCTCAATTGGATAGTGCTTTAGGCACTGCATTTGATGGTTAAGGCTAGCTTTGCCACTGAAGATTGAAATGAATTGGAATCTCAGGAAAACAGTGGCCCCTCTAGCCTCACGTGGAACTGAAAGTTTGCCCTGCTCTTTCCTTCTGTTCTCTGAACCCAACCATTAGGTGAGTTATCTAATACAAATCTCTGTGTGAGGAGAAAGCTAGGTTTTACTGGATTCTGGTGTTATGTTTAAGCCTTAAGCTCAGTGAAGAATCTAGTTGGTAAATGGTTTCAGGACACTGGCCTTCTTCCTAGCAGTTCTCTTAGGCTGGGTTCCCTGCGCAGACTCTGAGACGGAGGTTTGTGTACAGGAAGCTTACTGAGGGTGTCTGTGGGATCAACACAGGATGGAGGGAAGTAAGGGAATGGCCTGGGGGAGGAGCTGAACGGCCATGCAGTGCAATGGAGATGTCCGTTCTGGAGGCGGGCTGGCCCAAATTGAGGCAGGGAGGTTGGCCCTTTGTGTCCTCCAGTTGACCAGTCTTTGGATGCAGGTTGCCCCTGGGGAGGGGACTGAATGAACCTTGAGGGAGGCAGCTCCCTTCCACAGAAGGCAGTTCCCAGAGCAGGAAACAGCTGTGAGCCCTCAGCAGCCCACACTCCCAGCAGCTGGGGGAAGGAGTCGCTCCACCTAGAACGTGGTGTCCCGGTGGCACATCACAGCGTCCACCACAATGTTGCAATCTTGCTCTAAGCATCAGCCCCCAGCCAGACTCCGCCAGCCACACCTTTCAAGTGCCATCATCCTAGACCCAGCCCAGCAGCCACTCAGAAACGTGGGGCAGGACGGGCAAGGAGGAACCTGGTCCCAGAGCAGACACCCTGCCCCGATCCATTTAGAAAGAAGTCAAGACCCTCAGTGTAGACTAGTAGTCCCCTGGCTTCCAGCCACACGGAGGACGAATGTCACTCAGATGACAAGCCAAGAAAGAGAGCATGTCCCGGTCCCCAGGGGCTCCAGAGAGTGACCCGCCATTGCTGCATTGGAAATAAGAGCTTGGGAGCCACTTGGTCCCTGAGAGCTTGACTGTGATTTTTCTCTGTGTGTCTGTCTATCCATCCATCTGATTGTTCTGTTTCCTCTTTTCTATTTTGTCCTCCGGGGCAAGTTTACATCATGGTACTACTTCTTCCCAAGCATCTCCCCTGCCTATTTGTAAATGCCCAGCAGCCTGTGATCATTGGACAGGAGCATTTTACCATCGGCCTCTTCTGCTTCTCCGGCTCATTATCCATAATTTAACAGCTGGGCGTGTCACACGTGTCTGTGCTCACACAGGGATGTGCACATTCTAACTCGTGCACACCTCTAAAAGTGTGCCAGTGCAAACTGGGTTAAAGCTGCCCTCAGCTACCTCATTTCCCCTCCTGCCCACCTTGTCCCTTTCCTATCTCCAGCCACCTCGCTCTTTGCCTCTCATTTCACGCTGCCTCTGAGAGAGAAATCTCATTATTTCTGATTCAGGGGGTCCTATGCCCTCCCCTGCTACATGGCATGCCCGTTGCCAGCTTGTTACAGCATCACAAGGGAATTCGGAGCTCTGATTTATCCGCCAGAGGGAATGACTGTAGGGAGGACCAAGAAGGGGAGCAGCGGGGGGATTGACAGGGAAGAACCTCGGTTTTCACAGCTTCAGGATGCTTGGATTAGTTGGGTTAGGTCACATGATGAATGTAGTGCATTTGATCAGTTGTCTAAAGAAGAAGCAGGGCAGCCTTTATTTAATTTTAGAGATGGGCTGCGGACACGTCACTGGGGCTCTGGGACAGCTGTTGAGGAAAGCTATGATGGGCTTTTTAATCCTTCTCTCCCTTTTCCTCCTGGAAAGTCGTGTGTGGTGTGGATGGTCATATAGTTCATGAGTTAACAGCTTCATGTCTCCCTCTGCCCCACTCATCAGGCAGGAATTAGACATCTTCTGTTGGGCTCAGTACATGGGTCTGGCACGTAGTGGGGGCTCAGAAAATGTTCGCTCAGTGTGTCATCAGCCAGGTCTCTCAGCTGTCTTGGGTTTGGTTCTCCCGGAAATAAACTCGAGACAGTGAGCCAGGTATAGGTAGTTTACTTGGGGGATTCAGGAACACTAGTAGGTCATGAGGATATGATGCAGGGAAGCGGGGAAGCCAGTAAAGGGGCATTATCAAGCTTAGTCCTGCAGGAGAACCCAAGGGGCGAGGGAGCCGGAGTATTTATACTCCAGCCTCCTGAGTCCTTGGTTGGGGGCTGCTTCTGGGGGCGTTAGTTCCCCAGCATTTCCAGGCCACGTCATGCATGGGCAGCGTACTGGTTCAGGAAAATCGGCCCTCAGGCTCAGAGATGCAGGGGCCGGCAGCTGGAAATCTACTGGCACTTACCTGAAAGGTCTGATAGGCATGGAGCACTGACAGGGTCATTCATTCACTCAACAAATATTTGTTGAGCCTCTTCTGTGTTCCTGGCACTGTCCTAAGTGTTGAGGATAGAGCAATAAACAAAACACATGCAAACCTCTGCCGACAGAGAACTTACAGTCTAGGCAGGAGACTAGGCTATGAGGAGACCAACATAAACAAAATACGTACATTATATAGCTTGTCAGGTGGTGAGAATGCCATGAAAAGAATAAAGATGGAGGATAAGGGTTGCTGAGGGTGCCGTATTAAACCAAGCGGTCGGGGGAAGCCTCACTGAGATGTGAGTAAGAACCTGGTGGGAGTGAACCATGTGGATATCTGGGAGCAAACAGTTCCAAGCAGAGGCACACACTCCTGCCTCAGGACCTCTACACTTAGTATTTCCTCTGCCATTTACTCGGAATGAGATGGGGAGCCATTGAAGGGCTTTTAGTAAAGAAGGGACGTATTCTGGCTTATGTTACTGTGTTGAGGACATACCAAGGCAGGGCAGGGGTGGATGGAAGCAGGGAGGCTCATCAGGAAGCACATCTTCTAGAACCTTCCATTTTACTGCATAATAAATGAATAAAAGTTAAGAGTCAGAACAGACCTCTTGAGGCTTACATGTGGCATGACACAGTTTCTGCTGCATTCCGTTGGCTAAAACAAGTCAAAAAATAAGCCTAGATTCAAAGGAAGGAGAAATGGTCTCACCTCTTGATGGGAGGAGCTGCAGAGTCATTTTGTATAGGGGTGTGGAGACAGGAAAGGGAAATTATCGTGACTCTTTTGGCAAACAATCTACCATGGCAGACAATGTCATGTTGAACTTCCAATATCCCTGTTCTTAGAATATCCTTGGGCCACCCCACCTCCTATGATGGAGTAAGATGGAAGGTCCAGGAAGATGTGCCTTGTCCATTGTAGACCACGGTGACCATCTCTGCCAGTGGGTATGCGTATGGGGGCGGGGGACAAATTGGCAAAGCACTTCCATGTGATTGCTTTGCTCCTTTTAGCCCTATGACATGTCTCTTTGTCAGCTTCCTTCTTCCCTTCTCATTGCTGCCTCTTCCAGGCCTCCATGTCCTCCTTTCTTGAGAACAAACACCCATCCCTTGTGTCACAAAGAGCATTTTGCCAGATCTTCAGTAACTTTGCTCTTGACCACTTTGCACTGAATCTCCCCATTCACTTCCAGTAGCTTCCAAGGGATTTTTCCCAACCAAAATCAGGACCCCCAACCCTAACCCCCAACATGATTTCTGTGCCAGTTATTAATACTCCTTTTCTACCTGCTTCACTAATGGATGGGCTTCATTTGAGAACTGAAGCTATTCGGGGTTGTTCTCTGCGTTGTGTGGAGACTAGTATTCTGAACGTCGTGTTGACCAAAGGTCTGGGTACTAGGTTCTTGTATTCGAGTAATTGATGGGTAAGTTGCTTGAAGCCAAGGTCTGTACCTGTTTCTTTGATTTTCTTCCCAACACCTAGTAGCTGGTAGAGTTTCAATTAATGTGACCATGGAATTGAGGTCAGTTTCTCCAGTAGTCTATCTGATATCTCAGACCTTCCCCTCTTCTTCTCAAGATAGGAGGGAAGGATCTTGAAGCATCTCTGTAGGTTAACCAGATTTTTGTAATCTGGACCAGCGCTGTCCAATAGAACTTTGTGTGGTGATGGAAATGTTCCATATCTGCGCTAATATGGTCGCCACCAGCCACTTATGGCTGCTCGGCACTTAACGTATGGTTAGCACAACTGAGGAGCTGGATTTTTAACTCACCTTAATTTTATTTAAAATTTTAATTAATTTAAATTTGAACTTAAATACCAGAGTAGACTGTGCAGTTCTAGATAGTACTTCTCAAAGTTTTCCACTGAAGTGTTCCTGGTGGTAGAGAAAAGAGAATTAATACCTTGATGGTTTGGGGGGGTACAAGTTTTCAAGTACAAAATTACTTGGAAGTCTTAGCTTGAAAACGCACGATGATTTTGCATTTATAATATGTGTGTGATTTTGAGTATGTATACTCTACTGTGGAGCAAAATGGTCTAGGGAAGATGTATGCCCAACCTCCTTAGCACACGCTGCCGTGTACTCTTGTGAGCTCATGAGTGCAGGTTGAGATAGGTGAATGCACTGGCTTAAAGTTTAAACATCACATTCTTCCTATTTTGAGCACAGCCTGAGAATGAAAACGTCTCATCCAACACCCATTCCGTGTTAGGAATGACCTCCCAGCTGGGGTGAGTTAGAACCTTCGTGCTGCAATGCAAACCTATTCGGTTAAAAAAAAAATTCTCCCCCAGAAAGCCCTTCAAGTGCATTTAATGAATAAGGTGGTGTCCGTAACTTTCTGTGACATTTACTTTAAAAGCCGTGGGAGTGATTTAGTGGTCAGTGGGCACTGACATTTGAGGAAGGAAAGACAAACTTGGCTGCTCCTGACATGACTTTTTTTCTTCTCCTCTTGACTTATGGCCTTGCATCCATGGAAACTTTGTTTCCTGAGAGACATATTGTGTTCTTTGGGTTTTGGAATTAATCTGTTTTTTTTCTTTCAATACGCAGCCACAAATTAATTTCTCCTTTGTGTGTCTGATGACACAATTATTTGTAGTGAGTAGAGGATGTTTTCTGTGGTATTTGAACTTTGTCTTGTTGTGAGGGGTGTGCATGTGTATGCATGTGCGTGTGTGTGTCTGTGTGTGTCTGCACATGCTTCTCCTCAATACAGAATTTGCTCCATCTTGTTTAGAAGAAAAACACATGGAAAAAAGAGGATTTAAGAAAGCAGATTTTAAAATATTACACAGATGCATATATAACTACACCTATAAGCATGGCTCTGTACAAGTGTATAACTACCTCCCAGATCAAGCTAGAGAACATTGTCAGCACTCCCAGGAACTTCTCTTTTGTCCACTGCCAGTCCAGATAGCCCACCCAGAAGTAACTATTCTGACATCTGTCACCAGACATTAGTTTTGCCTGTTCTTGAACGTCACATAAATGGAATCACACAAAATGTATTTTACAGCATTTTGTCCATAAGACTCATGCATGTTGTTGTGTGGATCTGTCCTTTATTTTTTAATTGCTCTTCAGTATTCCACTATATGAATGTACCACAGTTGACTTATCCATTTCCCCATGGATGGATGATGTTTGGGTTGGTTCTAGCTTTGGACCGTTATGAACAACGCTGCTGTGAATATTCTTTTTTTTTTTTTTAAACATCTTTATTGAAGTATAGTTGCTTTACAATGGTGTGTTAGTTTCTGTTTTATAACAAAGTGAATCAGCTATACGTATACATATATCCCCATATCCCCTCCCTCTTGCCTCTCCCTCCATCCTCCCTATCCCACCCCTCTAGGTGGTCACAAAGCACCGAGCTGATCTTCCTGTGCTATGCGGCTGCTTCCCACTAGCTATCTATTTTACATTTGGTAGTGTATATATGTCCATGCCACTCTCACCCTGTCACATCTCACCCCTCCCCCTCCCCATATCCTCAAGTCCATTCTTGCACCTGTCTTTTGATAGGCTTCTGCCTTCCTTTCTTTTGGTATATACCTAGAAGTGGAGTTACTGGGTTGTCAGATTAAAAGGAAGGTTTGGTTGCTCTAACAGAGACCCCATCTAACAGTGGTTTAGACAAGGTAGAAGTTTACTTCTTCCTCATATGGTAGTCAGAGATGCAGGGTCTGTCCATCGGGGCGCTCTGTCATTTCCAGTGAGATGCCCCTGTTCTGGTGGCCCAAGATGGCTGACCAGCATGCCCACATTCCAGGCTAAAGGATGGGAGTACAAAGGGGGAAGTCGGCGGCATGCACCTTCCCTGCAAAGACAGACCTCCTGAGATTGGGGCACATCACTTCTGCTGAGACTGCGTGCACCAGAACTTGATTTACTGCCACTCTTCCCCGAAATGCCAGAGGTCATCTTTATTTTGAGAAGCCTCGTGCTGGGGGATAGATACTGAGATATTATGAAAAGTCTCTGCCACAGCTTATTTCTTGGGGTTGGCATACACCCCAATGGGGGGAATAAGAGTGCAGGTGTCAATGTTCAGCTCTTTTACACCCTGGACCAGGAGAACCTCCGAGAACTTTCCTGACTCCTTGGAGCAGTTAAACCAGCCATCCCACCTAAACTCTTTTACTAGTCATGGATGGTGTTCACTCATCACTTGTATACAGATGTCTCCCCAATAATGTTTTGGTTTTGTTTTTAATATTCTGAAAACAGAGTGTTAACTACTCTTATTATTTTCAACATTATTATTATTTTCCTAGTAGGAGCCTGCATCTTGGCTCAGTCACTTATAAGTTTGTGTGGTCTGGGAATAGTTGCTTGTTCCCTCTGAGCCTCTGTTTCACCATCCATAAAATGGGAATAAAAATGTCTACCTTGAAGAACCGTTTTAAGTAATATATTTTACAGAGATAATATATTTTACACCCGGTATAACTGGAGCTCCACATGGTCCAGTCTTGGTATACTGTCATGATAAAAACTATCTAGCAACTAGAAGATTAAATGTAATTCTTGCTTCTCAAAATGTTTCTCAAAATGTTAAAGAAGATCCAAGTTATAACTCACAGAAATAGTTCTCAAAACATACACACACCCCCAAAACCTTCCTCTTTTCATCTCTCAGACACACCTAAGCATCTTGAAAGGTTCTTTCTCTCCTTGCCCTCAGTTCCTCTCAGTTCTCACAAACTCTCCCAGACTGTCTCCCCACCTATGTGAGTGCTTATCTTTCGTCCCTCTTCCCATTTCTTTCCACCTCTATTCTTTTTCTCTCGCTCAAGTAAATCTGAGGGAAAGAGGTGGTGACTTTTCTTACATCATTAGTGTTTTCTCCTGTAACACAGGTCAAATATCTGTCACTTAGTCCACAATCGGTGGTTGCTATTTTCGTAACCATCCAGATGATGAAGACTGTTAGCTCTCTTTGCTTATCTAGGACCCTCCTAAGAGTTTGAGTGGAGGTGAATGCCACTGAGGTTGACGCTGAGAGCAGGGGTATGTGATGGGTGGGCTGTTGTTAGTCATAACAACAGCTGTCATGCAATTTGCCAAGTGCTTGAATTTCATTCGTTCATTCATTTCATTTATATTGATTTGTTTATTTATTGGTATCCGGGAACAGTTTTGAAAGAGTCGACAGAAAATATATCTAGCATAGGATGAAGTCAATAAATAATAAATATGATCAAAGGGAAATAACACCGAGGCCCAAAAATGCATACCCCAAGCTGATGTTCATCTCAGAGGCATTGGGGAAGCTGGAGGTATGAGCCTCACGGTTATTTTGAGGAATAAACCATGGGGGAGTACTTTCCAAGTATAAAGTGCTTGACAGCTGGGTAGCGGAATGAGCTTTGTGCCTTCTGTGTACAGTTTTCATGACTGTGGTGGATGCCCGGTCTCTTTTTGCCTGATTCCCAGCATTTGCTGCCCTAGCAGTTGGCTTTGAACAGAAGAGGTACAATGCTATCAGCTCCCAAGATCTTGCTGCCCAGCTGGGTCTCAAATACCCTTAATCACTTGTTATTCATCACGGACCTGTAGTGAGCTTTTGGTATTCTGAGAACTGTTAAAGGATGAGCATTTTCATAACACGTTTGGGTGCTGGGTCCCGGGCTGTGGTGTCCTGGAGCCAGCTTGTACCGGTTCACAAAAGCCATCCGTGCACACGTCTTACCAACTTGGCGTTCGGTGACATCAACTTGGTAGCTTGAAATCAGCCAAGGTGTGAGTATTTACACCACAGAAATCAGCAAACACTACAAGTTAGGGCTTTTTCTTTTTCCTATGGGAAGTCAGTGGTTAAACATTCACTAGCATATCACTGGTGCTCAGCGCATGATTATGTCAAGTAAAATAGATGCCACTGTTCGGGAAAGGAAATAGTTACAAGGCATTCTGTGGACTCGAAAGTACTGCGGGAGATTGCAGAAGAATTCTGGATAATGCTTATATCTGATCTGAGAACATCAGTGAATCTATCAGAATTTTAGAGTGGGCAACTCAGAGGTTGAACACTGTGATGAATGTTCTTGATTTGTTTGAAAATCACATGGGAGAAAGGAGGTTGGGGTTTTCTGCTGAAGCTGGAAGCAGAAAGCCTGAGACCACCGAGGGGCAGACTCTGGAGCATTCACCTCAGGGCACCATAGAGTTCAGCTGAAATGATCCTTCCTGACACATCCCTCTAGGAGAAAGAAAGGGTGACAAGGGACCAGGAAGGGTTGTCTCCGTGCAGCTGATGCCCTAGTCATAGTAACTCAGCTGACAGAGGTATCCTTTGGCTCCCAGTCGTCAAATCAACCAGCACTTTCATCTCTTCAACTTCAGTATCCAAGGCTGATGTGTTGACTATAGCCAGAGAGTTATCCAGGATCAAAAGTCCTCTAATTTGAAAAGAGACACGCACCCCAATGTTCACGGCAGCACTATTTACAATAGCCAAGACGTGGAAACAACCCAAGTGCCCATCAACAGATGAATGGATAAAGAAGACGTGGTAGAAATATACAATGCAATACTACTCAGCCATAAAAAAAGAATGAAAGTCTGCCATTGACAGCAATGTGGCTAGACCTAGAGAATATTATGCTTAGGGAAATAAATCAGAGAAAGACAAATACTGTACCAAGGTTGGTCAAGGAGAGGGGAAGACGGTGGGCAAGAGCTTTTACTGTGGTTTCCAAGGGAAAGCACAGGTGACACCGAGTAAGCAGATTTAGGATTGGCCACTTGCACTAATTTCACCGGGCTCTGGAGTATAGGAGCTGTCCCTAGTTGACCTGGGGTGGTGAGGGCAGGTGGAGAGTGGCCTGGAGAGCAAGAGACCATAAAGGAGGCAGTTGCGAGTCTGGGCTCTGGATTGGTTAGCTTGCGTCGGAGAGATGGGCTCCCAGGGGAGTTGTTGACTGTCTCGAGGAATTAGCTAGCCCTGGGAGAGGCAGTCCCTCCAGGGTTATCAAGGCCCCCAAGATGTCAGAGCATCAGAAATAGAGAATAAAAAGACATGATTAATACAGAAGCCCACGTTGTCCTGAGAGTGGAAGGCAGCAGCGTTAGATTAGCGTGGTTTCCAAATAAGTGGCGTGAGATGCCCGCCTGCCGCCTTGAGCCTCCGCTGGTGAGAATGTCTCATGTTGCACACACTGGCAGCTACAGCTGACCTCGTAAGAAGCATGACAGAAAGTACGCGCGGAGGTTTACGGCCAATTTAAAGCTTGAGGTAACTGTGCTATGATCGGTCTACGAGGTCCCCAGCCTCAGCCTTCTGTGTGCATTAATTCAGACTTTAGGGGACAGACATTTTACATTTCCAGAAACCAAGTGAGTGTTTAGAAGAAATAAACACTCACCGGTTATTTGCACGCTACCATGTTCTGTGTTGTGCTTAAGAAGAGAAATATGCCTTCTAGAGAGTTGTAACCATGCTGCACCCGAGGTCCATTATTCCAGGGCTCATAGTGGAGTCCAAATGGAATAATCTGCAGACTAAACCCTTTCTTTATCCCCAGGGCCGAGGCAGAGGGCAGTGAGGGCAGCACGGGTGAAATGGCTTCTCAGGTGCCGTCTGACTCTGAAATGTGCTGACCTGGAGTTTTGCCAGTTGGCGCAGGCTGGATAATAGACTCTTAGATGGCCTACATCGAAGGGATGATAAAATAGCGGCCTGGCCCTTGATCCCTGCCCCTGCCAGGTTCTAAACAGCATCATTTATTGGAGGAGTTTCCAGACGGACTGCTTTGCAACTCCCCCGAGCCTCAGAAAAGAAGTTGGCTGTTAAAGACCGGGATTGCTTTAGCCTGAGGGAGAGAGGGAAATACAACTTACCGCCTTTCCGATCCCAGGTGTGAGCTGGGTTTTAGCCAGGAAAAAGATGGCAGTGCTTTGGATTCTGAACATCAGTGGCAACTTGGAGGCTGTAGAACTTTCCACAGGGCTTGAGAGGATCCTGGACACTGACAGCCTTCCTGCTGAGCAGACACATGCTTGGCTAAAGACTTTGGTGGATTCCAGTGGTGATCATGGCATGCCAGCCTTCCTCCCCTGGCCAGGACTCAGGCATCACAGGGCACGATTTGGCTTTCTAAGAATCAGCATGTTAGGCAGTGGAAGATGATTTCGCTGCAGGAATTAAATGCAGATGGTGCTGAAGCATATGTTTCTGCAGCACCTAGTGTGGTGTCTGTGTGTAGTAGGTGCTCAGTAAATGGTGGTTGAGTGAATGAACAGATACTTGTTTTATATATCCTATAGCGGAAAGACAACTGTTCTTCTTCTTGTTTCTTTTTTAGAATGAGTGTTGTCCAAAAACAGAATGGAGTGTTTTAAGGTTTAGCATTAAAACCTCCAAAGTATCCAAGCTGTAGCTGACTTGTAAAGCTAATGATAATAACTATCAGTCAGCCATGGCTGAGTAACAAATAACCCCCAAACTCAGTAGCTTAGAACAATTAGTATTATTCTTAGGCTTTCAGTTTTGCACATCAGCTGTGGTGACTCTGCTTTGAGCTGCAGGTCTGCAAATTGGCTAATCTTGTCCGGGCTTGGCTCTGGTTTTCAGGTTTGATTCCGGTCGGCTTCACATGACTTTTGTCCTTCTAGGACCAGTGGCCTAACCAAGGCTCATTCTTTTCACAGCCATGGCAGAAGCACAAGAGGACAAGCCCCACAGCTCAAGCACATTTTAAGCTTTAGCTCACATCAGATTTTTCCAACTTCCCCTTGGCTGAGAAAGTCATATGGCCAAGCCCAAAAGCCATAGGTGGTAAAGTATAGTCTGCCCTCAGTGGGACCATGAGGGCAATGGGTGATCACTGAACAATAATTCAGACTCCCATAACAGTGACCATTTATTGACTGTTTCTCTGTGCCAGGCACCACTCTAACCATTTTATATAAATAAACTCATTTAACCATCATGATGACCCCAGGGGGTAGGAGCCATTGTGTTTAAGCTCCATTTTACAGATAGGATAGTTGAGGCACAGAATTACCAATGAACTTGCAGGAGGACACACATGTAGGAGGCAGCCAAACCAGGATTCACACCCCAGCAGTCCAGTCACAACACCTGCTCTCTTAACCCCCCTGGTCTCCCACTCCAGACAGCAGGAGGCGTGCTGAGCGACCCTGGAGCGCCTCCAGGTCGGCTGCATGCTAGCACAGATATTAGCTCATTTAACTTTTGTGGGAGCCCAGGTAGCGGAGGTCTTGCTCTCTATGTTTACTGTGGATGAGGACTCTGAGGCTCAGAGAGGTTAAGGGACTTGCCCAGGTCACACAGCTGGGGAGCAGCTGAGCCAGCGCAGCGGCCTGGGCCTGGCTCCTGGCAGGAACTCCTCCTCTGAATGAGCAGCGTACTCAGCAGCTACCAAGCGGCTTTTTCTTCCTCGTTCTGCCTTCGGTCCTTGGGAGGCTTCTGACTTAGGGCTCCCACCCTACAGGGCAGCCTTTTACTTTACTTCTTTCTTTATTTTCCGGCCAGGGGATTGCGCCCTGGTGCGTCGGCACGGGCTGTGTGCCGTGGCCAGATAGCTGCGCGTGAGTTCTCACGGTCTCCAAGTCCTTAGTTTCTCATGACATGGCATATCCCCGAGTGTCCCCAGCCCTCCCCCGTGCACCCCGCCCTGGCTGACTTCCTCCATCAAGTACTGTGGCAGCCCTGGCTGTCCCAGGGTGTCCGGTTACAGGCTCCGAAGGGCGAGGCCAGTTGCGTGGCTGTGATTTTAGTGCTGGATGAAAGGCCGGGGAAACGAAGGGGCTCTTTATGTCGTGCTAACAGGTGTCCCCAAGCCACAAGTCTCTGTCTCCTGGAGCTGAGAAGACAGCAATGTTTTCACCCCAAAGACAGGAGAGGATCCGAAGCCACCGCTTTGGGGGAGCTCCAGGGAATTGGAAGCTCCCAACCCCCAAACAGAGTGCACGTCGGCAGCTCCCAACATAACCTTGTACTTGCTGCCCATCAGCTGGGGAAGTTGTGCCAGTATATCCGCCCACCCTTGCAACCGGTTCAGAAACATCTCCAAGCCAGCAAAAAAACCGGTGCAAGTATTTCTCCTCCTTCCCACCTCCCAGCTTCTGTCCTGTCACAATCTGACTGCGACACCCCTGTCATTCTGGAGTCTTCGCTACAGGCAGAGATCCCCATAGATAAGGCACAAACAATCCAGAAAGGGCAAGCAGAGAAGAATGTTACTTTTCTTTGGCCCGCTGCCCCGCGTTTCTTAACCCATTGCCTGAATTCTCTTTCATACTAGGGGCAGGGCTTATCTCCAAGACACTGGAGGCTTCCAGATGCTTCCAGCCCCCTTCCCCCCTTCTGAGTGCTCCAGTCACAATGACATTTGGGCTTGAGGGCTGAAGGACCTACATTTTTTGGAGGGGGAAGGGACGGGAGATTTATTGCCGCTGCGGGCAGCACAGGCCCCCTGTGGGCGCGCAGAGGCGTGGGGCGGGGCAGCGCTGCCCGGGCAGGTGTGCAGTCCCTCTGTGTCCTGACCTCGAGGTGGGATTCCTAACCTTCTCTTTGCCATGGACCCCAGTGGTGGCCTGGTGAAACCTGGACCCTTCCCCGACTAAGATTTGAAAATGTAAAAACATCTGGAATTACAAGGGACCAGCAGTTACTAAACACAGTGACTAAAGAAACAGGGTTATTAAAATATTAACATAGGAATTTGTGATGTAGTAAAATGCGAGCTTCTTATTAACCCACTAATTATCGAGATCTAGTTGAAGGGTTAGAAGAGTGGTATTTTGAGATCCCTGGAAGAACAGTGACTCTGACATGAAAATGCCTGTGGTTTCTCTTGGTGACAGAGTCCTGCTAACATCACTGTGGTTCGCTGCCTGCATTCATAACTGAAAGAAATTCAACCCTTTAGTTAGAGATGAGTGAAGTAAAATGTCAAACTCCCCTCCAGGCCCCTGGACCCCATGAATTCTAGGTTAAGAACCCCTGATGTAGAATCAGGTTGCATGGCAGTTTGTAAGTTCTTGGAGGGCAGCTGTTATGTTCAAACCACTTATATACTTTAATTCTGTTTTTTTAAAAAAAATTTTTGGAAAATGTTGAACATATAATAAAGTAAGCAGAACAATCCAATGACCCTCCCCCAGGTGTCCATCACCCAGCTTCAACTCTCACTGACACCAGTCAGTTATGTTTCACCTGTACCCTCACCCTTCCCATATTATTTTGAAGCAAATCCCAGACGTTGTATCATTTCATCCCGTACTTTGATTTCTATACAGCAGATGGGCCACTAAATCTCTCTGGGTTGCTAGAGGCTTAATTCAGCAGTGCCATTAGCAGCAGTTAGTTCTCAGGGCTCAGTGTTCCAGGAACGTGGAGCTGGGTCAGAGAGCCTCATTCCCCGTCGCCGTCCCTCCCGTGCTTCCCAGCCTGTATCTCATGATGTATTATTTATTTGTTTACTTCCACGTAGATTTTTTTTGGTCTCTTTCCACCACAATGTAAGCCCCATGAGAGAAGAGGCTTGGTTAACTGTCCATGGCTGCACCCCTAGCTCCCAGCACTGTGCCTGGCATGGAATAAGTGCTTAGTAATCACAGGACATTTTGAATGAGTGAATGGCTGAAAAGAGAAAAGTAGGCGATGGGGATATGTATGATGTTGCTACTCAAAGTGGGGTCCCTGGACCACAGCATCTGGAAGGCTTGCTGGAAATCCAGAATCTCAGGTCCTACCCCACACCTCCTGCATCAGAATCTGCATTTTAATGAGATTCCAGGTGACACTATAGGCACATCACAGTTTAAGGGACACTGATTTGCCCCCTTCACCCGGAAGAGTGAGCATGCCAACGAGGAGGAGCTTCCCACTGTGATTTCAAAGACCTCACCCACCAGGAGGGGCGGGGAGTGCGTTGACCGGTGAGTCAGGCATCCCCCGTGTGAACTCACCCTTGCCCACTTACTGGTTCTATAGGCCTCTATTTTCTCATCTCGAAAATGGGGTGAATGAGGCATATCTCCCAGATCGTGGAAAGATTAAGTGAGGCAGTGACTGCGGTATGGAGTACAGAGCAGGTTGTAAATAACTCCTGGGCTAATTCCACTTGGCTGTCTTTCCAAAATATGGGGGAATGACATCTTTCAAAAGCTCCGATAATGTTGATTTCTGATAATTTTGACTTGCTTTGGAAATCTTTTCCCCTCTGGTTTGATCATGGTAACTGAGAGTGCTTAGCAAACTTGTGAAGTGGGAAGCGTGGCTCGGGTGCCCCAGCCCCTCACTTTCACGTCTTTTCCCCTTTTCTGTGACATCCTTCTCCTTCCGGGACATCACACATCCTGTCTCCTAAGAGCCTGCTCCCAGGCAAGACACCCTATATCAGCGATCACAAAGCATTCCATTCCCTAAGAACTTTGGATCCTTGATCGTGGAATTAAAGTTTGTTTTTTCCCCTGATGTAGGTATCAGAAGACTGGTGGGGGGAAAACTTTAAAAACAAAAACCAAAAAACTTTGCATGTGTGTGTGTGTCTAGAATCGCATCCCATGGACAGGTGCCCACTTTGGCCCTGGGTGTTATGAGTCCTGATGGTCACATCTACCTTTAGCTGGAACCATGGATCAGCAAGTTTGAGTCAGTTCAGCTCAAGGGTAGTCAGACAGTTTGGGGCAACTTCTCCCTTTTCTAGTCTGGAGGGATTCTATACAACTGAGCAATGCAGGGAGGCAGAACTCAAGCTTTTTAATGATTCCAGGGAATAGTGACGGCCAAGGTGAATGTTTCACACTGCCCTCCCCACTGCCCATCGCTCCCCGGGCTTGCCTCACACATTCATTACATGATACACTGTGTTTACCTAGGGCTTGTTCCAACAGAGCTCAGCAATCCTACTTCTAGCTGGGCCTGGCTGTGTATTTACATGGTAAACATTTCTATAAAAGAAAGGGAAATATTCGCTTTAAAATATCTTATAAAAATTGCCCTTTAGAGGTGAGTGGATAGGAAAGAGCAAACATTTCATATTTATAAAATGAATCGTTTTATAAAAATGTTACCCATAGACCAAAACTTAATAACAACAATATTGCTGAGAGTATAGTAATACTTGCTTAAGTTTCTTTAACATTCTGTAGATATAGAGGCCCTTTCCTATACATCATTTCATCTAAGCTTCTCAGCAATCAATCCAGTAGACACTGTTAGCTCCATTTAAAAATGAGAAAATTAAGGCTTAGAAAGGTTATGTAAATGGTCGACGTCACAGCCCTTGGCAGTGAGAGCAGGAAAATGAGCCTTGGTCTTCTGACTCAAAACCAAATGCCACATCAGCCAAGAGTAACATATAAGCCAGCTGTAAACCCATTGGTACAGAGCTGCCTCAAAGTGTGTGTACCGTTCAGCATTTAACCAGGATAATGGAACCATTCTAGGTATTTCACAAAGAGAGAATTTAATACAGGGAATTGGTTACACTGACTGTGGAAGAGCTGAGAAGCCAAACAGAGAATGACGAGGGAAGCCAGAGAACTTCTTCCCTCCTCCGCCCTCCAGCCTCCTCTCAGGCCCTCCCATTGGCTGTGCCTAGCCGGCAGCCAAAGGCCCTGGAAGATGCAGCCTGCAGGGGTGAGGCTTCCCTGTGAAGCCCAGCAGAGCAGGGGGAGATGAGGAATGATCTGGGGGTAGAAGCCCAGCGCGGCCTCTTCTACTCGTAGGCATGGGTATACTCCCAGAACTAGGCTTGTGGTTCTCCTCCTCCAAGGATCCCCGATTCCCCCTGGTTTCTTGGTGACACCCGCTCCCACTGACCTTCCTCCCTCTCTAGCAGGTTTGGCAGCCATCCATTTCTGACTACTCTTCAAGGCCAAAAAAAAAAAGCAGCTTGCAAAGATGAGAGAAAGTGGTTTAGATAGGTCCAGTTACGGATTTAAGGCCCAGACAGAAACTTTTGTCGCTCTGGGACATGGAGACCAGAGCTCCAGTGAGCCCACAAAGGACTGCGTCAGTGAGTATCTTGGCAAGCAGATGTCAACCAGAACGCTGCCAAATGCCCCGCCAGGAGAACTGGTTTGGCAACAAGCTGATAGGCCCCAAGGACTGGCATCCATCGCCCATTCTTCTGGATACCACTTAATTCGCCTGATTAAAATACTCATTTCAACCTTTGTCGTTTTGTAAAACCCTCTCCCCATGTGCTGGATTTTGTAGGCTTGTTGTCACCCTCTGTTTACCACCCCCCTCCACCCCCCAGGGCTCCATTTTCCATCTGTATTTCTCTCGTAAAGGTAAGCTTGTTTGCCGGACATGTCCCCCCTCCATTCCAGAACCTTCTGTGCGGATAATTGGAGACATCTGATGCCCTTAAACCAAAATGGCGTAAGGAAAATCATTTCTGTGGTTCATAGCACAGTTTTGTGGACTCTTAGCAATGAAAAGGGAAACTCGTGGTCATTTGGGTTCAGGACTGGGAAGAGATAAAAGGGAAACCCTACACCTCATTCAGGGCCAGGTGCACAATAGGTTCTCAAAAAAGAAATGCTCGCTGAGTGGGTGGGAATGTGCAAAATGTACAGTACCCTGTTCATTTCCTTTGGCAGGTGCCTTTTTGTTTTAAATACACATGGCAGCATTTGATAACAAGCAACCAATGTCTTGGAGTTGTTCTGAGGATTTAATAAAGCCTCAGTAATAAAGTCTGTGCGAGGTTTTGTTTGGTTTCAGTTGTTTCAAGGAGTTACTACCTGCGCTCTCTGTACTGTTGAGTTTATGATGAATTTGCGGGCTTATGTATATGTTGAGTCATTTTATCAGCTTGATTGTTTTTATGTTCTGTAGCTTTAAATATTTATTGTGCAAGCTTTCAAACCGAGAATAACTTAACAGCCACGTACCCACCATCCAATTCTATCAAAGCTAACGTTTCTCCCGTGCTTGCTTTATATTTGTTTAAAGAAAGAAAATGTTGCAGTTAGAATCGAAAGCCCCTATGTCCCCTGTGTAATCTGATTCCCCCTCCTTCCCCAATGGTAACTATTATCCTCATTTTGGTGTTGATCAGTCCTCGCCTCGATCTGTCTTAATACTATTACTGCATATGTATATATTCAAAAACAGTACTGACACGTTTCAAAATTTGCATAAATCATATAATATTGTATGTGTCCTTCTATAACTTGCTTTATGACTCAAACATATTGGTCCGCGTGGCTCTCCTGGATTCATCTTTCACTGCCCTGAGGAATGCTGTTAGAGGAATTCAATGCCATTTATTTATGCCCCCTCCTATCGATGGGTATTTAGGTTACTCCCCATTTCTTGCTCCTGCAAACAATGCTGCCACAAGCAATTATGTCAAATGTCCTTATGGCACGTGGGAGAAAAAAGGTCTCGAGGCGCTGGATCTCAGCCTTTTTCTCCATATCAGACTTGCCCCGGGAGCTTTGAACCGTCCCAGGGCCAGGCTGCACCTAGCCCAATTCAATCCACATCACCGGGGCTGGGACCTAGGCACCTGTATATTTTTTAAGCTCCCCCAGAAAATTCCACTGTGCAGCCAGCATTGACAACCATTGCTTTAGGGTAGCTAGCTAGAAACCAAATTCATGGATCCAAGGGTTTGTTCCTCTTCAGCTTTGTAGATGTTGCCAAATTACCCTCCATAGTGGTCCTTCCAGTGGCAAGGGCACCAGCAGAGTATGAGGTCTCTTGTCCCTGTGGCGTCATCTCCTCCCCTAGACTTTATTGATCTTGTCCCCTCGGGGATCTCCAAGGAGACAGAGAGCTATCCCTTTGATGGCCTTCCACGCCCGCCTCTACCTGATTCATACCCTGATAAAATCTTGCCTCGCCCCAAGGTTGCAGAGGGAGGAACTGTTCTCACAAAGCATAACTCAAAGCTTGGGGCACCTAAAATACCACATTATTTTGCAACTTACGGTGCTGTGGTCAAGAGGTTCCTGCCATCCGTGCTACTTGGTATAGTCGAAGAGGCTTTTCAGGGTGTGGTTTGGTGCTCATCTGTGATGTCTAGTTTGGGGGGACCAAGTAACAAAGGGCACAGGCCAGGTGGCTCTAGTGTTGCAGTGCAGCTGGAGAAACAGGATGTTCAGCCGGGCCCAGACTTCCGTGGCGGTTCCATCAGAGCAATTGCAGACACACATCAAAGAGAGGCTAGTCGTGGCCTTCCTCAGCCCTGGCAGCGTAGACATACCTTTTCGCCCTGATGTTCTTTCTCTTTGGACATTCTCGACGGTTCGGTGAGGCTTTCTCACCTGCTCACACACTGAAAGCTCATACTGATCTTCCTCTCTCTGGATTTGTGAAGATTTGGAAAATTGAACGGGTGAAAATTGGTGAGGCTTTCATTGTTTTCCACTTTGAACTTAGCCACCTTAACCGTCATAGGGTCAACTTCCTCGTGGTTTGCACGTGAGGACCAAAAAAATGGTTCAAACATGTAAACTTTTGGGCCAATGAAGTTAAGGAAAAATGGGGCGAGTCTACATAACTACCCGGCCAGGCATTCAAGGAGTCTGGCTGTGTGACCCGGATCTGTCCCAGTGCAGTGTCTGGTGGCATTCTCTGGTGGCAGTGGCCCTCTCTGGCTTAAATATCAATAGGGACCATTCTGGGTCCCATGGGTGGCTTGGGTATTCCAGGAATCTCCTGGTGACTTGGCACCTCTTTTATTGGCCTGTCTGCCAAGACTAGACCGGGAGAATCCTGGGGACTTGGAGGACTAACTCTCCTCCGCCCTCCCTGTGTCATTTGCTGAGACACAGTTGCCTACCTTTTCCTGGTCCAGCCTCACCTTCCCGTCTGTATTCCTTCCATCCCTCACCCCCCGAATGAGAACTTTCCCTTTCTGTTTGACAAAGGCAGAACCCATCACCAACTGCATTGCGTACAGAATCTCGTTATCCTGGGGCGCCTCCTTGTAGGGTTTTACTCTGCTGCTTAACGTTGCTTCTAACTTTGTGTCTTGGGGCAGGTTCCCAAGAGGCAGCGCCCGAGGCAGGGATTCTAGTGTGTGGGGTTCATCGGGGGAGGGCTCTCCGGGGAAACGGGTGAGGGTGTGCAGGCGGCACGACGGGGCAGGGGCTGTTGCCGAGCTGCAGCGTGCTGTCAGATAGAGCCTGGCTTTGCTCTGATCTCTAGAGACAGGGCTTGTGTACATTCTCTCAGTCAGTCGGTGGCTGGGAGCTGCCCGTGAACGGGGTGGGCCTAACCTCCCAGGCCAGGTGGCTTTGCTCAGCCAAGGGCACCTCTCCTGAGAAAGGGGCAGTTGGGAGCCACTAGCAGCTCCCACTCACAGCAGCTAGAGGATGGGTGCTGAGGCCGGTAAAGAACATCCGGGTGGGGCACCATTGTCCCTACTGACCCCCGGGATACCCGGTAGACTGGCAACAGATGATAACACTCCCAGCTCTCACGTGCTGCCATGCGGGGCTCTGCAAGGAGACAGGCTTCGTGTAGGTGGGCAATAGGAAGCACGATCTCCTATCATGGACATAGTGAAAGGACTATGTTTAAAAATGCATCTTTGGGACTTCCCTGGCGGTCCAGTGGTTAAGACTTCACCTTCCAATGCAGGGGGCACGGGTTTGATCCCTGGTCAGGGAGCTAAGATCCCACATGCCTCACGGCCAAAAAAACCAACAAAACATAAAAAACCAGAAGCAATATTGTAACAAATTCAATAAGGACTTCAAAAATGGTCCACATCAAACAAATCTAAAAAAAAATAATAATATGCATCTTTCTTCTGGCTCCAGATCTGCGTATAGCTTTGCTATTTTCATCGTGATCCTGGAATTGAGTCTGGGACTTTCAGTGTGCCTACGAGCCACTCTGTATGTTGAAAAGCGTTCTAAGGCACACGTGTGAACTGAGAACCGGAAGTGTCATGATGAAATTAATCCCCTAGTGGATGGGAAAGGAAGGCCACTGCCTTGCCTAGTCTGGGCTCCCAAGCTGGGAGATGATTCACAAGCTGGTGCTTTGAGGCAGACCCGGGAGCCTTGGATGCAGTCGCTTCCGTAAGCCATAAACCTGGGCAACCCAAATAACTGAAGTGAATGTTTGCTGGGCCGAGGTCAGGTTTTATTTTTCGGGGAGCCTTCCTTGATTCCGATCGTGTCTTATCATTTGTTTGTCAGCTGGAGGTTGTGCTGGGGGCGGTGAGGGGTTGAGGGGAAGGATTCATCGAAATGTCCCGGCTGAGATCCCATTGTTGCCTGTTGTAAATGTGTGGCCGTGTTTCCTCCTGGGGTATTTGGTTAGAACTTCCACTCTGAAGCAGCACTAGAAATAAAGAGCTAAGATTGCGGCTCCCTTTCTGTGGGAGGTGAGGGAAAGGAGTCTGTGAGCGTTACATGGCGACTCAATGGGGAAACTAAGTCTCCGCGGATATCTTCAGCTGTTCGTTCAGGACAAGTGTGTGGGGACTGGTCTTGATCTTGGTTCCACCACTTATCAGCTGTGGGAGCTTCCTTGGCCGAGGCCCTTCACTGCTCCCAGACTCTATTGTTCCACCTGCAAGTGGGGAAAATAATACCTGTCTTGGGGGGGTGGTGGTGAAGGATTAAGTTAGATAGTGTATAAATTGCCTGTCACATTGTAAATACTCAATAAGTGGCAGCTGTGATGGCTTCCTAAGAAAGTTCTGTTGCATTCCTGGTTTATGGGAGCGTAGACATAGACCAGAGCTCACGGCCCTTCTTGGAGAGACCAAGAAAGGTATTAGGATATTTTGAGAGTCTCCTTTGAGACCCAGCCACAGCAGGAAAAAGGCAGGTCACAGGCATCCCATCCAGATGTGTGGGCAGGGTGGCCATATGTCTCGAATATTCCAGGACAGTTACAATTTCAGATATTCTGCTTCAGTGGGCAACCAAATGTACAGATTTGGGGTTCATAAAATATGATCACTGTTCTTGTGGGTAAAATACAGCTCTGGACCAACCTGCTTGGGAATATTAGGAGTCCTTGGAGCGTCTTCAAAGAAAGCAGTTTCCTCATGGGGTTACTTTTGGTGTTTAGGACTCCACTTTAAATTGTTTGCGGGAGAGTCCATGTAAGTCAGTTGATTCTTTTTTTTTTTTTTAACCTCAGTGTTCAATATCACAGGCCACCCTGTTAAGCACCAGGTTAAATGGATGCCCGTCTCAGCTCAGGAAAAAAAGAGCCCATTTGTCTCTGGCTCCTGCCTTCTTTTTCTGTCTGCGTTGGTTGGCCTCCCGTTGTCCTCACCGAGTATTTGGAAGCACTCTTCCATCGCTCGGGAGGGACCCGTTTCCCAAGGATGGTCAGGTGAATGAGGTCCCAGGAGCG
Source organism: Balaenoptera musculus (assembly GCF_009873245.2). Lineage (NCBI taxonomy): Eukaryota > Metazoa > Chordata > Mammalia > Artiodactyla > Balaenopteridae > Balaenoptera > Balaenoptera musculus. The sequence continues at coordinate 14,023,220 of NC_045806.1, forward strand.
GTTTGTCATCCTTGCCCAGCTTTTCACTCTGCGGCTGGGGAGGGCGAGCAGGGGGCAGTGGACAGGCGGCCACTGGCCCTTCTCCTCCTCCTTTCTGTCCCTTCTCTTTCTGGAGCCTTCTCTACGCTCCAGTTAACAAATCCGCATTTCAGCGTTCAGGCTGAAACTCAAGTGCCAGCACAAGGCAACTGATGTCAGATGACTTGAGCAGAGCCTGCATGTAAGGAGTCAGGGCTTCCTCCTCAGCCCAACACACCCGCCTGAAAACACATTAAAGGGGAGGGAGGAACCCCAGCCCATCTCCAGATCCTGGCTTTATCCACTTGGCTGCCAGAAACACCTCCATTTCCCTCTGAGCTCCACTAACCCCACTTTTGACTCTTCCCTCTCCCGTCCCTCCTGTGTTCTGAGTCTCTAGTTCCCACCCTCCCAGCCCCAATGCCGACTGTGAACATCCTTTTTAAAAATGACCTGATCTTTCTAGAACCTTAAGCCTGGCAAGAAAAAAAAAAAATCAATGTATCCCTTGCCTTCCTGGCCCATATATATATATTTTTAAATCACACAGTATGTGTTTCTAGAGGGAGAAGTGTTATTTGAATTCTTGAGATTTGCTCTGGCAATGGTGCGCCTATTAACTCCCCATTAACGTTGACTTTTTGATGATGGCCAACCCATTATCCTTTTGGTTTCACTTTTTAAAATTACTATTTTATAAGAGGGGAGATGTTGGGTAAGAATGGTAATGTTGGAATAAGGATGCCTCTGTTTTGGACCCCGAGGGCCCAATAACTTTTTGCTTAAAGAAATGCTTATCTAGCACTTACTATACGCCAGGCACTGGCCTGTGTGCTTTACAAATAACAGCTCACTTAATCCTTATCTCAGTCCTCTGTGGCAGAGACTACCGTTATCTTCATTCTTCAGATAAGGAAATGGGAGGCCCAGAGAGGTCGAGTAACTTGCCCGAGGCCCTGCAGGATGCTGGGGTTAGAACCCAGGCATTCTGGCTCCAGAGTCCCGGCTCTGAACCGCTGGCTCTGTTCCCTTTTGAGGATTATCTGGGGCTCCATTTCCTTATTTGTACGATGAATTTGGGGATGAGCCATATTCTTGCTAAATTCTATTCTAGGACTGATGCGATGGAGGACAGTGATAGCTTCCCAGGCTTTCTTTAGCCACAGCACCTGACTTTCATCATTTTTGCCCCAATCCACATGTTGAAATAGTGCTTTCAGGTACCATATTCTGTGGCATAGTTTCTACTTCCCATACCCATTCTCTGATCTCAACATTGAGGAGGAGAAACAACCCCTGAATGAATTGGCTTCTCAAAGCTCACTCCGAGGCTCACTAATCCAGCACCAGGCTTAAAAGAAAGGGTTCCCAGGCAGGAATTTGGTGAAGCACTGCAGGCCGTGTCTCACCCTCTGGGAATTCACAGTGCACATGAACTTGTTAAAGGAACCTAGATGTTCCACAGTTGAGAAACCAATTCCACTTTGAATATTCAAGTGTTTACCATCCTTGTTTTGCCACGGAATCCAATCTTGGGGTAGCGTTTTATTAATGTCCCCCAGAGCTGGGGTTCTGGCAGATTCTAGGGACACATGGCTTACTCATTCTTTGTAAGTGGTGTCTCCAGTTTTGAATCTGCAAGGATTTGAAAGTTCAGCTCTTTTGTGCTGGGACCCATCTGTGTATATATAGCTGGATAAGTATTAGGAACAACAGGAGTCTTCTGGAAAAAGATTACATATCTGCTACTTCTTGGGATTCTCAGCTAACAAGAAATGTATGCTTCACCCACAGCCATCCTTGTGGTGAAAATAGTCGCTTAAATACAAACGGTACATTTCAGATGTGAGGTTGTCCCCCGAGGCATCGCCCCCGTCACTGCCGCTGCTCGTCAGCTTGAGAATGTGGTTCTCTGTTGACTTCTCCTCACCCTCTTCTTACACCTTATTTTCTCCCCATTTATTCCTGGGCTCCTTCCGTATTTATTTTCCTTGGCTTTCCACTCCAGTTTCCCTCTGCCGCCTCTACCTTTCAGGATGCCCGAGGACAAGGATGCCCAGGGAGAGAGGACCGACAGCTGGGGGAAGAGTGTTTCCTAAACCCTGAGCCTGGGCCACCTTGTGCTGCATCCCGGGGTTTCCATTTGCTATTTCTTTGTTATTTTTACAACGCCCACATGCAAAAAGGGCTTCTTTACTCCATTTGCTGGTTTTCTTTTATGCTGTGTAATTTGAAATTAAAAACAAAATAAAGTAGGTGCACAGGATTACAAATAAAACCTCCTACTGCAAAGAAAGGAAGAAAATAAAATGAGACGTGAAAGCCTTCCTCTCCCCTGAGTTGGACTTCTTCTCTCCAAAGATAAACACCCACAACGGGTTCACATGTGTCATTCCAGGAAGGTCTTACTCAACTACCTGTGTGTGTGTTTGCATGATTATCTCTCGGTCTATCTCATACTACACACGATTTTCATTATCTTGCTTTTTAGTTAACTTAATAACAAACCTTCAAAATCTTTCCAGGTCCAAATGAGCTACTTATTCTTTTCATCAGACGCGTAGTATTTACAACTCTGTAATTTATCGAACCAGTCCCCAGTGATAGAGATAAGATTTTCCATTTTCTGCCACCAGCATTGCCGCATTGTATGTTCCTTTACTTAGAACTTGGCTTCCTTTTGCAAGTATATCTGGGAATTGCCAGTTCAAAGGGTGCTACGCTTTCTAGCTGGAGAGATACTGCCAAGTTGCCCTCCGATTAGGTTGACTCTTGATGCTTCACCCCTGTGTGGATGAGAGCCTTCTTTATTCCAACCTGCAGCAGCTCTGAGTCTAACCAAGGTGTTAACCTTTGCTCACCTGAAATAGGTGACGCCAGGAATATTTACCGATTTCAAACGACAGCTCTCATGTTTATTGTGATTTCCTTTACAGAATACCTTAGACTCCATTCTCTCGTTTAATCTGCAGAATGAATAGTGATGTTGGGACTCGTGTTATTTTCCATACGAGGAAGCTGAGGCTCAGAGAGAGAAAGTGACTGGCCAGAGCCAAGCACTGAGGGAACAGAGAATCAAAACCAGGTCTCCTGCCTCAAGATTTAATTTGTTTTCCCTAAATTGCATTGTCCCTCCAGCAGGGCTGAGGGTGGAAACATTGTGTGGATGCGCGGGTAATATGGCACCAGGAGCTGAGAAGGAAGATGGCTGAACACAGGCTGTTTCTCTTCTGCTCCCAACCATTCCCCTTAATACCCTGCAAAATTCCCATTTGAGCCTCAGGTCCTTCCCTCTACATTATCCGCTTTAATTCTCACACCAGCATTCTTATTCCTCGTCTGACTTCCAGCCAAATCATCCCTTTGTGGATCCCACCGAAATAGAACCAGGGAATAGGAAATTAAGTGCCATGTGTGAAATTTAAGTTAGAACGATCTAAGAAATTTGTCACCTCACATCTCCAAAGCACTCAGTCCTAGAAGCAGCATACACAGGCTGCCCCTCCCATCTCTTATTCTCACAAACATATTTGCCAGAAAGATGCGAATATTACACACGACGTGTGATTAAAGGCAGGTGACCCTTGCGCTGATAGCACTGGAGAACCTTTGGGGACTTTTTCATCTCTCCTCTTCTCTCCTTGTGACTGTTGGTAATTCCTTGAGAGCGGGGAGCTACAGGAGTCTCTGTCTCGCTGATTATTGACAAGATGGTGCACTGGCCCCTGGCAGCCAGTTTTACCTCCTTCTAGGAAGCCTTCGTGTCCTGTACTGGAGACGCTGGAAAGCTCGAAACTACATTTCCCAAACTCTCCTGCAGGGGTCCTAGCTGGAAATTAGATTTTGTCAAGTAGGTGTAGCTGTGCCTTTTGGAATCTGCTGGGGATTTTTCAGATTCCCTGGTTTCTAGGGAATAAATCTGAGATGTATCTTCCCCTCGACACACTTAAGGCTGAGGAAAACACCATTCATGTTAGATGACCAATCTTACATGATAGAGTGTATTTTGAAGTGTCTACTTTTAAGATTCCTTACTACCTTTTATAGTTTTTTTTTCAGGCTGTATCTGAGTTTCTACAATCCCATTGGCTAGTCTTATTAGGCTTTTTGCTAAAACAAACAATCCCCGAATAGCCAATAAACAAAACTGGTACAAAAAAAAAAAGTCCACCCTTTCATTTGTAAAAGGTGACATCTTCAGATGCTATATTTCATGGGCTTCATAAATGGATACTTAGCTCATGGGTCATTAACAATCCTGAAATGAGTGAAGAGAGGGTTTTATTGCTGTTTTGACATTTGGGGTATTTATGTGATGACATCTTTTCTACTGTGACTTGTACGCTCCTGTGAACTTGTCTGTCACACCTTTCCCGGTCTTTACTTGTGCTGGATTTTTGCTTTGAGCTGGAAAAAAAAAAACAAAAAACAAATACCTAAAACCACACCTCACCACACTGTAATGAAGATCAAAGTGAAAAAATGAAGAATGGCAAGACATCCCAGGTGTGTCTTTAAATCTCCGGAAAATTTCGCCCCTGGGGATTCTCCATGCTTCTTGCCAGAAAGGGCTTTCCCTTTCAGAATGTAAAAAACAGTTGCTTCTTTTTCTGTTGTAGATGGGGAGTTCGAGTGGAGACCCGGCCTGCTGTCACCCCGGTTTACCTGGGGTATCTGGTCACTGTCATATTGGCACTTGCCCAAGACTTAGACAAAACCGCTAGAGGACCGTGGGGTTCATTAGGTGAGGTAAAGGGGTGTGTCCATCTGTTTTTAGAGTACACGTTAGATTAGCCTGTTTTATTAGGAGCCAAGAACGACATTCACTGTGAATCCAGTTCATCTCTCAGAGTGTCGCTTTGCTAAGTATTTCACCCTCTTCCTCTGAAAGACGTGGGCAGGTGATAAAGGTCAGCATTTATTGAGTGTTTACTCTGTGCCAGGCCTAGTGCTAAGTGTTTTTACACGCACCATCTCATTTAATCCTCATAGCCCGAGGGTGGTATTATTATCGTTTTTAGAATTGTCTTTTTTTAATCGAGGTGAAATCTACATAACGCAAAATTCAGCATTTTAAAGTTAATGGTTCGGTGGCATTTAGGACATTTACCGTGTTGTGCAACCACCACCTCTATCTAGTTCCAAAATATTTTCATCACCCTAGGAGGAAACCCCATACCCATTAAGCAGTTGGTCCCCGTGTCTCCTTCTCCCAGCCCTGGCAACCACCAGTCTGTTTTTCAGTTCTCTGGATTTGTGTGTTCTGGGCATTTCCCAGAATTGGAGTCATACAATATTTCTCCTTTTGTGTCTGGCTTCTTTCATGGGAGCGTGATGGTTTCAAGGTTCATGCATGCTGTAGCCTGTGTCGGTACTTCATTCCTTTTGATGGCTGAACAAGATTCCATTGTATGCAGAGACCGTGTTTTCTTGATCTGTTCATCCACTGACGTCCCTTTGAGCTCTTTCTACCTTGTGGCTACTGTGGAGAGAGCTGCACGAACATGCCTGTACAGGTACTTGTTTGCATACCAGTTTTCATTTCTTTGGGGTATATGTGAGGTTGGTATTATTTTTATCAGTATTTTATGTGGAAACTTGGTACAGAGAAACTACGTATGCTAATAAGGGCTGGAGACAGGATTCAAACCCAGAGCCTTCATGTAACCACCATGTTATGCTGCTTCCCGCCTCCACACTGCGGTGCTGTCCCTGGCATCCTTCCTGGGGAACTAACTTGCCCGCAACAACATCTCTTTAGCATTGACATTGAAAGTCTAGCGGCAATGGAAGGACTTCATGTGGGATCCCTTTAAAGCTTCCACTGCTCTCCAGTAAAAAGTGGTGTTGGGAGGCATCCTTCTTTATTCTTGAACTTCAGCTAATAGTTAAAACTAATTTGAATCTATATGGCAAGTTACTTTTATAAAAGATTTTTGCATAGGGTTTTCATTTGGCCCTTGTAACAACCATCTGAGGTTGGAAGGGCCAGCTTTATAACTTGCATCTCCGTTTTGCAAATGAAGAAACTGGGGCTCAGAGAGGTTAAGGAACTTGCTCAGGGTCACACAGCTTAAAGGTAGATGATCCAGGGCTTATGCTGCGTTTCTGTGGTCTTTCCGCTGTGCCATGCAGTTATACAAACTGCCTTCTTTAAATCGAAAGCCAGTTGTAATAAAGGAATGGTATTTTAAAGCAATCATGCCATATAATAATAGCAGCAATAGACGGTTCCAGGATCTGTACCTATGCTCATGCACCAAATATAATCCAGCACAGTCACCTTCTGCCAACATGTGCTCATCAGCACCTTAGTATCCAAAATAAGCATCATAAAAGCTCTCAGCCCCAAAAGGTACACCTCGTACCCCAGAGTCTATCTCAGAGTTTATCTCTGGAAGCTGTTCACCCTTGGTGACGTTACGGTTTGACTACAAACCGTAGTTATTTTTAACAAAAATAAATAACAAAAAAATTGGTTATTTTTTCTCTTTTTAAATACCTTCCCCTATCTTCCAATTTTCTCAGGTCATAGGGACCACCTCCTTTTTGAGATGAGGACCCTGGAAATGAGAGACATCAGGTGGGCAGTAAGGGCTGGACTCAGAATTCCGGGCGCCTTTCTAGAACTTCCCAGATTGTTTTGCCTTCCCGTGGAGGGCCAATCCCACCACACTTCACCCCAAGTACTGGACATGGGCTTTTACGTAGCTTCTGGTCTGTCTCATTCCTCATGGTGGGTTTACCGTTCTACTGCTACCCACCTCCTCCTTTCCTGTTGGCATATTTGTTCAGAAGATGTCGCATGGAGGTGGGTTCTGTGTGATGAACTGCCATTAATGAGCAACGGGGAAAGCACTGCTTTCCAGGATGCCTAACACCAACACATGGCCAAGGTTAGCACTGTTTCTATAGCAGCAGCCGAGGTGGTACTTAAGTAGTGAGATTATAAATTGAGTGGTGAAGCTGTTTAGATTTTCCCAAAGGAGCCTGAGTGGCTGGTGTCTCCATCTTCCCTCAGCCATGAGGGACGATTCTGCCCTGCTGATTCATACACTGCTGCATGTAAAAATAAACTCCAGCCTCATTACTCTGACATTTTATTTCTGGACTTTTTGGATGCAGCCATAAGGCTTCGATGGCCAATTTAACCGATGGCCTAGGTTTATTTATTTATCAACTCGAGCAACATTTTCCATCCAGTTATTTCATTCCGTTTCATAGATGAGGCGTTTGTTCGCTTGACCAGGCTGGAAATGAACCGTATTTTGGGTTAAGGAAAAATAAGGAATTGAAGCTGATGCACCAGAGATTGACGCTGGTGGTAGATAGGTCTGCAGCATTGTAGCTCTGTGCCTGACCGCAGTAGTGAGGTGCGATTGCCTTGGCCTTAAGCTCTAGAAGATTAAATGTACAGCAATTTCCTGAAGCTGAGTTATCTCGAGGATGAGAGGAGCTATTCTGGGGCCTTAAGTGACCTTGCTTGTGGGTGGGCGGGATGTGACCTTGGACGGGAGGCCCGCGTGCCTGGTCCCTCGCTCTCCGTAAGCCACTCACTGCCATGGAAGATTAAGGGAAGAGGCGAACGACGACAGCTGGCCTGCCACCCCTCGTTGTCTTCTGAGAGTGGGTGCAGTGGGGCTCAGTATGGGGACTTCTGTGGCCAGTAGGAATCTGGCAGAACTAGTGGATTACTGGTTTGGCAATGTCTCCCGAGCTTGCCGATGAGACAGTCGCCTTTGGAGGGTGGCAGTGGGGGGGGGGGGGGGAGTGTTGTGGACCATAAAGAAGCTCCGTAGGCTCTTCCTCTGGAGAATTTGGTTCAACAGATGTGGGGTGGGACCCAGGAATCTGTATTTTAACAAGCCTCAGGGGATTCCTTGTACCAGGCATGCTTGGAAGATGCTGGCTTATAGTCAGAGGCTTGGAAATGTGCAGTCCCACGCTCTTGTCTTCTTTTCTTCTGCAGTGTTTTCCCCTTTTTTGCCTTCATGGCTCCTAGGGAGATGACTCACATCCCTTGGGTCTTACCAGTTCAGCGTGCTCCAGGGGGATTTCCATCTGTCAATAAGTGCATCTTCTTGCCTTCCCGAGGGCTCAACAAGCTGGAATTAACACCCCCAGGAGCAGCCCTCACCCGGGACTGGAGAGGAGTTGGTGTATAAATACCCCTGCTCCCTCGCCTCTCAGGTGGCATAAAATCTGAGCGGCATCTTGTGCCATTGGGCTCGAACTCCGGTCTCCCACAGTAGTAACGTGCATGACAGCGCACTCTTTATAGGCTGCCTTTCCTTCCTGTCTCGCTTCCTCGTTTCCTTACCAGCATTCCCCTTGCCTCTCAAATTTTCTCCAGTCAGTTCTACTATAACATGACATGAGTTCCTAGAAAAATCACCATGCTGTGCAAAATTGTGCAATAGAAACCACGGGTCTTATAGGATAAATGAGACTAGGGGCACGCCACTTAAAAACTTAGTAGCACATAAAAAAATAAGATGGGAACCTAATAAAAATGGTAGCACGGTTTTGCACGTGTTGTATGGTTAAGAAATGCATAAGTACAATAGCTATGGCGCTCTACCTAGAAAAATCCCTGCAGGTGGCTTGCAGAAGTGGGCATCAGAAGGGTTGCAACTTGTGAGTTATTGTGAAGGGGTAGTTGGAGGATTATTGGGAACCAGACGGGCAGTTGTAACCCCAGGTGTGGATGGCAGGGGATCCTAATGTGAACTGAGGGAGCTGGTACGTGTTTGAGGTGTGTGCATGTGTGTGCATTTCGTAAACGTGGCTCCATTCAGCTGGGTGCACTTTTCTGTGTTCCTCTACTGTTTCTTGCAGACAAAATTGCACATAAACAGATACGAAATTTGCGTGATGTTCAAATCCTTCCCTAATGCATCAGTCAGGTTGGAACAGATTTGTGTTTTCAAGACAAGGGTTAAAGCAGAGCGACTGTACTTGCATAGGCTTCCTGGTTGCAGGGCTTGTTTCTAAACCTAAAGTAGGATACCTACTAATGGCAGCTTTATGTTGGTTTTATTTTTTAATTGGACCTTTCTTGGGTTGAGCAAAGGTGCTCTCAAAACACAAGCCCCTTCACACCCGGATGAGTTCAACAGAGACTGTGGCTGGATGTAGGAAGTGGCGTCTCCAGCCAAAATGTCCCCACAGGAGGCTCTGCACCCCCAAACCGTATGGTCTCACCCACCCATTATCTTGTAAGCCACTAGGGGACTGCGACCCTGTTGTACAAGTCCTGAAAATCTTGGTTGCCTATTTGCAGTTTCTTGCAACTGATTTAAACCTAAAATCAAATGTCAGATTATTATGAGCTGGAGCAGAATTCTGCAGATGCTCAGTTCCTTCCTTTATTAGGAAAAAGAAAGATTAACATAGAACCTTGGGAGATATATTATTCACCTGCATTCAGTGCTTCCCAGGAGGTAAAGTTACAGCATGAGCTCAGCTCATTCTTAATTTCCCATGGTAGATTACAAATGGGTTCTTTTCTGTTCTACAACTTCTTTAATCTCAGTACTACCTGATTTCTCCCACATGTAGCTGTACACAGTCAAGCAACTTTTATACCACATGGCTTATTTGTTTAACCGGTCCTGCTTTAGTTTCAGAGTCATACCTTCTGTAGCCTTGATTTTTGACCTGGGCGTGCACCCAGGCTGCAAGATCAATGTTTTTCACAGTGTGGACTTTCAGACCACCCACATCAGAATCCCTAGGGAGCTTGTTATAAACACAGCTTCTTGGGCTCCACCCCAGACCGCCTGAATCAAAATATCTTGGGAGTGGGGCTCAGGGATGTACCTTTTCTACAAGCTACCAAACAATGCTTATGTGCACTCAAAGTTGAAACTCAAAGGTTTAGGTCAGTGAGTCTCAACTGGGGCCAGCTCTGCCCACACACCCCTGCCCCGGGGATATTTGGCCGGGTCTGGAGACATTGTGGCTGCCGTAACTCAGAGGAGAGTGCTAGTGGCATCTAGTAGGTGGAGGCCGGGGATGCTGCTGGACATCCTACAGTGTGCAGGACGGCCCCACCGCAAAGGATGATCTGGCTCCAAATGTCAATAGTGCCAAGATTGAGAAACCCCGGTCTGGACCCTTAGGGATTTCTCCAGAGTTGGCTGCACTTCCAGGGCTGTTTCCTTTGTCATTATTTGCCTTGGTTTCTTCACATTTGGGTGGTTTAAAAGTGACAGAGTTCTCTGGATGAGCACGTTGGACAGCCTGGCAGCTTCAGGTCGGTGGAATCAGTGTGGTTCCAGGTGGGGTTGATAGCTGATTCGTAAAGATGCCTTCTCCAGCATCCAGGAGTCGGACCGTAAATCAGGTCAGCTCAAGTCACTAGAGATTAAGGGCTCTTGCAGAGTTAGAGCAAATACCACAAATTTGGAGATGCAGAAATGGGCCTTGCTGCCGGTGTGTGTAGATTTTTTGTCAAACATAGTCGATTTTTAGTACCTCACTGATACGTGCATGATACAGTGAAAGCTAGCCCTATTTGTCACCTAGGACAGTGCCCGCACTGGGACTTGCACGCTTCATTTGTTATTGACCCTTGCTTACTGAAAGATCTGGAAGCACCTTCTAAATCATCAAAGAGGAGTTTGTGTCATTTCAACACTGGGAGTATTCCATTGTGCCATGAATTTTGGAAAACTGGTAATTCACATATAGCGTCTCTATCGTATGCCAAAGAATATGTATCTCCATTATAAGCCTGTTATGCAGTGATAAGGTTTGTCAGATAATCTACAAAGAAGGATGGCTGGAGTGCTACTTAGTGATATTTTACAAGTTCATGTTTATTATTAAAATGTTTTGTGTATGCCGTAGCTTGAAGGTGGAACCTCTTTCATCGGTAGCCTGTTAAAGTCTGGAAAACACTTTGGGATCTTTTAAAATTCTGGAAATGTCAACATGGTTGGGATAATTCTAACAGCTGACATCTATTGAGCACTCAGACAGGCCAACAAGAGCACTAGCCATTGGTATTGTCATCTTTCTGTTTATTATACTCATGGGAGCAAGTGGCTCTTTTAGAAAAACATTCATAATCATTGAGAAACAACATACTCCAGTGAGAAGATCATGGACGAAAGGATTTAGTCTTGACCTCTGCCATTAACTAGCTATTTGACCTCCATCCCTCTGGGCCTTTGGGGTAAGAAAGGGGAGTGGGATTAGATTCCAACCCAGGATGCACATTAGAGACACCAGGGCCTGCTGATGCCCAGGCCCAGTTCTAGACCAATGAAATCAGAATCTCTGAGGTTGAGGCTCTTGGTGTCAGAAATGAGCCCTCCCTTTTTTGGTGGAAAATTAGAGGACCAGAGAGAGAGAAGTGGGGCATGAAGGTATCTAATTTCAAATGCTGTTTGTTTATAATGTACTTAGAGAAAATCCATTTATTTTAATTTAATTTCAGTTAAGCCCTTTCTCATCTCAGAAAGGACTTAAGGTATCAGGGGAGGGGAACTAATATTGAATGTCTCCATCCCTTCCTCCTGGGAAGAGTTTCATAGAGAAGAGAATGCTCTGGTGTATCTCATCAACTCTAAAGCATAGATGAAATCAGAGTATTCTAAAGGTAGTTGATTGTATCAGTCAGGATAGGCCTGGTAACGAGTGACCCCCAGATCTCAGTGGCTTACAACAGTAAAAGTTGATTTCCTGCTCATGAAAAATGTCTTTCATGAGTCAGCTGCAGCTCTATCCTTCACTACCTTCACTGTAGGACTGAGGCTGATAGGGTCATTGTCTGCCTAGAACACTGCTGGTCCAAGTGGTAGGTGGGGGAAGAGAAAATGGCTATCATGCGCTTGCTTTTAATGCTTATGTTGGAAAGTGACACAACATTAGTGCTTACACTTAATTGGCGAAAGCAAGTCATGTGGCCAAGCCAGCTCTGAATTCAACATAGCAGAGATGGGGATGTGTCAACCTTCTGCAGGGATAAGGGTGAGAACAATAATACAACCCGTCACAGCAGCAAAAGATGCTGTAGTAAGAAGCATGCTAAACTCCCATCTACCCAAGTGGTGCCCGAGTGGCCACAATCTGAGGTTGGCTCATAGCTGGCATGGCCCGCCTCTCTTTTTCCCCCTGGTGGTCTACTAGAGTTCACTTTCACTCTGAACACACCAAACGAGAGCCCCTGAGGCCTGTTATAGCAATAACTCCTGTCAGGCTGGCCTCTGCTGACCTTTGGCCTTTCCAAAATCCTTTCATCTGCTGAAAGATACTCGTTTGCTCTCCACGTGGATTTTCTGATGACCTGAACAGAGACCTAGGCTGGGCCCAGCCTATTCAGCTCTTCTTTCTTTTCTGAAGAGGCAATGAAGAGTGATGGTGGGCGACATTGGTTCTCCAATTTGGTTGCCCCTGAAAGTCACCTGAGGAGCTTTCCAAACTACTGACGTTTAAATCCTACCCCCAGCTTGGGCCTGGGTGATTCTAATGCAAACTCTGAGGACCTCTGGTTCAAAGCACCTGCTTCCAAGCCGGCTGAGACCTGGGTTCCGAACTTGACTTCTCCATTTCAGAGCTGTGTTGCTTTTGTCCAAGTTACTTTATTTCTCTACTCCCTGACTTCTTTTTTTTTTTTTTTCTCTAAGCACAGTTTCTTCTTTAATGATCCTGAAGGTGGTAACTACTTTGAACACAGATGTTAGAGTCGAAAGAGAAGTGTCTGGAGATTCCCGCTGTTGTCAGAAGTAGTTGCTGATGGTTTGGGTAGACTTTGGTGGTGCTGATTATATGAGAGGTGGCTAAAGCAGTAAGCGTTGCACCTTGAGCCAGCGCTGCTGGATGATCAGTGTAATGCTTTTTGTTTTTGTTGAGGTTATTGTTATCATGCTGCAGCTTGCTTCCTGTACTGCCCCAGCGCCTTCTGGAGAATCCAGCTGTTCTCAGAGGTTGGCTGATGAAGGAATGGGGTGCTGTAAAAGCCACGCTGTGCTAGTCAACATGATTGCACTTCGCCATGGTCTGGGTTAAGGTAATGAAGGGAGCGCTCAGCTTTCCCTGACTTCTCAGGGCCTCAGAGAAGAAAAACAGGTTGGGACCTCCTTGGTCCCTCACCATTCTTTCTCCCGTATGCAGCCCGGAGGGCTTCTTTGGGGGGAAGCTTTTATGTTCAAAGAAAAAAAGAATGAAAAGCAGCGATTTCGAAATGTCTTTCCATGGCTCTGCTGCTTGTTTGACTTTCCCGCATGAATGAGCGGGCTGTTTGGAAGTGGGGCGCATTTCCCTTCCTCCCAGGGCCTTCCCCAGCCAGCTGGGCTCGGACCACAGGAGTGCTTGCACGCGCACACTGTTCCCCGGATGTTCCTGCATGTGTTTGGGTTTCACTCTGAAATTAAACAGGAGGCATGAGAAGTGCCGGGAAGAGGCTGGGTGGCGACCAGCTTAAAAGAGCTCTAACCACTTGCTTCTGATCTGATCATGTGTCTTTGTGGTTAATGATAACCCGCTGGGACCACCATCCTGGGAGACTTCCCTTAGGGAGGGGGGATGTTGTCACTGTGGAACCTCCCATCATCCCTACTCCTTTTAAAATAAGCCTGCGCGGCTGTTCAGCCTTTGAATGTTGATTTGATAAGTTCCTTGCCTCTTAGTGTCTCAGTTCCTGAGATGAGTCTCCCCGCCCACCCCACCACCCCATTTTTGGTTCTGGAGCTTTAAATAATTTAATGAGTCAATGTTAAGACTTATTATTTCTGTTTCCAGGAACTATTTCCTGATCACTCCTAATTCTTTGCATATGATACACACATCAGAGAGTTAGTTCCGTTTGACATTTATGAATTTATGGGAAATCTCATCTTTGTAGACATTTAAAACTTGGCTGCACCCATCTAATCGGCCCGAGGGAACAATTTTGCAAGAGTCCCTGAAGGATCAGGCCAGATGACCAATAAAATGCCATCTCTATAAATTCTGATTTCTGTGGGCTTTTGGTGAGAAAGATTTTTTTTTCACTTTCCTTTTTTTTCTCCCCCCACCAACATGGAAAAGAGGAATGTCTCGGAATGATTAAGATCTAAGAGTGGATGACGAAAGCACAGACAGTGATAGTGTCACGGCTGCCAAGACAGCCGGCTCTGTAGGGATTTGGGGCTGGCTCGGAGCACAGCCTGGATTGCTCACACTCTATTTAGACAGAAAGGAGAGCTGCGGGACCCACAGTATTTTACCCCTTTTAGGAATTGCTTCTAGAGTTGTGGTCCTCCAGCTGGGCTGGCTGCAGGACATCAAGTTTAAGGTCGTGTTGAGAGGAGTCATAGGGGGAGAGAGGGAGAGGGTGGATGGAAGGAAATTAGCAATTTGTACATGGAGTTTTCCGAAGAATGACTGGAAAGCAGAAACACATTTCCGTCCATCCCGAATGACGCCCTCAGTAATGGGATGAGATTTTGCAAGCGCGACCCCTCTTTTGTAATTGAAAGTTTGATTGGAAGATGGCGGAGAGACCGGAAGGGGGGAGCGCATTCCCAGCCCCCGTCCCCTTCGTTGCTGGCTGTATTTTAGAGCCTGGTTTCTCAAAGTGGGGTCAGTGGAACCAGCAGCGTCGCATCGCCTGGGAGGTCGTGAGAAGTGGAGGCTCTCAGCCCCACCTCAGACACAGTGAATCAGAACCTGCATTTCAACAAGAGCCTGGGCTGGGTGGATTGCGTGCACAGTACAGTCTAGGAGGCGTTGCTTTTGGGAGTTTTAAAAAGCCACAGAGGGTTCTCTTGCTGGATTGACCCTCCCTAACTCAGTCACGTCCCATGTAGGGGCCCGACTGGGCCCTCCCCGAGGAGCACGGAGCAAGGGGCTGCCTGTGTGCTCTGTGACCTCACATCCGAGGTGGAAATAGGAGCGCTCTGCCTCAGAAAGCCTCGTTGGAGGGATGGCGTGGCCAGGGGGCGGCAGGGGGTCAGTTGGAGGCTCCTCTGGGACTATCCCCTTCCCTTGCCACGCAAATATTTGTTGTCTGGTGCCTTATATATTTCCAAAAGTGCTTCTTTGGGAAGAGACGGTGCTTTTGCTGGCTGAATTTTCTTCGTTCATTCATTCATTCATTCATTTGACAAAACCAAATATATTTTTATTTGCTACTAGTGCATTCTGAATATCAAGCTGGCTAAGGCCGGGTGCCCGTAGCTGAGGCAAAGTGGAAAATTAAGAAATGGCCTCCGTTTTGCTCTATGGCCTTGGCGGATCGGGGTTTGGCTCCCATTCTCTGGACGGTTGCCTCGTTGCTGCGTTGTGCTTTGCAGGGGAAGCAGCCCACGTGCTTGGCCCGTAACTGTGTTTCGTCAAATCAGAGCACCTCAGTGTCTGCCCCCCTGGGGGCTGTGGAGGACTTGGAGGGCAGAGACAGATGGGTCCTGGGCCACAGCCACCTCCAGCTCCCGGGCCACTCGGGAGATGGAGTCCGCTGCTCTCCGTGGCATTTTAAGCATTCGTTCTTCCCGAATCTTCGCTTTGTCCAGCCCCTGGGTCGCCTGGAGCAAGCTGTCACATTCGTGTGTGGACTCTGGCCTCAGAGAAATGCAGGGACCCCTCCAGCCACCAGGCTGTCCTGTCGGATGTGTGGGCCGCGGGGGGACTGACTTGGGCATGTTGTGGCCTTGGCTGTTTCAGGATGGTTCGGCCTGCTGGGTGCCAGAGCCTCTGAAGGGAACCTATTTGCGGGGGGCGGGGGTGGGTAGGGCTCTGTGCCGGTCCCACAATCTCCCCCTGGGGCAGCTCACACACGTCTGCTCAGATGGTAGCCGGAAGCCTCTGCGAAGCAGCCCCGAGCCCTCTGTGGTCCAGGTTTCAGGAGCACGGCCCTGGCAGCTCTTCCGAAGCTCCCGGCGCTGCCATCTGGGGAACCCGGACTGGACGCTGCTCAGGCCGGGCTCGGAGCAGCTGCGGCCTGGCCTGGAGCAGGGAGAGCCTTTCTTTGTGAAGCGTTGGCTGAGGGGCCCAGAGTGTTGCCTTCTGGCTCTGGCTGCCGGCCTGGGAGGAGGTGCCTTGTGACGCTCTCCCCGAATCTCTCTTTCCTTTCTTAGAATAATCCCTCTCAGAGGTAGGTGAGAGCCCAGCAACTGAAGCCCCGGTAACCGCGGTTGGGGCGGTGGTGCGGCTCCTTTGTGCAGTTATGCTGCATCTTTTCCCCGGTGCCTGCCTGGTGCCACCCAGAAGTCAGGTTTGCATGGCAGTCACACTCTACAGGTCAGGGGTCATCTGTGCGGTTACTCCATCCAAGGCTTGTTAGGAAAAGAATGGCTAGGGAAGACTCTTAGCCTGGGAAAAATTCTCACGTTGGTGACTGTCCTTTGAAGAGTTGACCTTTTGGTTGACCTCCGCAGCCAGCAAGATGCTTCCGGCCCCGTCTGAGCATCGTGAGTCGGGCCGGGGTGCCCCGGAGGTGGAGTCTGGTGAGGGGGGGTGACAGCAGGAAGCGCGACGCGCCTGGCGGCTCTGCCGGGAGCTGGGCGGGCGCTGAGCGCCATCAGGCTGACTTTCAGGGCCCGGCAGGAGCGCTGGGAGGGAAACTGAGGTAGCAAACCAGTCACAGGACTGGGTGACCCAGAGGCCAGTAGGAGACTCAGCAGCAGGTGGCACTTGAGCGACAGAGACCCGCTTCTCCAGGCAGGGGGGTTCTTCCAGGGCCCACCCCGCCCCAGGGTGGCAGGGCCCACACAGCAGGATTGCTTATCCCCACTAAGCAGATGAGAAAACTGAGCAGCCGTGAGACCTCCGAGGCCCCTGATGGCCCAGAGGCAGAGCCAGTAATGGGGGCAGTTACTGCAGATGAGCTGCCCGCAGCGGATCTTTCCACGAAACGTAGAAGACTGTCGAGACAGGGCCGCATCCAGCGCCCCAGCGGACCATCCTGGGACCTGTGAGTTCCCGCCTGTCTCTCTCTCGGCTCCCCGGGCCCCCTTGCGCCTCCGCAGAAGCACAGTCTCTCTCACAGCGGTGCCAGCACACGAACCATACAGGCTCCAAGCACCACCGTGGAAAAGCCACAGGAAGAAAATGTTCAAAAGGGATCGAACTGTGGCCTGGAGTGGTTTCAATTTCCTGACTTTCAAGACACACATCGTCCCAGAGTGCCAGGGGCCTGTGGTCACAGAGGCTCCGTCTCAGAAGACTCTAAGAGGGGGTCCTTTCTGGGGAAGGCTCTGGCCAGCGCCTCGGAAGGTGGCCGGGAAGGGAGGCTGCTCCCCAGTTGGCTGCTCGTGATGTTGTTTGTCGGTTTCACTTTTTATTTCTAGGAAACTTATAGGAAAGTCGCATGAACGATACAAAGAAGTCCTGGATATTTTTACCTAGATTCATTACCACATGCCTGTTTTATCTCTTCGCTCTTTCTACATTTATGCGGACTTGTGCTCACACACACACACACACACACACACGTATTCATGTATATATGTAAATTTTTTTCTGAACCATTTGCCAGTAAGCTGTTGACATCAAACTCCCTTTCCCCCTTGTATTTCCTAAGAA
The DNA here is from genome assembly GCF_009873245.2 of Balaenoptera musculus. Lineage (NCBI taxonomy): Eukaryota > Metazoa > Chordata > Mammalia > Artiodactyla > Balaenopteridae > Balaenoptera > Balaenoptera musculus. The sequence goes on from NC_045806.1 coordinate 14,040,749, forward strand.
CAGGAATATTCTCTTACGTAACTACAAACGGCTATTAAATGTAGGAAATGTAATATTGATTTAACACTTTTGTCTAATCCAGAGTCCATATTCCAATTTTGTCCCAATAATGCCCGTTATAACACTTTTCTTATGGTTCGCAAGCTAGTTCCGAATCCCACATTACGTTTTAATTATCCCGCTCTTTCGTTTCTCTGAACCCAGAACAATTTATGTTTTCCTTTGTCTTGTATGACCCTGGCATTTTTGAAGAATGCTGGCCAGTTATTTTATAGAATGTCCCTTAATTTACGATTCTCTGATGTTTCCTTGTGTTTCAATTCCGATATATGCATCCTTGGCTGGAATGCTATGTAAGGGATGGAGGTGACCTGTCCTTCTCTGGGGGCCATATCAAGAGGCGCAAATGTCCATTTGCCCCTTATTGCTGATGTCAGGTCTGACCACTTGGTTAAGGTGGTCTCTGGGTAGTCACTCTTTTCCCTTTTGTAATGAACACGTATACTTTGTAGGAAGATACTTTGACACTATGTAAATATCCCATTCCTCCTCAAATTCTCTCCACCTAGTCTTAGGGCTCATTGATGATTCTTGCCTGAATGATGGTTGACTCTGATGGTTGCATCCATCGTCCCTGCTATCTTTCTGAATCCAAAATAGTCCTGGATGGGGTGAGGAGGCACATCCCTCCTGTGGAGCTTAATAGCTGAGTTCACGGGGAGGAAGGGCCTTGACATCCTCCGTGGGCCCTGTAAACCAGTCCTGGTCTGTTGGGTATGTTTTGACATGTGTAGTAACTCATTTTGGAAATACTTATTGGATACTAGATGACTTTGGAATAACCTTTTTTTTCCCCCAGTTTTATTGAGAAAGAATTTACATACATCACTACGTAAGTTGGAATAACTTTAAATGCTCTACAAAAAAGGGTGGATTTTGGTCACATGTGTGATAAATTATTTTTGTGGCATCTGCTGGTAAAATTACACCTGGATCTTTTACAAAGTGTTGATCAGCAGAAATCTGATCATAAAGAGAGTATTATTAATACCTTCTCACCATCTGAACCCTGCTCCAGAGAAAGGAGGGAAATTAGAGAGACTGTTTGAACTCTGAGAAGGAGGGTTGGACTGGAAAGGAAAACTAGCTATTAGAAGCAGATGAATTAAGTAAAACATGAACTTCCAGGAACGCTTCAAAATGCTTGTGTGGGAGCTCTATTGGGTGGGGGGGAGGTGGGGTGAAGCAGTGAATGGCATTGCTAGGAATTTTGGTTTTTTATTGATTGGATTCAGAATGAATGCTTAACCAGTATCTAGCTCGTTTGTTTGGCTCTAGTTTTTGCAAGCCATTGACTGCTATTTGCAGAAGGGGTTTCTGTGGGAGAACCTCTGTTGTTTTACCGGGGCTGGAATATTAGGTTCTTGGTCTTGAGTTTTGCCTTTTCAAATAGTTCTGTAGAGCCCACGGAAGGAACAAAGGACCTGTGTGGGAGGTTTCTCAGCTCTTGTGTGCTGTTATAACACTGGTTGTTCCAGTTCCCATTAAGGTAACTTTTTAGAACGGCAGTGAAAGCTGAAAGTGGACATGGCGGAGAAGCAGATGAACAAACGCCAGTGAGTCCCGTGACGTGTGTCCTTCTGGAGCAGTCCTTCCCCTGTGCTCCGCGGGATGTGCATGTGTGTGGACACGGAGAAGAGAGAAAAGTGAAAGAGAGAGGAAGCTTGTGGTCCCATACATTTCAAAAACGCTGCAAGTCCTAACTCCCTCTCGGAGGATCAGCAGGGGAAAGAGCTCAGCCTGTGCTCAGCAGGGAGAGGAGCTCAGTCAGTGCTCGGCAGGGAGAGGAGCTCGGTCAGTGCTCGGCAGGGAGAGGAGCTCGGTCAGTGCTCGGCAGGGAGGGGAGCTCGGTCAGTGCTCGGCAGGGAGGGGAGCTCGGTCAGTGCTCGGCAGGGAGAGGAGCTCGGTCAGTGCTCTGGACGGTACGCCTTTGCCGGGGAACAGACCACCCCACAACTTAGTGGCTAAAAACAACAAACATGTATCTCGTCTGTGGTTGAGCTGGGTGGTTCCCGTCCGGGCCTGGCCTGGCCCCTCTTGGCTGGGCTCTGTCACGTGTCCACGGTCAACTGGCAGGTCAGCTGGGGACTGACTGACCTCGACTGGCCTCGTCCAGGGTGTTTCTCCTGGAGGTGTTTGCTCAACCTCCAGCAGGTTAGCCCAGGCTTACTCACGTCCTGGCCACAGGGTTCCGAGCCCGTGGGCAGAAGCCCCGCTGAGACTCAGGCTCAGAATTCATGAGACGCCACTTCCGCCGCAGTGTATTGGCCAAAGCAAGTCCCGTAACCGAGCCTAGTTCCGGGGGTACCGGAGAAAGACTCCATCTCTTGATGGGACGGCCTGCAAGGTTCTCCTTGCAAAGGGGTGGAGATACCGGGAAGGGATGCTGGGGGCCATCTTCGCAGTCTTGCGCAGGGACCAACTCAATCTGTGACTGGCTATTATTTTTAGCTACATTTCTGCATTTGGGAAAATGCATAGGGAAGGAGGAACATTAGATACAGATACTTTATAATTACAGAAGTTATTTAAAAAGCTTCAGTGTGGATCTAATGAGTGAATCCAAGTAAAGCGCTTTGAACTAGCATGCAGTAAGTGCTAAGTGTTGATGTTGTTATTATTATAATGAGTGGGTGTGCAGCCTTACCTAGAAATGCAGCTGGGGATTCACTTGACACAAGGTGAACAAGCTTCAGATACGTTCGCAAAATGGATAATCGCATGCGTTGCAGCAACAGTGAGTGCAGACCAGACAACTTCTTCCTCTCGGGCGCCGGATGCTGGAAGAGATGTCCAGTGTCGCCTTCTCTGACCAGTTCACCCTGTTTGGCCTGTTTCTGACAGAGGTCAGAGTTCGGCGGGTTATTGCTAGACTGGAGTCTGTAATAAAGAGGGTACCCAGGTGTGAAGGTTTTTATTTTCTCAAGACTTCTTCTTTGTTTATTTAGTTAGCCTTTATTAAGTGCTCTGCAGACTCCTTTGTTATTTGATGAAGGTGGCGCCTAACTTTCCAGTGACTGATTTGGCTCCTGAAAGAGGAGGGGGTGGCCTTGCCAGCTTCCCCAGGTCTGTCCCTTCCAAGCACTTGGGGAGCAGTCCACTGACCACAGCCAAATGCCCTTGAATTCTGCCTGCACTCTTGACTCCAGGCGGGGGGCCAGGGAAGGAAACCTTCTCTGCCCCTCTTTCACTTTACTTCTTGGTCTCAGCGGTTCCCCTGCCTTCCCTGTGCAAACCCCCCTGACATTCGCTTCAGCACATCCCGTGTGTGTGTGTGTGTGTGTGTGTGTGTGTGTGTGTGTGTGTGTGTGTGTCCGTCCAGAAGACAAATTCTCGGAGGATTAAAAGCAGACACAATAGAGGGAGTGCTCCCTTTTGCTTTAATCACTTCAGGATGCTATGTGTTGACAGAAAGTGTGGTTAGTCTTCAAGTTTAAAGAAAGGAGCATTCAGGCTGGCGCTTGGAGTTTTTTTATTGCTTGGAATTCTTCAAGTAAGTTTGATAAGCTATCTGCTGAGCCAGGAGACACTCCCTTTTTAATTGGCTTCTCTGCCCCTTTGGCCTGCTCACAAAAGCACTGCTACCTTCCAAGGGACCTATATCCCGGTGACTTCTTGGGTTGGAAGACTCTCCTCTCCCCGGGTCTTATCTGCAAGTCGAACTGGAATTTGAATTCTTCTTGGCTGAAGCCTGTGAGGTCTTCCTTACATCGGTGTATTTTTGCCTTCCATCTCTGCTCCTCCTTCTCTGTATTTCTTCCTTCCTTCTCTTTCGCATCCCCACCCCGCCCCCGCATTGATTGGTGCCTAGTGACTCGTTCCACCGTTCCCTCTTGTCTCCTCTGGCTTCCGTCTGGGGTGTGATTCTGCCCCACTTCCGGTGCGGCCCCTCGCTCCCTCCTTCCAGGAGAGGACTGTTCTTGTGTCTTGTGTTGGTTACCTCATCCCAGCCTTTAAATAAGTTAGACCCCCAGAAGGAGAGAATCTTCCCTTCAGGGTGCTACTGACCCTTGAATCCTGAAGTCCAAAAGAATAACTGGGTCATGTCAGCGCTGGGAACTCAGAGCAGAAGTCCCAGTTCTGGGTGGCTTGGGGTGGCAGTTGTGCTGGGTTGACCCACACGGGAGCTTCATGGCGGCTGATCCCTGACTCTGCTCTGAGGAAACAGTTCTCTCTGGGAGTGCTGACTAACTCACCCCTTCTTCAAAGAGTGCTTGTGTGACTTTAGGGTAGAATTGCTGGCTTAAAAAAAAACCAACAAAAAAAGGAAGAAATCAAAATAAATGAAAACACCCACACTTCAAGGCAACCCCTATGAATATATGTTACACTGGAAATGCCCCATTTCTCCAATATTTATAAATAATATGGTCTCCTCAGAATGTTCCAGATCTGTCATTTGCAAAAGTTAGCCAGCCCTGGGCCACCATCCTTCTTTGTAAGCACGGTACACTGTAACCAACCCGACTGACAGCTGAGGGAGGCCCAGGGTGGTGGTGGTGGCTTGACCCGTGTCGACGCAGACCTGAGCCCCGGAGCTGGCCGTGCCTTTCCTGACACCAGCCCAGCAGCAATATTGTCTGGAAGATGGCCACTCCCGGGATAGCTCCTTCGTCTTCCCCTCTCCTAGGGTCATTTCAGTAAACACCGAGTCATATCTGTGGCGTGCGTCCTGTGTGCCAGGCACCCTGGGAGGCCTTGGAGAGGTGGCGGTGAACACAGCCGTCAGAGCCTCTGCCCAACCGGAGCTGCCACGCTAGCGGGGGAGACAGGCGATGCAGGATCCACAGAATGAAGAGTGATACGATGCCAGGTGGTGCTGAGTGTGCCGCTGACCGGGGATGGAACGTGCTGGGGAGGGGATGAGGGAGACCTCTCAGGGGAAGTGACACTGATCAGACACCTGAATGAGGCAGGGGAGCCAGTCCTGAGTGGCTCGCTGTCTGGGGAGGAGCATTCCGGCAGACGGACGTGCAAAGGCCCTGAGGCGGGGACGTGCTTGGCAGAGCCGTGGAGGAGCCACATCTTCGGCCCTGGGAGGCCAGGGGCGGGAACTTGGGTGTTGGCTCTGAGCGTGAGAGGGGCCAGTGGTGGCTTTGCGGTGGGGATTGACGTGCCAACTGTGCCTCCCAGAAGGGGCGCTTTGGCAGGTGGAGACTAGACATCGGGAAGCCAGGGCCCCGGCAGGGAGCCAGTTGCGAGGTCATGGCCGCAACCCGAGAGAGAGGCTGGTGGCTTGGACTTCCCTGCCCTTTCTGGCTCCCAGGCTCTGTCCACGGCCACTGTGCTGCTTTGTTGCCGGCTCCCTCCAGGAAAGGGAGTCAGGGGAGGTAGAGTCACCCTTTGTCTTCCTGGGGTAGACTGATGACTCTTGAGAGCCCCCCAAGATGCCGAGGAGGGCCTGTGCGCTAGGGTCGGGAGAACAAGGGCCTAGCAGGGGTTTGGACCCCTCCCTCCCTCCCTTTCTTAGCACATCAGCACAAAGGGACCACAGCTTGACTTTCTGAAGCCAGTCAACCACCATGGGCTGCTTGTCAGGAAGGGTGCCACGTAAGCTGAAATGCTGCTCTAATTTCCACATTATCCCTTCCTGCTGCTTGATGAGTTTTTTAATTAGAAGACGCCGTATTTTCTAGGGAAAACACTTTGAACAGAAGAAGACCTGATTTAGCTGGAAACGGATGCCTTTATTACGTGTCAGAGAGCTTAAAAAAAATTGCCCGTGAGCTGTCCATGTGTGGATGTCTCCAAACACAGGACAACACGGCACCAGAGCGATCACAAGAGACACAGGAAGGGCTGGGGGCACGGTGGATGGCTTGATCCCCGCTCCGGAGCGTGCAGGCTTCGGCTGGCTCCAGTCTGGCTAACGCTGCAGTGCCTTTAGTGTCGCTGAGCTGTGGCCCAGAGAGCTGACTCGCCGGTTTTCCAGGGGAAAAAATCCGCTCCCTCTACATTCCCACTGCAGACAAGCAGCGTAAAACCGAAATGAGACCCAGCCGCCCAGAGTCCACAGAGACTCCAACTCAAAGTCTTTGAATGATTTATTCAATTCTTGCCACTTTGCACATTTTCCCTAAAAAAAAAAAAAGAAAGAAAGAAAAGAAAAGGAAAATCAGTTTACAGTAGCTGTTAAAAAGCAGGAAGGTGACCTTCTCATCAGGATTCGACTGGTCCCAAGAGAGAACTTGTAAGTGTCATTCTCATGAGGAGATTTCATGTGTGGGAGATGACAATGTGAATTTCACAGGACAGGAAGTCAGCTAAAACTCACCTGCTTTCTGTTTACCTGTGTTGTTTCTCTGTTTGTTTCGTTTGTTCTCCCCTTTGTGTCTCCTGTTGGCCTGTGCCCTTCGCTCTGCTTCCAGGCTCCCTGGATGGCCTGCTGCTTTGTGGCTTTTGGCGCTTTGGTGGCAGCTGAGGGGGATTGGATCCCTCTATTTCTGGGCCACAGAGAGGAAAGAACAGAGATGCTTTCCCTGCAAAGATGCTTTCCCTGCTTTCTCTCCAAACTTGAACTAATAAAACTCCCCTCTTAAAGGAGCTAATGGTTTAAAAATAGCTCGAGGAGAACTTGAAAGTGAGTTTCAGCAAACACACCTAGTAATCTCTGGATTCAAATCTCTTATCTCCTCTCCAGCCAGGCTGTTGGATGAGGTGGGTTATTCTGATCTGCTGGGTGGGTTTCCAGCCCTGCTGAGTGAGGGGCCTGTGTTGGGCTTTCCCTGGAAGAGGTTGGGCTAAAGAGCGTGCCGTCTTTCAGGTTTCTGGAGAGATGGTGATCTGGCTTTACGCTGGCTGCTTTTTTGTCACCGGTGAGCAGATGAATGGTCTGCTCACCTTGGACCCTTGGACCCTTGCTGCTCAAAGTGTGGTCCTGGAGCTAGTAGAATCGTCACCTTGGGAACTGGTTAGAAATGTGGGATCTTAGGCTCCACCCCTGACTAATAGAGTCAGAATTTGCTGTTTAACATGATCCCCAGGGGATTCATATAAACATTAGTGTTTGAGAAGCACTGGTCCAGAGCAGTGGTTCTCAAACTTGAGTGTACATCAGAATTACCCGCTTTAGCCATCACGCTGAAACATGGATCTCTGGGTCCTGCTCTCAGATCCATCAGGTCTGGGGCAAGGCCCGAGAATCTGAATTCATTCATTCATTCATTCATTCATTCATTCTTACTCAGCTTTACTGAGGTATAAATGACAAAATTGTGAGGTATTTAAAGTATAAATCACGGTGATTTGGTATATTTCTACACTGTGAAAGGACTCCTCCCATCTAGTTAATTAACATCATCCATCGCCTCACATATTTATCTATCTTTTTCTTTCATGAGAACAGTTAAATTCTACTGTCTCAGCAGAGTTCAGTTATACAATACAGTGTTTGAGAATCTGCATCTCTAATGGGTTCCCGGGTGATGGTGCGGGGCTAGGGTCTAGGACCACACTTGGAGATCCCTGGACCCTCGCTCAGCCCGTGTTTCCTGTCTCCTTGTAAATCATCCACACTAACCTGGGCCCCCCTTCTCTGTCCCCTTGATTCCCCTCTTTGGGGAGGCAAGTTCCTCCCCCTTGAGAACCTCCCCACTTTGTGCCTGTGAATCCAGGCCCACCTCACCTTTCTCCATCCCTCTGAGCTTTCCCCTCCCCCTCCCCCTCCAGCAGCTTCCCAGTTCTTCTCCAGTGCCCCCAACCTCCCAGTTAGGTTGTAAGTTCCCTGTGGACCTCCCTCCCCATCCCCCCCCCCCACGTCCCGTCTATCACCAGATCATTTGTTTCACCTCCCAAGCGCCTCCCCTCCACGCTGACCACCTGCACTGTGGTCTCCCTGGCAGGAGTCCTCAAAGTGGTCTGCTTGTGGCCTCTCTTGCCTTCAGCCAGTTTTTTTTCCAGCCGCAAGTCCCAATGACCTTTTTAGAGTCTCCCCCACCATCACTCCCTCTCCTCCCCTGCCACTGCTTCAGCCCTTTCAGTGGCTAACCATTGGTTAATACCAGTTAAGCCCTCCTGTAGGGGGAAAGACGGAGGGATTTGTCCAGTAAAGCATTTTACACATCTCATAGAAAAGCCTTGTGCAGCTGCCTGATATGTTACAGAACCATTGTCGCCTTCACACCTCATTCTACAGCCAGACTTTCTGGGTTTGAATCCCAACTCTGCCACTTAACTCCAGCCAAGCCACTTAACCTCCCTGTGCCTCGATTGCCTCATCTGTGAAATGGGGATCTTAGCCTACAGTCCCGAGCATGGCCAGGAGTCACTGTGGGTGGCCCCTGCTGCGCTCACCCTGCTCTGGCCTCTGCTCCAGCCACACTAGCCTACTGTCAGGCCCCACGGGGCCTTTGCACAAGCTGAGATGCTCCCCCCAGCAACCTCACCTGATTAGTGCCTCAGCAGCCTTCAGATTACTCTCCAGGCTTCCCCAGGGAGGCCTGCTGTGACCCCTCCCCACCTGGGGGGTTTCCTTTGTTACAGACCCACGGTCTCACCCTCAGAGTCCTTCTTGCTCTTTGAGATTGTACATTCGAAGTGTCATGATTGAATCGGTGGGTGTCTCTGCTCGTGCACTGTAAGTTCTATGGAGCAGGGACCTGATTCATTTGTGTTGGTCCCTGTATTTTCCGGAGCGGGCGTCCAGAATGCACCCAATAAATAGCTGCTGATGAAGCCAGTGGCATCCTTTGCAACTCCGTGCAGTGGCTGCACGCTGTGCACATCTCGGGTGGACTGTCCGCCTCGTGTAGGGGCTGTAGGGGGGAGTGCAGGTCTCCTAAAATATGATACTGAGAAACAAAAAACCAGACTCCCCTCCAAACCTTTAACAACTGCCTTTTAAAAACTGTCTTACATATATAAGAATTCGGGTGTGAAAGTCTCCATAATTGGTAGCATGAGGCGACCCTCGAAGTCAGGAAGGTTTCTTTGCTCTGGCTTTAATTAGGACAAGCGGAAACCATTTCTCTGTGAATTAACCAGGCCATCGATGTACGCTTCTTCAGCCCTGACTGTATGCCAGGTGGCGGGCTGGAGCCCTAGGAGACGGAGCTGAATGATGCACTTTCTGCCCTTGAGGGGCCAGGAGGCAGGTGGCAGGCCCCAGAGAGTTTAATCGCGGGGTGGAATTCAGTAACACTATGGACGAGGGCGTCAGAAGCGTACTTTGACCTTAGCATCAAGCTTAGTGCTCCCGTCACTGTGCGTTTCAGAGCTTGAGCCGTCACCATGAGAAATCTACAGAATGTCTTCAGGGAGGGGCTGAGATTTGGGTACTTCAGTGAAAATGTCAGCGTTGTTGGAAGGGGCCCAGACCAAAGAAGCAGCTGGAGCTGGGGAGCAATCCTGACCCTGTCACTCACCGGTGCCCAACTTGACACTTTCCTGAACTTCTCTGAGCCTCAGTTTCCTCATCTGTGAAATGAGTATAATAATATCTACCTAGAGAGCCACGGTGAGGAACAAACAAAATGATCCATGTAGCACACTTAGCACAGCGCCTGTAGGTAGAGATGCTGGATGTCTTGTTGCAATCCATTTCAGGCCTGCAGAGCAGTGCCTACCGAAGACTTATGTGGAATTTTCTATGATGAACGACAGCCGTCAGCCAGCCTGTGAAGTTGCTGGCAGGCATCTGCCCTGCCCACCACACAGGACTGCTGGGGCATCAAAGAAGTGCGGGCGGGTCAAAGCTCTTGAAACAGTGAAGGTCACTGAAGTGGCTTTATATGGCATCTTCCCTAGTTCCTGAGTCCATGTGCTTCCACAGTTTATTACTCTAAGTCCTTTACTTATTTTTCAACAACCTTTTTCGTAAGGCTTCTTGTTGTCTTGTAAAATTATGGATTAAAAAAAATATATATGTCTAAAGCCATCAGGGAATCATCACTTCCAAGTACTGGGCACAAAGTGCCGACTCGTGCTGGGAAGGTAGGTGGGCCTTCGAGGCGCTGGCACAGCCTTGGGTTTCAGAGAACCGGGTCTGTAACCTGACGCAACCCCTTGGGCTCTGTGACCTTGGGCAGGCCCCATGGCCTCTCTAAGTCTCGTTTTGTAGCCTGTACAGTGTGGTTTATAGTAATGCTTATTCCAAGGACTGTGTTGAGGAGTAAATGACATAGGTACAAAAGTGTCTAAAAACCTGTCCAGTGAATTGTCAGTTTCCCTTCTCTTCCCATTAATATGCACTTTCTCTAAGCAGAAGTCTTGTCGGCACTTAACAGAATTAATTACAAAACCAAATTAAGGGAGTCTGTGAGTGTGATATTTTACTCTTTTTGATGATGATTTCTCTCACCTTCTGAGGGAAAGAAAGGCTTCTGCAGAGTCTGTCTGAAAAGTCGTGTGTGTGTGTGTGTGTGTGTCCACCCCCACGTTAACAAACTTTTCCCAGGACACACTCATGACGCCCTGGCAGCTGATGGGTCTTTGGAAGGATTTCTGTAGGTTTGGGACCACGACTTAATTTCATGAGCCAAAAATTGTATATTTCGATGACAGAACGTTAGAGGAGGCGTCCTGGTCACAAGGAGGCCAGTGTGGCTAGTGGTGCCTGGGACATTGGCTTCTGGGAGGCGATGCCATGTTTTTCTTCCCCCTGCCCCGTGGCTACCTTTGTTCACCGCGCACACACCCTCAGGAACCAGTGTGGTTAGAAACCTTGGTGGCCTTTGCTGGATTTTGTGTTGCTGTAGCTCTCCTGTTTTGAAAGTTAGGAACTGGGGCTGGGAAAGCCAGCAACCACTTGAGAGAGAGAAATTAAAAGTGCAGTTATGGCTCTAGCGGCCCCATAAATGGCAACGCCCCGGTGCCTGGGGCTTCATGAAGGACCCTTGGCCAGATCTGCTTTGGGGGTCCAAAACTGAATGGTATAAACTGTTCCACACATAAAGACAAGTGTTTAAAAAATAATCTGGGCAGTTTCTATGAGCCCAGGTTGTTTGATTCACGTACTGAATAAGTGACTGGATGCACTGTTCAGTTTAGGTCTTTGCATCTCTAGCAGATGCTACGGGTGCCCACCCGTGTGTTCTTTTTTTTTTTTTAAATAAATTTATTTATTTATTTATTTATTTTATTTTTGGCTGCGTTGGGTCTTCGTTGCTGCACACGGGCTTTCTCTAGTTGCGGCGAGCGGGGGCTACTCTTCCTTGCGGTACGCGGGCTTCTCATTGCAGTGGCTTCTCTTGTTGCGGAGCACAGGCTCTAGGCGTGCGGGCTTCAGTGGTTGTGACACGCAGGCTCAGTAGTTGTGGCTCGTGGGCTCTAGAGCGCAGGCTCAGTAGTTGTGGCACACGGGCTTAGTTGCTCCACGGCATGTGGGGTCTTCTCGGACCAGGGATGGAACCCGTGTCCCCTGCATTGGCAGGCGTATTCTTAACCATTGCGCCACCAGGGAAGTCCCCACCCATGTGTTCTTGATGTCTGCTGTTCCGGTACATACCTGGACAGCGTCCCACTCCAAGGAGCTACAGTTCTCAGCCTGAGAGCTTTTTCTCAGCCTGCGAATTAATGCTCCTGGGAGCAGCCTTCAGTCAATAAAGAATGAAGTTGGAGGATCAATACCCCAGCTTTCTCACTGCTCAGGTGGGACACCTCTGACCTGTGTTTTACAGTATCCCCCCAGAGTCCCCCAGAAAGATGGAACCTCCATGGCCCATGGTGGGAACCTGTTTGATAACCTACTCTTTATGGCTGCCTTTCCTTCCCTATGTCACTTCCCCAGTGCGCTAGCATGCTTCCCAAATACACTACTTACACTTGAATCTTTGCCTTGGGGTTGGCTAATCTTTGTCTTAGGATTCCCAGGGGAAATCCATCCTCAGGCAACATTTCAGAGTGCCCCTAAAAGAGAAAAGTAATGATCTCATTTACTGCAGTTTAATATAAAACCTGGGTTACCAATCCCAGACACGTTGCTGTCTCTGGCCTTGGGCAATTCACTTCATTTCTTGAGATCTCGCCTTCTGTAAATGAGGGTCATGGGGTGCTTCAGCTGGGGTGCGAGAGGTGGTTTGGCTGGGACAGTGACTTGTTGTGTGGGATGAACTGGGCATCCCAGGTCGTCTTGCATCTCTGGCCATGCCTACTAAAACCAGTAGTAGTGGGAGGCCCTCCCCTAGTCATAGTGAAACAAAACACCCCCCGCGCTGCCAAATACCTGCAAGAGGCAGTGCCACACCCCCCCCCCCAGTCGAGAACTGCTCCTAGATCATTTCTGAAGTCCTTTCTAGTTTGGACGTTCTCCAATTAGTTTATCCACCAAGAACCTCAGACATGGAATGGCATCCACCATGGCATATTTCAGTTGCGGGGTGTGGTTCAGTGATGACTCTGGAGTAGATTCTGTGATGTCAGATAGAACCACTGACTTGCCTCCTTCTTAAAACGTTGAAGAAGGAAACGTTTAACTCGGTCCCTCTGCCTCCTTAAATTCCTTGACTCGTTTTCCCCTTTATTCATTTGTAGTCAGTGAGGAACTTTAAAAGCTTGCATTGGCTCTTAGAGCAGGCTCACCCTTGGGTACCAGCGTCTCTGGTTATCTCTACCTTGTCAGAGACCCACAGGTATAGTGTAGAAGAAGAGAGAAAGAGAAAGTTCTAGAAGGTTGGCTTTGCCTTAAGCAGAGTCAGATTTGCGATTTATTCCCGAGCCGTTTATTGTTCTACCACTGGAGTGTTTTGGGGGCCACCACCATTTTCCTTTTTGTTTCTTACAAGAGGGTGCCAGGAGCCCGATAAATTGCTTCTTTTTCTTGAAGAAAATCTAAAAATATGTCCCAGTGTGGGAAAGACTGGTCTCGTTATGCCACACACCTAGCCACTGTCTGACAGGTAGGAAACTTTTCATAAATGTGGACTGGATTGACTAATCAACAAGTTGTTCGCTACATGAAACCTTTGAGAACTTTTCTTTGCAAAGATTTTTTTTTCCATTCTAAAAAGGCATTGGAAGACCATGCTACCATGCTTCTTTGGTGTGAGGTGAGCTTAATATTTCCAGGAGGGAAAGTCTAGGGGAATTTTTATCTTGATTTTTCCATAAAATGATTGAATTGTGGAGATAAAGTGAAATGTGAGTCATAAAACTTATTGAAATAGCAGCAAAGGCTTGCCAGATAGGAAGCAAAGCAATGACTCTTGTCATGTCCAGGCAAGACAAGAACCAATCCAAAAGGGGAAGAAAAAAGGGGGCATTTTGCTCCCATCTTTCAGGTAGGCATATGGCATCAACCTTGAAGTGGAGTTTCTGGGAGACATTTTGCCTGTTCTGTTAGGCTTTGTTTGGCATCAGCAAAATTCACCAGCCGAGCGCTGGCCAAAGCACCACGGGGAGATGGGGGAGCTTGATCTTTAAATTGGATTCCAAGCATAATGAACGATGAAATAGCTATGATGACCAGTTTAAGTGGGGGGCAAATCTACCTCTAGAAGTAGAACAAGACAGAATCTCTTTGCATAAGGAGGAGAAAGCAAAATGAGTTAGAACTCAGTTATGTAGAAACTGAAGATTTTCTGGAAAACATGCTTCCTAGTCTGTCCCAGGCAGCGGTAACCACAGGGTCCTGCCTGGTGTTACCCTGATGATGTCAACTTTTCACAGCTCTTTAATTAACCCTGAGGACGTTAATTTCTGTAAAAGGACAAAGCCGAACTTCAAAAGAGGAAGGCTTCCGCTCACAAAAAATGGAGGCTCAGCACAGGGGTTCAGGCCACCAGTAAATGCGACGTCTGGCCTGGTGGTGACAGGGGAGTGCGTTGAGACAGAGGTCAGCAAAGCCAGAGGGTTTCAAAGCAGTGGGCATGGGGACTGTCCTGCTCGGCGTCCTGACCCGCCAGGCTGATGTCAGAGGGTTTATTCAGATTTGAGGGCCTTTGTTTGGGGGGATTGGAGTGGTTCCTAAGAGACAATGCCGGGCTGGAGGCTGGAGGCACACGACGCCGGAATTGAATTTGGGCAGTTGCTGAGCAGATGGGGATCAGAGGGGCGAACAAAGGGGAAGCTGTTCCCAGCACATCCACAGGAAGGGGGGGTCGGCAGAGCCAGCCACTGGCAGGAGGGCTTCCTGCGTGGCCTGGCTGGGGGGCCGCTGGGCCCCCATCTTGTGTGAGACAAAGCCTCCCCGGGGCTTGTGGGGCTCTGCCCGCTTTGCAGCCAGGCCCGTGAACTTGTCCTGCAGCTCACATTTCAGGGGGTTTGTGCCATGGCCTCATCTGGGGGCTGGGGAGGTTCCTGGCCTCATAGGATGTAGAGCAGAAAGTGGCCCCCTGGCTAATGCAGTCCCACACCCTCCTTTTAAGTGCGTTGAAGGAAACTTTCGAGACTCGGAAGTGAAGTGCTTTTCCTGGCTCGGGCAGCGTCCCCGACCGGCTTCCTCTAAAGACAGACACGGGACCGCGTGGAGCGCGAGCCGTGTGTTCGGGAGGTGATCCCAGGAAGCCGCTCAGGGACTGGGGAGGGGAACCAGGGTCCCCACGGTCGTGAGCAGCTCCCAGTGGGCAACCGGGGCGCAGCGTGCTGGGGGCCTCGGAAGACTGAGCAGCACACACTTCACAGCTTCCCACCCGGCGGGGCCAGTTGGTCCACAATTCCTGCCCCTCGTCAGTTGAGAGCTGCTCTCAGAGGCCTGGAGCCCCTGGCACTTCTGAGCCCCCGTGGCCAGAGAAAGCCCTCGGGCAGAATGTCACAGGTGCCCCGGGCATGTCCAGGATGGGGAGGATTCCCCAGAGGGGCTCCTAGTCAAGCTCTTGCCAGGCCCTCCGCAGCGGGGAGGCCGGCCTTTCGGAATCCAGGCAGGCACACCTCTGAGTGTTCAACACCCCACAGGTCAAAAACGCTTTCCTGTGCTCTTCGGGGTGCACGCTCCCCTCTTCCTGGGAGCACATTAGATGTTCAAGTGACACGTTCAGCGACTCTCCCTCCAGCCACTGCCCTTGTCTCCCTGCCGCCCTCTTAGCCAAGCTTTAACGAAGGCTGCGTGCCCGGCAGAGCCCTCCACCCGCATGGCTCGCCTGTTTGTCCTCTTTATCCCAACTGAGCTGCCTCCTTGTTATTGCTGGAAATACACAAGGTTCCGCCTCAGGGCCTTTGCCCTTCTGGTTCCCTCTGCCCGGAGCCCTTTCCCCTACTTTTCCGTCCTCTTTAGGGCGTCACTCTCAGCTTGCCCTTCCTGACCCCTTCATTTAAAATGTGACACACACACACACAAAATAAATTAAGACAAATAAAATAAAATAAAACGTGGGGCTTCCCTGGTGGCGCAGTGATTAAGAGTCCGCCTGCCAGTGCAGGGGACACGGGTTCGAGCCCTGGTCCAGGAAAAGCCCACATGCCGCGGAGCAACTAAGCCCGTGCGCCACAACTACTGAGCCTGCGCTCTAGAGCCCGTGAGCCACAACTACTGAGCCCGGGTGCCACAACTACTGAAGCCTACGCACCTAGAGCCCATGCTCCGCAACAAGAGAAGCCACTGCAGTGAGAATCCCGCGCACCGCAACGAAGAGTAGCCCCCGCTCGCCGCAACTAGAGAAAGCCCGTGTGAAGCAACAAAGACCCAACGCTGCCAAAAATAAATAAATAAATTAATTAATTAATTAATTTTAAAAAAAGAGTTAAAGGGCCTGAGTTGTTTTTTTTTTTGTTTTTTTTTTAAATTTATTTATTTGTGGCTGTGTTGGGTCTTCGTTTCTGTGCGAGGGCTTTCTCTAGCTGCGGTGAGCGGGGGCCACTCTTCATCGCGGTGCGCGGGCCTCTTATTATCGTGGCCTCTCTTGTTGCGGAGCACAGGCTCCAGACGCGCAAGCTCAGTAATTCTGGCTCACGGGCCTAGTTGCTCCGCGGCATGTGGGATCTTCCCAGACCAGGGCTCGAACCCGTGTCCCCTGCATCGGCAGGCAGATTCTCAACCACTGCGCCACCAGGGAAGCCCGACCTGAGTTGTTAAAAATAAATAAATAAAATAAAATGTGACACAACCACTTGCCTCCTCTGTCTTCCTCCCCTGCTTTCTTGTTCTCCGTAGCCCTCAGTGCCCGTGGCACGCTGTAGAATGTGTTTGTTTAGTTTCACCTCACCCATCTCCTTGTCTGAGTGGCCTCTCTAGAATATAACCTTCATGAAGGCAGGGACCACTGTCTGTTTGGTTTACAGTTGCGTCCCCAATGCCTAGAACCACACCTGGCACATGGTAGATGTGAAACAAAATGGTTGACCCAATGAATGGTACCATGGGGGTCCATGGAGATTAGACGACATTCCTCCTTTTCCCCCTCTCTAGCTCCTAGTGCAGTGCCTGGAAGGCTCACAGGCCCTCTCTGCCCTAAAGTTTAACCGCCACAGAGGCTTCTCCTCGTGCAATAGACAGAGGAGAGGCTTTGGGAGCCAAACGACCTTGGCTGGAACCTCTTGGTTCAGAGCCCACTTCCCTCAATGTCCTGGATGTTACTTGCTCACCAATATCCAGCTCTCCTCTCCTCCCGGGCACACGGAAGATTACACTCCTCAGCACTCTTCAATGGGGCAGGGCCACATGACTGCTTCTGGCCAACAGATTTTCAGTGGAAATGGCTTGTCACTTCCTGGCGGAGGTGTAGTTGAGCAAGTGTGAAGCCTCCATGTGCCCTGTCACCTGCCTCAGTAAACTCTCAAGCCAACATGTGGAGATGGTGGATCTTCTGAGTAATGATGTAGAGCAGAGCCTCCACTCTCTTGCTTTGGACATACGACATGGGCCAGAGCAAACCTTTAATTTGGGGGTAATTTGTTATTGCAGCATGACCTAGCCTATCCCAACTAATATCATCAAGTACTAGTGGTAGTGTGGTAGGTAAGTCAGTTCACTCTGAACCCCTATTTTCTCATTCACAAAGTAAACAATCTTTGTACCATAAGGCAGATATTCAACATGGGGGAGGGGGCGGTGCATGGGTGACAGTGCACATGCTTTAACTTGTGACTTCCACGGTAGCCCTAGGGAAGATATAGTATCTCGTCCAGGTGGAAATAGCATGCTGCCTTTGGAGTCAGAAGAGGAAACAAATTCCATGATGTCAGACTATCAGGCCATCAGGGTGTTTCTTGGTGAATTTGTGCCTTGACCTGGATTCTTTAGATTAAAGAGATTATCACCAGGAATGGCAGAACCGATTGTGAGTGATAAAAGCTAAAGCAATCTGGGCTGGGACAGTTAGATATGACATCTGGGGCTACACAGCAGGTGACTTCGGTATTTGAGAAGGTGGAATGTTGGCCCGAGGGAAAAAGATCAGTTGATCAGACCAGGACTACCAAGCATCTGTTTTGTTTTGTTTTGTTTTTTTGCTGTATTTTTTTTTCACATCTTTATTGGAGTATAATTGCTTTACAGTGTTGTGCTAGTTTCTGCTGTAGAACAAAGTGAATCAGCTATACGTATACATATATCCCCATATCTCCTCCCTCTTGCGTCTTCCTCCCACGCTCCCTATCCCACCCCTCTAGGTGGTCACAGAGCACTGAGCTGATCTCCCTGTGCAATGAGGCTGCTTCCCACTAGCTATCTATTTTACATTTGGTAGTGCATATACGTCAGTGCTACTCTCTCACTTCGTCCCAGCTTCCCCTTCCCCCCACGCCCCGTGCCCTCAAGTGCGTTCTCTACATCTGTGTCTTTATGCCTGCCCTTCCCCTAGGTTCATCAGTACCGCGTTTTTAAATTCCATATATATGCATTAGCATACGGTATTTGTTTTTTTCTTTCTGACTTACTTCACTGTGTATGACAGACTCTAGGTCCATCCACCTCACTACAAATAACTCAATTTCGTTCCTTTTTATGGCTGAGTAATATTCCATTGTATGTATGCCAAGCATCTGATTTGGGTGGTGGAGAGAGGGCGGATAGAAAGAGACAGCAGTGGGGATCCTTGTTCTTGATAAACAGTCAGCCCTCTGGAGAGCTTTGGAAAATTAAACCTGGTGTACCCTGGTTAGGGCAAAACACCAGGCATTTCCCAAGAGGCTGTGAATAATGACATCATCACAACTGTAAGAGTTCCCACTGAGTGAATGTTCACTGTTTGCCAGCAACTTGGCTTCAGTGGGTCACTTGACTCACCTCATGTCACCCTCTCCATCACGCTCTGAGGGGGACAATGCTATGATCCCCATTTCACAGATGAAGAAATCGAGGCACAGAGAGGTTCAGCAAGTTGCCTGGAGTTAAGTTGCAGATTTGGGATTCAAACCCAGACACTCTGGCTTCCGAGTGAGGTGTGAAGGTGACAGTGGTTCTATAATACATCAGGTGACTGCACAAGGCTTTTCATGAGATTAGTAAAATGCTTTTAATGGAAAAATCTCTCTTTCTTTCCCTCTGGAAGAGGGGTTACTTGGTATTTGTCTTCTATCTTCCTCATGGGCGCATTGTGAAGATGAACAGCTTGGTCAGTTGGTAGCCCATCACTCAGTTCAGTGAGTGTGGTCAAAGGTGCTAATAAATGTTGATAACGATAGTGATGATTTTTAACTCACAGGTAATACCACGTTTTTTTTTTTTATTGAAGTACACTTGATTTACAATGTTAATTATCACTGTACAGCAAAGTGATTTAGTGATATACACATTTTTTTTCATATTCTTTTCCATTATGGTTTATCATAGGATATTGAATATAGTTCTCTGTGCTGTACAGTAGGACCTTGTTTTTTATCCATTCTGTATATAAAAGCTCACATCTGCTAACCCCAAACTCCTACTCCAGCCCTCCCCCAACCCCCTCCCCCTCGGCAACCACCAGTCTGTTCTCTATTTCCGTTATCAAATGTTAATAAAATGGGAGGAAAGGTGTATGTGGTAAAGAATGTAGGTGTTCTGTCTAGACCCCCAGAATTCTTTTAGGGTGCCCCCAACACTCCAGCTTTGATGGCTCTCTCAGTGGCACACACCCCTGGTTCATCTTCCAAGGACCGTCCCTGGGCTCCTAGACCTGCTTTGCCCACAGGCTGGCAGAGACATATACACACACGTGCATGCACAGATGGACATGCCCACATACACACAGGATTTAGCTAAAGACTGAAGAAGGGGACGAGAGCCCAGCTCCCTTGCCACAAGCTGCGACAACTCTGAACTGTAACTTCCCCTCCAGAGTTCCCCGCAGCCTCGCAGGAGCTTTGCCCGAGACCCCACCTTTGCTCGGCTCTTCCCCTTCTCTGTCCTGCTTCTTCTGCCTTACCTGTCTCTCCTGAGAGCGTCTCTTTGATAAATCACATGCCCATGAATCTTCTTTCAGGATTCTTTTGGGGTCTGCTTTCTGTAGAACATGACGTAAGAAAGCGAAATACCAAAGGTCAAAAAAACTCTGCCCAGTAGCTGATAATCCCAATTTCAACGGGGAGGGGTGAGAAGAGGAGACATTGAAAAACACCCCTGTAGGGGCATCTAAACCTTTCAGTGAGGTGTGGCAAAGAGAGCTGAATCTTCTTGGTGTGGTCAGGCATCGCCCACTAGTTGTTCCGGAGCTGGGCCTGCTGCGAACTGATCTCCACCCTGGTGCCCTTCCAGTACCATCGTGCAAGGTGGCCAGAGCCTTTGCAAGCAGCCTGCGGAGAGCCTGCCAGGGTTCGCTGTCCTTGCACACCCGCTCCCCAGTTGGGAGAAGCAGTTTTTACATTTCTGCCACTTGCCTGACCTGCTGTGGCAAAGCAGCCCGCCGGGGAGCGAAGACTGGAGGGGCTGGCCATTTCCTTACAGCTTCCTGTCTCCTAGCAGTTGTGGCTTCCTGGGTCAGCCTCATAGGCATCTATTGTTCAGACGCCTGAATCCAACAAGGTGATACCTCAGGGAGCTTTTCCTCGAGGAAGTCCTGAATCGAGAGAGAGGGAGAGAGAGAGGGAGAGAGAGAGAGAGAGAGAGGGAGAGAATGAGAGAGAGAAAGAAAGAGAAGTTGAGATGTGTGGGGCTTTTACGTCAGGCAGCCCTGGATTCAAGCTCAGGATCCATCATTTCCAGGCTGGGTGACCCTGAGCAAGTTACGTGACCATTCTAATCCTCAGTTCCTCTATCTATGAAATAGGTATAATAATTGTATCTAGCTTGTGGGATTGTTATCAGGAGTAAAGGAGGTAATGAGTAATAACACAGTTTATAGCACATAGGAAGTATTTGATTCATGCTGGGTATTTTTATTACATATATTATTATTAATAATATTTTCATGAGTGCTTGACCATCTAGGGAAGGTGGTATAAATAAACCAGTGCTTCTCAAACTTCAGTATGCATAAGAATCATCAGGAGAGTTGGTAAAAGTGCAGATTTCTGAGCCCCACCCTCCGAGACTGTGATTCCACAGGTCTGCCTTTCTAACAAGTCCTGGTGATGCTGGTGCTACTGGTCCACGGACCATACTTTGAGTAGCATTGGTATAAACCACAGGACAGCATTATCCTTATCTGCAGTGGATATTCTGAAGCTTTGAGGGATGGATGCAATGCATTTCATCCTAGCCCACGCCACAAGCTACACATGGAATCATGTGACTTTGACCTGACTGCAGTTCCTATTTCATTTGGCTGTAGAGTTCATGCTTAACGTTGTCCTAAGCATTGATAAGACAGGAAGGCAGAAGCTAATGCCGAGAAAAACTGACATAACTAAGAAATGCTGAGAGCTGGAAGGCTGATCCCACTGCTGAACTTGAACGTACTTAGGAGTCAGAGCGTATTCTCATCACAGAGAAGTGAGGGTTCCCCTTCCCTGGGAAGGCAGGTGGAGCTGATGGAGGGAACTGTGTTCTTATCTGCTTTTCTTGCACAGAGTTCGTGCAGAGAAGAAAATAAGAGTGCTTCAGAAATACTCTTTGGGCAGTTCTTGATTTTTTTTTCTTTTGTAGTTATGAGTCATGCAAATCAAATACCACTGCTATCAAAATAAAGGGCTAGATTGCCCTCAGTGTCCTGTCAGTTTCCCCTTACATCTTCCTGTGCAGCGCCTTCATGCAGAGTTTGGGATTTTGCTCTCTTCTCCACATCCTATCTTTTTTCCCTTGATACCAGAGGCTCCTTCAACTCACAACTGCCTGGATTCGGGGAGTTCCTGAATTTGGATCTCCCTGAGGACAAAATGCAAGAGAAAGGGAGCTATAGGGCATCCAGAAATCATGGTTTCTTTTTTTGTGATGTCTTGCCGCATTTTCCCAATTGCCTACCATGAGGAAATATTATAATCAGAAAACCTCACTACTCTTTTCTTTCAATCAAGATTGGTAATTCTGTACATTGTCTGCAGCAACAGCTGACATTTCACAAGTGCTTTGTCTCAGCCAGGCAGACACTGTGCTAAGCGCTTTCAAGCATGCCATCATTGAATTCTTGCCACGAGGTGAAACGAGGTGTGAATCATTGCCCCCATTTTACAGGTGAAGAAATGGAGACACAAAGAGGTGAAGTAACTTGTTTGAGGCTGTAGAGCTAGGAAGGGGCCAAGATAGGCTTCAAATCTGATCTTTTGAACTCAGTTTTTAACCATAATGCTTCAGTTGTATATAACTATAACCACGTAAAAAATATAAGCCAGGCAAAAATTCTGGAAGGAAATACATCAGCATTTTGACACTGATTTGTCTGGATGATGCAGTCCTACAACTGTGCACTTTTTCCTTCTGTTCTGATTTTCTGATTACTTTTCCCATGACCATATATTAATTTACAATAAATAGACTTACTAGTCGAAAGAAAAATCACTAGCTCAGTCTCTTTCCTCCTAGTTCAGTGTCTGAAGTCATCCCAGGCAGGTGATCTTCTGTTGTTCTGTGAGGGGTCCCAGGAATATAAACTCTGCAGGAGCCCGTCAATTCGGTTAATCATTCTGTAGATTTACCTGCATGAGGCCCCTGAAAGGGGCTGACTCCATTATCTGGATGGAAGGACTCCTTGTAATCATGTACTTTCCTGCTGGGCAGGGACCTGCTGTCAGGAGGCTGTGCCCTTTGAGCTGTTCTTCCAGTTGTTAAAATGAGCTTCTGCTGATCACCCAAATTCCTGTTTAGCCACCTTCATGCCCCAAACCCTACCGCAGAGAGCTGGATGTCCAGGCCTAGAGATCAAACTCATGCCCTTGGCCTCTATTGGTTAGGGTTTATTGCTGCAGCAAGCAGCCCTCAAATCTCCGCAGCTTAGTGCAGTAGGCATGTATTGTGTGCTCAGCTAACAGTTTCATTTCATCGTTTTCTATTTCCACATTTGGCAGGAGATCCTCCCCTTGGTCTGAGACTAGGCCCCTCCCCCTTGTGGTTCTGCCTTACAGTTTTCCTTATCCTGTAAATCTGACCAGTGGACAGGGGAGTCTTACCCATGGGAGATGTCCGTGGGCTAGGTCTGGAAGTGGCACAGATCACATCTGCATTTTCCATTGGCCAGTACCGAGTCACATGGCCACCATAATTGCAAAGGAGGCTGGGAAATGTAGTCCAGCTGTGTTTGGAGAAGAAGAGATAACAGGTCCTGGGGAGCACATAACGGTCTCAGGTACAGGCACATTCGTTTGTTCAATGAATATTTTTGGAGTGTCTGCTGCGTCAGGCCCATTGATGCCGTGTGTGTCCTGTTGGCTGTAGGCATGAGGCAGTTTTGTGTTTTGTCTTTTTGGTCAGAGCCAAATTTGGAGGGTCCTACTCTAGACTACGTAAAGGTCGCTGTGCCTGACTTCAAATCTTGAGGGGGAGTGCACAAGGCGCTGCTGCCCCTAGAAACACCCTGGTTCCCATATCAGTCAGGATGCAGCCAGGAAAAGAGCGACCATGCCAGTTATTTTAATCGAGGCCATTGGTTAAACAGGCATTAGAAGACTGAAAAGGCAAAAAGTGAAACAGAGGTGGGAACTGCAAGAAGTAGCGACCACCCCCAGGACTGGGGGAACAAAGGGAAGGGGTAGAGGTTATCAAAACTGAGAAGTTCGTGACAAAGGATTAATCTCCAAAATATACAAGCAGCTCATGCAGCTCAATATTAAAAAAACAAACAACCCAATCCAAAAATGGGCAGAAGACCTAAATAGACATTTCTCCAAAGAAGATTTACAGATTGCCAACAAACACATGAAAGAATGCTCAACATCACTAATCAGTAGAGAAATGCAAATCAAAACTACAATGAGGTATCACCTCACACCAGTCAGAATGGCCATCATCAAAAAATCTACAAACAATAAATGCTGGAGAGGGTGTGGAGAAAAGGGAACCCTCTTGCACTGTTGGTGGGAATGTAAATTGATACAGCCACTATGGAGAACAGTATGGAGCTTCCTTAAAAAACTAAAAATCAAACTACCGTATGACCCAGCACTCCCACTCCTGGGCATATACCCTGAGAAAACCATAATTCAAAAAGAGTCATGTACCACAAAGTTTACTGCAGCTCTATTTACAATAGCCAGGACATGGAAGCAACCTAAGTGTCCATCGACAGATGAATGGATAAAGAAGATGTGGCACATATATACAATGGAATATTACTCAGCCATAAAAAGAACGAAATTGAGTTATTTGTAGTGAGGTGGATGGACCTAGAGTCTGTCATACAGAGTGAAGTAAGTCAGAAGGAGAAAAACAAATACAGTATGCTAACACATATATATGGAATAAAAAAAAAAAAAAAAGGTTCTGAAGAACCTAGGGGCAGGGCAGGAATAAAGACGCAGACATAGAGAATGGACTTGAGGACATGGGGAGGGGAAAGGGTAAGCTGGGACAAAGTGAGAGAGTGGCACGGACATATATACACTACCAAATGTAAAATAGCTAGCTAGTGGGAAGCAGCCTCATTGCACAGGGAGATCAGCTGGGTGCTTTGTGACCACCAAGAGGGGTGGGATAGGGAGGGTGGGAGGGAAACGCAAGAGGGAGGAGATATGGGGATATACGTATATGTATAGCTGATTCACTTTGTTATACAGCAGAAACTAGCACAACATTGTAAAGCAATTATATTCCAATAAAGATGTAGAAAAAGAAGAAGTTTGGAGGTGATACCCAGCAGAGCTGAGACCCAGAGCCCTGAGGACGAGATGCTGCCTGGCTCCCGTCGGTGTGTCAGGGGGGTGGGCGAGGCTGCTTCCGGGATTGCTAACACAAAACAAAACAGAACAGCCTGATTCTGGAACCTGTGGCCACTGCCCTAATAAAGGGCTATTACTAAGGGGATGCTCGTGGAAACAGGAAGCCAAGAGGCACAAGTCCCTTCTTCCTGCAGTCGCCGGTCTCCCTCTAGCTCCCCCTACTGGCAGAGCCCAGCAGGGAGCAGCTGGCAGAGCAGAAAGGAGGTGTGCAGAGTCCCAACTCCAGCATTACAGAGCAGGGTATAGAAAGGGTGGATTTGGAACTGAGAGACAGTAACTTAATAACTGGTGCCAGGGCTTCTGTTTCAAGCTCACATGATTTATGTCTTGGTTACATGGTGCAACCACAGTGGAATCTCACAGGGTCACTCAGAGAGACCTCCAAGTACAGTCCATTCATTCATCGGTTCACTGAACACATACTCTTGCATGCCAGGCATGTGCTCGATATTGGGGATAGAGCTATAAATAAGGCAGCCCTTGCCCACAAGGAGTTCACACCACATGCATGTGTGTACACATACGCAGGCACGCACACGCGTGGTATAAACAAGGAGAGGCATAGCAAAGCACTGAAAGCCACCTGGGCTTGAGAGCAGACTGTGGTTCTTCTTCGCTGCCTCCGTTAGAGGATTGTGTGGAAGTGAGTTTAGCTCTTCTCGTTGGAGAAAAGAGAGGAGGAGAAAGTGGCAGTGAGCACGGCCTTGGCCTGGCATGGAGAGCATCGATTGTTCTGCTGCCTGGATTTGCCCTCCAGCAAGCAGCCTTCCTGTTCAGGGGGCCAGTCAAGGGGAAGTTGACCGTGACTGAACAGAATGAGAGAAGTAGAGATTAAATGAGGGCAGTCCCTGCACGCTGGCCTCTCTGAGGCCTGTGCTTCCCTCCCTGGGGTGCGCAGAGGAGTCTCTCCCTTTGATTTGCATCTTTCAGGCATTTGCTGCTGAGCACTCAGAGCTGAATTGTCTCTAACACGTTGGGAAGGTGGTACATTTTCTGTGACTCTGTGTGAGGGGAGAGGAAGGGCCCTGCGGTTATGAACGGTAGATTGTTCCTTTAAGTTTTCCGCATTCATGTCCTCATTTGACATTGATTGAGCACCTGCTGTGTGCCAGTGACAAAGAACAAGAGAGATCCTACGGATTTGAATCCGTGGATGGTGTGTACTGCTGAGGCTCACCCCCATCCCTCTGATGCAGGAAAGTCACAAGTCATCCAGACACCCCCTTTATAAAAATTATGAGTGGCATCTTGCAGAGGAGGCCTGCCATTAGTTTTAGGACTGATGGAAGCCATTCACCTCCTTGGGCCTCTGTGTTCGCATCTTTAAAATGGGAAGTCAGATTATACTATCGATAGTTCAGGATCCAGCCAGTATGTATTGAGGGCTCACTCTGTACCACGCACTGCATCATTTCTAGGCTGTTGTGATGGTGACTTGTTTAACTTAGCATTTCTGAGACGGTCCTGATTTCCTATAATTTGATTCGTTTCAATAAAGGCAACCTCTAAATATATAACCCAGTGCGATCTAATATTTTCTCTTTTCTGTAGACTTTTGATCTGAGTTAGAAAATAATGAGGTCAGGTTTAGAGGTGGTGGCTCTGGTGAGGTAGTGGAGGTTATCTATTAACTTTTGCTGCAACTTAGTGACCTACAGGCACACACGCTTATTCTTTCCCATGATCCTGTAGGTCAATGGGCAGATCTGCTCTGGGGTGGCCTGGCCAGAGCTGGAAGGTCTAGGCTGGCCCACTCCCAGGGCTGGGGTCTCAGCCTGGACAGCTGTGGTAGCTGGGCCCCCTCCCCACGTGATCGCTCATCCTCCAGGGGGCTAGCCCAGGCTGGTTCACGTGGTGGGGGAAGGCCCCCCAGCAGCAAGAGAGGGCACGCCTCCAGGTCCTTCTGCCTTTCTCTCTTTGAGTCAGATTTGCTATTGCTTCTTGGGCCAAAGCAAGTGGCAAGGCCAAGTCAGAGTCAGCACGGGTGGGGATGACCCAAGGGCCATATTGCCCACAGTTTCCACAGGAGGTAAGAGATGCTTGAGACATTTTGGCGCCTTGTTTACAAGTGGGGGCCAGTGAGAGAGACGCGGGCTGTGATGGTGTCAAGGGCAAGGAGCTGGGTGAGAGGAATGGTAGGGCCACTGGGAAGTAGAAAATCTGAAGGAGGACCAGATTCGCCGAATGCGATTTTGTTTCTTCGCAGGTTGGGGTGCTGATGAGTCTCACCCCACCATGAACAGGCTACTCAGAGTCATTCCACAGATACTTCCTGAGCGCCGTCTCTTTGCCAGATCTGCAGATCCCCTAGGACAGAGGCTGAGGTGGAGGCAGTAATGTAGTGGAAACGTACGAGTTCTTGCCATGGAGATGATGGGAGAAGAGATGAGGAGAAACTTGAGACTCTGCTGGAATCTAGAGACACACACGTGTACACATGCACATGTAGCACATGCGCACACATACCCACACCTGCATACAGGCACAAGCGTGCATGGGCCCTACACGTGCGTGCTCATCCCCCCATACATGTCCACGTGTCTGCGCGCTCACACACCGCACGTGCGTACACACACCACGCACATGCGCAACGTGTACCTGCATGCGCGACCTTCCGGACAACCTCAGAGGACTTACAGAAGCCGGTCCCAGGGGATCCTTGAATTGGCAAACCAAAAGCAGGCTGCGCAGACAGGAGAGGGAAGGGGGTGGACAGTAGGCCCTGGGGGAAAGTGGCCCCGCTTTTCTTGAAGTTGAACGTTGATTCAAGAAACCACCACGCTCTGCTCTACAGAATGATTCCTGAAGTACATTTTTGTGTATGAGACTTGTCCCGTTTTTTTAAAGAACAGGGTTGACACGTCTGTTTAAATGAATTTTCCCATCTCGATGGACACATCTGGGGGGAACAAGTCTTCATGCTGATAACAGAGCATCGGGGTGGTGGGGCGGGAAGAAAAAGGGGAGGAGACCTATTGAAAAAGGTTTCAAGATGAGTAGCCCCCTCATTTAAAAAAAAAAAAAGCCAGGGTGTACATTAGCATCAGAAAAGCAGCCCACTTCAGCGCCTGCTTTCCATCAGGGCCTTCGGTGGCCAGTTGCGTTAGTGGCTGTGAATAATAGGCTCTTTTGGAAAATGGGGAAGCCAGCGAGCCTTGTCCCTGCTGCCCCGAGGGGCTAAGTTTTTCCTGTAAGTCCTCCCCTGGTCTCATCGTCCCGGGCACTGTCAGTCAAAACGTGGGCCTCACGCCGCTGGATGCAAGGGAACGGCGAGCCGCCGGGGGGCCTTCCTCTTGTTTGCGTTTCGAGGTTTTCAGCTCACCGGAGTGTCGTCTTCCATCCAGCACTCAGTGGCTTTACAGCCGCTCTTGGCGGTGGTGAGTGTGAGAACGCCGACGGCAGGAAAGCTTGGTCCGTTTGGCAGAAGCGGAGGGGACGGGGTGGCAGCTGCGGCCACGCTCCCTTACAGAAACGGGCACTGCCGATTCTCCCAGGGGAGGCTGATTTTCTCCGAGGTGGAAGGCCCGCTGATATCAGCACCGGGGAAGCAGCTGGGGGACTCGGGGGGCAGGGGTAGTGGAGAGAGAGAATTTATAAAGCCCTTAAACCCCGGCTCAGGCACAAGTGTGTTCAGATCGGGCCACATCTTTGGCCTGGAGGAGAGGACTTGCGCGAGACCTGTTGAGTCTGGAAGGGGAGTGAGATAGACACCACGAAGGCTTTGGAAGAAACACTGAATTCATTAGTACTAATGAACTGAAGTTCAAATGCTGGGCCTTTGGGCTGCTAACCATAGGGCTATGGTGTTTCTTAAGAGGAAAAAAATCAAGGTAAAGAAACAGGCAAGGAGGTGATTTCTTGACACCCCAAGCGCCCAGAGACAGTTAACTATTTTCTCTAGTTCTTTCACCATCGTGTGTGTGCGTTCATTCACACACACACACACACACACACACAGCTGGCTCTGTGAGACAGAAAGGAATCCACCTCACAGGACTCTCTGAGCTTCTTCCTGACCACACGTTTAACTCTTCCTTTTTAAAAATTATAAACCTTCCTTGGACTTGGCATCACCTCTCAAGGTCATACCCTAGGGAGACGACTGCTTTATTGTTTGGGTGCCTGTCAAGATTCTGGTTAAAGATCGGGCCGGCAGATGCTTGGGTCGGCCTCTGGTGGTACCATGGTGTTGCGGCAATGAACAGTCCAAGGCAGGATGTGGCCTGGGGCACCTGACTTTTGCTGTCACTTAGTCACAGGGTAGCCACTGGACCCCCAGGTCTGGAGGTGATCTGCTCCAGATGGAGCCTGGGGGGTCCCACCTGGAGGGACAGAGGTGATCTGGTTTTATGCCCACGGGGCTCCTCTGATTGCCCCAGCTCTACCCCAACGCCCTGGAGTTCTGGAGCTTAGCAGGGCGAGGTCACACAAAGTACCATCATCTGGCCCCATGGATGACTGTGACGGCCTCCTAACTGTCTCCCTACTTCTGCCTTTGCCAGCATCTAGTTCATTCTTCATGCAACCGCTAGAAGAGGGCTTTTAAAACAGGTCACATCATGTCCCTCCTCTGCTCAAAGTCATCCAAAAGTCACGTGTCTCACTGAGGGTAAAGCCCAAACCCTCACTTTGGGGCAGCCCACAAGACCTGCATGATGGGCCCCGGCGTCTCTCTCTTTCCCCCGCTGCCCTCGCTCTCCTGCTCCGGCTGCAGTGGACTCCTGGCCGCTTCCGGAACACACCCAGCACTTCCGCCTCAGGGCTTCCGCTCTCGCAGTTCCTCTGCCTGGAACACTCTCCCACTAGATGTTTGAATGGCTCCCTCCGTCGTCTCCTTCAGAATTCACCTTCACAGTGAGGTCTGTGCTGACCACCCTCTAGGCCCTCTGAATCCCCCTTCCTCACTTAATTTTTCTCCATAACATTGATCACCATCTAACGAACTATATATTTTACGCCTGTATTTTATTATCCTTCTGCACTAGAATGTAAGCTGTGTGAGGGCAAAGATTTTTGTCTTATTCACCACTGTACCAGCAAGGCCTGTGACAGCGCTTGGCGCATAGAGGAGCTCAAGAAATATTCTTAGAGAGGATGAATGGACCCACACCAGAGGCTGCTTTTCTGGATGGCACTAGAATGGTCGTAAATCCTGGTGCTTCCACTGAGCTGCAGAAGCCAAGCTCTTTCTCAGCTCCCGTGGCCACACCTCTAGGAACAAAGAGGGATAGCCTGTTTCCATGGCATCTATTAGAACTCCTAGGTCTGGTGATGGGGCGGTTTCCCCAGGACATGGCCTGAATTCACAGCTTCACAGCGGTGGGGTGCAAGGGCTCCAGTGATGGAACTGCTGTCCCCATAAGTGGCGGCACACACGAGACGCTCTGGGGCAGGTGATCAAATGGAGTAGGGCAGCCTCTGAACGGGCCTCCCTGACGTACAGACATCCCTCTCCTCCCTGCACGCCCCCTCGCCCTCCCCGCACCCCTCCACAGATGTCCCCGGCAGGAGCCTGGGCCTGACACACTGCAGCTGTGGGAGCAGGAGACCCTTATCTTGGCTGCCGTCATTCAAGGCAGGTGCTCCAAACAGACGCCAGCACAGATCGAGTGCCGTTTTCTGTAATAATATCTGCTATTTATAGCGTATCTGCTATGTGCCAGGTGTTTTACACATATCTTTAATCTTTACAAGAATCCTCCTGATGAGGCATTATTATTTCTCTTTAAAGAGAGGGAACTGAGGCTCAGAGAGGTTACATAGCTGGTCCGGGGCCAATTAGGAGAGCAAGTAATGGAACTGGGTTTCTACCAAGGTCTGGCTCCAAACACCATGCGCTGCATGACCTCCAAGGTTGCCTAGTACGGGAATGCAGGTGGTGCACTGCACAACTCCAAAGGCATCGTGAATGATGCTCTCTAGAGGACACAGCCCCCCTGACTATCTGCTGGAGTAGTACTTGGCTTAGGGAGACTGGTTGTATCAGTTAGGAATGCATCGCCCTGGAAGGAATAGAAAAGCTGAACTCTTGCGGGGCGGGGGCGTTGAACGATGTGGGATTTTGGTTTTCTCACACAGGCAAAGGTCTGGAGGTAGGTGGCTGCAGAGGTTGGGTCAGTGGCTCAACAGTGCTGGGTTTAGTGCCTCAGGTTCTCTTGGCCTTTTCGTCATTGTTGCAAGATAGCTGCTGCAGCTCAAACCATCACATCTGTGTTCTAGGGAGAAAGGAGATGGGGAAGGGGGGTGTCAGTCACATCGGTTCCCTTTTTATCATGAAAACTAAACTTTCCCAGTCTTCCATCTCCAGCTCCCAGATTTCTGCTCATGATTCATCCACCAGAGCTCGAGCACCGGGGCACCCCTAACTGTAGACTAGAAAGAAGTATTTTAAATTTCAAGGCGTTGAAATGGATGGCAACAAGGAAGAGGGTTGGAGAGGGAACTGTGGACCAGCAGTGCCTGCCACACCAATGTTTCCGACTTCCTGGCCGGGAGCATTTTCAGCAGACCCTGTGGCCAGCAGCGTCCCATTCTTTATTGGCTATGCCAAGGCAATAGGACGTACTTGTCCTCCTGGGCTGAAGTGTGGAAGAGGCATTAGAAGGCAGAGGGATGCTCTGATATGGTGTGTGACCTTCCTCAAACAGGGAGTGATTCTAGATCCCTGACGATGACATCAGCATCATCTGGGAGCTGCTTAGAAATGCAGAATCTCGGGCTCCAGCCTGGACCCTCTGAATCAGAATCTGCATTTGAGCTCAATGCCTGGGTGATCCACGTGAACATCAGTGTTTGAGGAGTGCTGTTTCTAGAACATAGACCAAGAACATGGGATCTTCTCCCTGACCTCCACCAACATTCTCACAGCTTTCAGCTCTAGTTTGAGCGACACATCCCAGTTTGCCCAGGGCTGTCCTGGTTTTAGCACTGACAGTCCCATGTCCTGAGAAACTCCCCAGGCCTGGGCAAACCACCCTATCAGCTCTTGTCTACGGAGGATTCCTTCTCTCCCTCTGCCTGTACAAAGGCGGAGCCAATAACTAAATGCCTAGAAAGCTTCCTTGCAGAGGTCAGGAAAGACAGCTAGAAGGGCTTTCGCTTGGGATATGGGATTGAACAAGGCCTGAGCTGGGACTCCTCAGCAGAGGAGTGGTGAGGCCCTGCCCTCCTGGGGGAAGGTGTAGAGAGCTGGCAAGGAGACGCTTAAGAACCCGGTGGGCTTTTCATCCGGGTGGTTCGGAGGTATCATTACTGGACTTGATCACACATCAACAGCCAGCATGAATGGGCTTTGGGTTAAGAACCTGGTAACACAGCAGATTAACTCTTTCCTCACTCCTTTCTTCCACCCCTTCGTGTTGCTTTCTTCCTTCTGCCAAGAAAACAGAAGAGAAATGCCTGAATCCCACACAGGAAGCACTTGTCATGAGTCGCACTGGTGACTCAGAGTTATTTTTCAGTCCTGCCAGCCAAGAGCAACAGGAATGAGCTGGAGTGATCTGATTTATTAGTGGAAAAACCCAACTTCTCCTGACCTCGCGCCTCCTCTGGGTCCTCCCCCTCCTGCCTTCCAGCCTCCTGCTTCATGCCCTGGGCGGCCCATGTGGCTGCCCGGAAACTCCTGTTTGGGGGGCCTCGGGGCCGACGGATTTCTCAGGCCTCACGCTCCGTTAACAAGTATGTGCCCCGGGCCTGCTGGAGTGGAAAGGAGAGGACGGGGCCCGGCTACTGAAGCCCGGTGTCTGAGAGCCACGCGGCAAGACACACAGTGCCACACGCTAGGACTTCTGTATGCCACCTGTGGGAGGGGGCGAGAGATCCCAGAGCGGCTGGGGCGACTTCCTTAGGAACTTGGATTTGGTCCTTTAGCGCCGCCATTCTGATTGTGAGCGTGGTGGCTCGTGGGAGCTCTGTGTCTCTCTGCCCACACAGCTAAGGACAGAGAGTACTGTCCCCAGGGCCTTAAGTCAGCTCACTGAGGCCACTGCCTCTGTATTTGTCCCCTTAACCGCTTTGCTCTTGTCTGAGCGATGTGTTGGATCCAGACAAGTGGTACAGCCAGGAGCCTTGCTGTAGAATTTGCTGGGCTGCTTCAGACTCTCTTCTGCCGTCTAGAAAGCCAGCTGTGGGGTATCAGGGTGTAGTTCCTCAAGCCAGGCTTCTGTGATTGAGTTTCTCCAATGCCTGTCCTCAGAAAACTAGACAGAGACCTTTTAAATGTCCCATGTTCCCAGACACAGGCCAGAGCTGCAGGGGGACATAGGTCATGATGATGGGCAGGGGTGACAAGGTGGATGGAACGAGGGCAGCGCCCGCCGAGTTTCCCCCTTGGACTGCAGAAGCTCCCTGTCGTGCAGAACTAGGAACCGCCGTGTGGTCGGCCCGATAGGACCATTCTAGAAGGGGCCATTTCTCACTGACTGGGATCCGGTGAGGTGAAGTGCTGTCTGATTCTTCATTGTTTGGTCTCTAAGAGTTTGAAACCCAACTGGAGGACATTTGTTGCTGTTTGCAGTACCGGAAGGAACAGCTCAGGGTCAGTGGCCATGTTTACAACGCTGGTGACCATTCACCCTCTTCCAGTCAGAAGACCGTTCCTGTCAGTGAGCGCGTCGTGTGGCTACAGCGAGGGGCCGCCTGGGGGCTGCTGAGCTGGTGGGAGGGCCTGCAGTGGACTGTGGCCTTTCGGCCCTTGGTTTGGATTTGATTCACGTTCAGTAGTTCATCTGTCCCCTCACCAGACTGCGGTGACAGATTCGAGCTCCAGGGTCACGGGTCTCCGCTCTGTGTGGCCGACTACCTAAAGCAGGGCCTCTCCTGTGGGAGCGTGCATAGAATCACCTGGAAAGCTTGGCAGCCCCCAGATTGCGGAGCCCCACGCTCAGAGATTCAGATTCAGTGGGTCTGGAGTGGGGCTCGAGAATTGACAGCTTTTTTTTTTTTAAAGGGCAGATTATTTTTATTTTATTTATTTATTTATTTTAAATGAATTTTTATTGGAGTATAGTTGCTTTACAATGTGTTAGGGGCAGATTGTTTTTGGTTTTTGGTTTTTTTAAATTTTTTTTTTATTAATTCATTTATGGCTGTGTTGGGTCTTCGTTTCTGTGCGAGGGCTTTCTCTAGTTGCGGCGAGCGGGGGCCACTCTTCATCGCGGTGCGCGGGCCTCTCACTATCGCGGCCTCTCTTGTTGCGGAGCACAGGCTCCAGACGCGCAGGCTCAGCAGTTGTGGCTCACGGGCCCAGTCGCTCCGCAGCATGTGGGATCTTCCCAGACCAGGGCTCGAACCCGTGTCCCCTGCATTGTCAGGCAGATTCTCAACCACTGCGCCACCAGGGAAGCCCCTGACAGCTTTTTTTAACTTTCTATTTTATACTGGAGTATAGTTGATGAACAATGTTATGATAGTTTCAGGTGTATAGCAAAGTGATTCAGTTTTACATAGACGCGTATCTCTTCTTTTTCAAATTCTTTTCCCATTTAGGTTGTTACATAATATTGAGCAGAGTTCCCTGTGCTCTACAGTAGGTCCTTGTTGGTTATCTATTTCATATATAGCAGTGTGTGCATGTCAGTCCCAAACTCCCTAACTATCCCTTGAGAATTGACGTTTCTGAAGGCTCCCTGGTGATGCCCAGGGTGCTCGTCCAGGGGTGGCACCTTGAGTAGCAGTGGCTCCAAAGAGGTACCGAGTTCTCTTCCCCTCACTAGCCACCCCCCCGTAGCACGGATTGACTGTATCAGGATAAGAAGAGCTTCTTTCCTTTTGAGCCTAGCGCTTCATTTCCACTCCCCCAATCCTCGTTTATGGGGGGAAGTTAAGATACCATTTCGGAGTGTGAAGCGGGAATCCGAGGTGCTAAGGGCTTAGCCTGGCCGCCCCCCGTGCTCCCCCTCCCATCCACCCCCCCAGGGGACCTTGGGGGCCCGGGAGTTCCTGCTGGTGCTGCAGTAGCAGGCAGTTTGCATCTGGAGTTACACCCTTCAAAGGTCTCTGGAGGAGCAGGAACAAACCGGAGGAGAAAATTACATTTGAAATAATTTATTTTCACATGCAGGGGAGAAATCACATTTGGTCTAGATTCATGTAAAGAAAACAGAGATTAGATTTTAAAAAATGTGTTGCTGGCAAGAGAGAAGAGCAGACGGGTTTGGATAAAATACACATTCTGTTGGACCTGGCCTTCAGTCCCAGGCTGCATTTAAAGGGGCTTGGAGTTAGATTATGGAGGAGAATCAAGGCTGGATTTTATTTTCATTTCATTTTTCTTTTGAAATGCTTCCTAGGTTGGGACTGGAAGTGACAGAAACATTTACACTGCAGGAAAAGGTTGTTCCTAGAATTTCGAGCTTTTTGGGTCTTCTGTGGAGGAGGCTGATTTAGAAGTCTCATCTGAGGAGAGAGAGGATATTCCCTTGGGACTTCTAGCCAAAACCTGAGGATCAATCCTGAGGAAGGCAACAGGGGGAGGTACAGTAAGAGCCCCCAAGCAGAGTGAAGGACACACATGCCAATGGCCACACCCCAGAGGCTGTCTCTATAGGCCCTTGGGGTGGAAATGGGTCACCGTCAGGGTAAACCCATCACGGGGATGATTGAGGAAACAACCACAGCACCAGCTCTCGTTTATTGGGTTCTCAGCATGTACCTGGCTGAATGCACATCATCGTATTAAAACCTCATCTAGCTCCATAAAGGAGGTACTATCATTATCTCCATGTTTTAGATGAAGCAAATGAAGGGAAGTTATTTTCGAAAAGCCACACAGCTGTCTGACTAGCATTATCATTGTTAATAAAGGGCCATAGTTTACATGTATGAAAATTTATTAGGTTGAATCACACGAAAGAGCTCTTTTTGTAGGTTAAAAAGATGGTTGAATGTTGGCAACTTCATATGGCTCAACCAAATATGCATGTATATGCAAATATATGCAAATATATGCATATATATGCATATATATATATATATATATATATATATATATATATATATATATATATGGCGAGAGAGAGAGAGTGTGTGTGTGTGAGGGCCATGTAGCAAGCATATATATATGAGTTCATTGTCTGGAGAGGGGATAAATAAATTGTGATGTAATTAAATGATGGATTTCTATAAGGAATGAAAAATGGATGACTTGAAGCCATTAATGACTTAAAATGGTTGTATATAAAAATATACTACTGATCAAACTATCTAGTTGCAGAAGGATATAGGGAATATGATACAATTTATATATAGATGAATATATAGAAAGCTATATTTTGTTAAGGGATATATATATATATATATATATGTATACGTACACACACACACACACACACATACATACATACATACATACATACATACATACACACATACATACATACATATATCTTGCCTTCCAGAGTCTGGTTCCAGAGAGTGGTTACATTTGGGGTGGGAGGCCAGGAAGGGAATATGATTAAGGTGAAAATACAAAAGGGACTTTAAGTGTGTCTGTAATTTTTTTCTTAAGCTGAGTGAGCAGTAGACAAATATTCACTGTACTATTCTTTATACCTCTTTGTACTAGTTATCTATGGCTGCATAACAAATCATCCCAGAATTTAGTGGCTTAAAACAACAGCATTTATGATCTCAGTCTCTGTGGGTCAGGAATCTGGACACAGCTTAGCTGGGCCTGTCGCAGGCAGCGTCAAGGTGTCAGCTGGGGCTGCAGTCATCTCAAGGCCTAACTGGGGGTGGGTTTGCTTCCAAGCTCACTCAGTGGCTGTTGGCGGGATTTGGATTTATTGTCATGAGCTGTTGGACCGAGGGTCTCGGCTCTTCGCTGGCTCTTGCCCAAAGGCCACCCTCAGTTCCTTGCTACATGGCCCACTTCGGAGGGCAGCTTACATCATGGCAGGCAGATTTATCAGAGGGTTTTGAGAGACAGAGGGTGGGAGGGGGTGTGAGGAGTTACAATCTTTTATAACCTATTTATGGATGGGATAGTTCATCATTTTACTAGAAGCCAGTCACTAGGTCCAGCCCACACTCAAGGGGAGGGGATTACACAAGGGTGTGAATACCAAGAGGTGAGGAACATTGGGGACATCTTAAGAGGTTTGCTTACTGTAATATGCCTGAAATATAATAAATTTTAAAAGAAAAATCTATTCACAGGTGAAATATAACTGATTGCTGGCATTATAAGCTCTCTAATCCTCTGTGGTAGCCACATATTTGGCCACTGCTAAATCTTGCCCAGGCCCCCACCCCCATCTCATTCTCCCCAAAGGACATCTTAATCAACAACAAAATCAATTAACGATGTTTTTCTCATTACTGGATTTAGAGATATGTCAGTGTCATATCAAAAGTGCTTTTCATTTCTTCAACTATACTTTTGCTAAGTTGGTAATTAATATTTTAGAAGTCTGTCCTCCCAGATTCCCCACTGGCCAGGGCAGTGGGGTGTGCATGAGCTTTGCAGCCAGAGTTGGGTCCTGACCCCTGTTCCACCCCTTACCAGCTACATAACCTTGGGAAAGTTACACTCTCTGAAAATTAGTCTTCTCATCCGATAAATGAGAGGAATAGTACCCATCTCAAGGATTCCTGGAGGATTAAATACATGAGGAAAAAAAACATGTGCAGATGGAAGAGCAGTGCCCAGCACACAGTAAGAACTTGACAAGGTGAGGAAAGGTTTCTGCAGACCTCTTCCCGCCCAATTCATGCACAGGTTGCGCAAACTATGCTTTGGAAGGTGACGAGGTGGGGATGCCATAGAAAAACCAGGTGTTCATCATAATTTCTCATTTGATCTCAAGATGAATCTCCTACTGTAGACTCGAAGTTTGTTTCATTTATTCACTGGTTGTTTGTTCATTCCTGTACTCATTCAACAAATAGTATTTCTTGAAGAGAGGGAAGACCAATCTTCTTCAAAACTCGAATGCCTTTTGATCTCCCAGGGGTGGGAAAGGGAATCTGACTTATTGGTGAGCAGTTCCCTCATGTCCAGGGTAGCAAAAGCATCAGAAGTGGCTCCGATCTACCTCTTTTCCGTGTGGCTGCTTGGGTAGGGTTGTTCTGTGAAGTGAAGATGCTCCAGTGAATGCTGGCCTTTGGGATTTTTGCTTAGCAGAGGACAGGAGCTAATGGCCTGAAGGAAATGCAGCACTGTGGATAGAAGTCCATGTAGACGTGTTCTCTGTGGAGCCCTGCCTGCCAGTAGGATGCCCACCATCCCTGCTCGTCGACCAAGAGCTAGCCATTGGCCTTGGCATCTGAAGGAGGTTGTAATGTTTGACTCTGGAGACCTTTAAGCAGAGGCTTGATTCTGGCCTCGCAGCTAAGGCAGAGAGGTGCTCTTAGGGCATGGGTTAAAGCAGTGGCCTCCATGCAACCCGATCAATGTGAAAATAATAGAGCCCATAGTATTTATGTAGAAGTTATATGCATGGGTAGCTGTAGTAATATGTTGCTTTCTGTAGCAGTCCCTGCCCATCTCCCTGAGCCTTCACACTTAGGGCAAGCCTTCTGATAGCCAGCTGCCAGATTCTCCATCTTTTTGCCTGTGGGCTTTCTCTAAAGATGTGGAAGACCCCTCTGCTTGCTCTCTGGGCAGGCCAGAAGTGCAAGGGGATTTACATACCCCTGGAGAGCTCTCATCCCATTAATGATGGGGGCTGGTGTATAAATGCCCCAGCTCCCTTGGAGGTGTTGGTTCTCTGCCACTTTTGCAGAGTCTCCCAGGGAGACTGAGCTCCAGTTACTTGCTAGCCCTCTTTTGACTGGCTTCCTTCCCTTCTCTGTTTTACTTCCTCATGCCCCTCCCAGGAGTGCCTTGCCCCTCCCACAGAAACTTTTTACCCTTGAATCCTTGACTCTGAGTCTGCTAGAGAAACCCAATTTACTTACATTTTAAAACAATTACATCTTAAAAGACATGTAAAGATAGAAAATGTAGAAGGAGGAGATGAACATACATACACACATCCATGGCCTGATGTTTTTCTTTGCTCGCACTCTGCATTGCGAAGGCCACTTGTTTAAGGAAGCTGGGAGCTCCCCTTCCAGTCTCCTGAGGTGTCACGAGGTTGTTGTCCCAGCACTCTCTCCGTGGGTGCCTGTTTCCAGGACCCATTTGACTTATTTCAGGTGGCTTGGCGGACTTTCACATTGATCTGTGGTGGCAGTTTGGGGGTCACAGGCTAGCCGACTGAAAGATCTTCAGGATTGGTTGCTAGACTCTCCTATATTTGAAAGAGTAATTTCCGTACCTTGGACTTCCAATGATGTAAAAAGAAATCTTCAAGTTCAGAATCAGGGAAAAGCTCCCCACAGATGCTTGGCTGCCCTTGGGAAACCCATGGGCAGCCTCATGCTCTCAGGGTGGCGTGAATATTCTCATTTGCCAGCTGTAACTCCAACACATGGCTCAGCACTGTGTAGACATATAAACATACACAAACAGCCTTCAGCTTGAAAGCAGGTTCCATTGGCCTCAGGGTAAAGATTTGGGAGGGCAGAATACGCCCTTATTTTCTCTCTTCCTGGAGCAAAGCCTCCTATTGTCTTTCAGGTGATGACATTTTTTAAGCCATTCAAATTTGTGTTGCTCCTTAACCAGTTGAACTGTAGAGGCCCACTCTGCTGGCTCGGCCAGGCTGACAGGGCAGCACAAGCTAACATTTTCCCCAAGGCCTCCCAGTGGCCTTTAAATGAGGTGGCCTTCACCGTCCTGAGAACAGTCTCCCAGAGCGCTCATCTGAGGAGAACTTTGTAGTCAGAGTTGGGTCCTGACCTCTGTTCCATCCCTTACCAGCTACATGACCTTGGGAAAGTTACGCTCTCTGAAAATCAGTCTTCTCATCCAATAAATGAGAAGAATAATACCCATCTCAAGGATTCCTGGAGGATTAAATACATGAGAAAACTTGTGCAGATGGAAGAGCAGTGCCCAGCACACAGTAAGAACTTAACAAAGGCTGCCCACTAGTCCTGCTCAAGAATAACTCCCCTGTCTTTATACAAACAGCTTATTCCCTTGGCGATGAAACTGAAGCAAAGGGATGTCCAATGAGGCCTGGTTTATAGGGAAAACCTTGGGCATCCCTCTGCCCTGCCAGGTTGACCATCCAGGGCATAAGGTCCACGAGCCTTGTCTTGCTCTAAGTTCCCTTGAATTTCCCACTGACTCCGTATTGCTCAGCTGGATTGATGTCATGGTTGTGTAGTAGTGAAAAACAGTATCTGTGATGATGGAACAGGCAGAAATACGAACCTTTCTCTTGCTGTTTCCTCATTCCCAACCCACATGGGCCTCTCCTTTTACTTTTGCCAGATCACCCACTTGGGAGGGGTGCAGAGGTGTGTCTCCACTCCACTGTCTGGCAAGGGGAGGAGGGTTCACACAAGTATCATGAGTATATTGCAATGAAAAGTCCTCCCTTGTAGGGCCTTGGAGGGAGTGAGAGCAAAGAGGAGCCCTCTTTCCTGCATTCCCAGCTCTTGACTTCTCAAGCCAGTGGACAGGGTCACTTTGAGGTCTACACACATGCAGGTGTACAAACACACACACACACACACACACACACAAATCATGCCTTCTCAAAGCATGGTTTGGCTTGGCAGGGCTGGATTAGAGCTTGGAGAGCTGCCCACTATGTGATGCCAACTTTTAGAAAGAAAAGAAATAACCCAGGCTCATGGGCAAAGTTCTAATGAGAAATAAAAGGCACTGAAGCAGTCAGGGAAGAGACCCTCTCCCTGGGAACAAAAAACATGATGTTAATTTCCCAAAATAGGGCAATGAAATATTGAAAAGGTTTTAAGGGGTTGTGAGAGGAAAGATTAGGGAGTTGAGGGCACATTTGTCTAATCTTGGATGATGATAGAAGAGGTCTAAATGTGTATTTTGGTCGGGAACAGAATCATAGTCCAGATGAACCAGGGTCTGAAGTGTCTGGCTTTCATCTTTCCTGAAATTTGTTCTCAGCCTTTTCCCTAATATGTGTGTATGTGCACAGAATGTAGAAAAACCCTATGCTACTGCTCCCAAATGGCAAATACTATAAATGGTTTGTGGATGATCATCTTAGTTTGGGTTCCCCAGAAGTAAACCTTGAGACAAAGGCTGAAGTGTAAGTAGTTTACTTGAGAGGTGAAGGAAACACTTGGTAGTAGAGTGGGTAAGGGAGATGCGGAAGGGAATGAAGCTATGAAAGGGTTATTAAGCGGATTACCACTGTGAGCAACTGGAGCTGAATCCCAAGGGAGATGCCAGGAGTGTAGAACACTCAAGAGTGCTCCCACCTAAGGGGTGAGGGAGCTGGGGTATTTATACTCCAACTCTGAATAGTCATTCGTTAAGAGATGCTCCTGGGGGTTGCTAATTCCCCAGCATTTCTGGGCGAGCCTGTGGATAGAGTGGCCTTCCTCAGTTATGGAAAGAAAATCCAGATACAGAGATGCAGATAGAGACCTTTGGAAGTCAGGTGCAGTACACCGAGGTGAGAGGTCCAAGGGCTACGGGGAGGAGGGGAGCCTCTGGCAGTGGCTGCTACAATCACATAGGGTTATGTATTATATATTGTTGGGGAGGGGGACTTTCTCACAGTTATGGTATCTATAAACATTTCTACCCTTTAATTAGATATAATAGAAGATTTGGAATAATAAACGAAAACGTTTTTGAAGAAAGATTTTCAAAAGCCAGAGGATAGTGGTATGGGTTCCGTGGTATATATTTACACATTTGTCAAAATTACTTATATTGTACATTTCAAATCTGTGCATTTTACTGTATGTGAATTATACCTAAATATAAAAAGAAGCAAGTGTGAAATTCTAGATTTTAATACCTTTCAGTAGAATCCTTAGTTCCTGCATATTTGGGGTACACTTGCCTGAATCCTTAAAATTCTGCCTGTGGACCAACAAATGAAGCCTTTGCTCTAGAATTACAGTCAGGTAAAATTGGGGTGCTGGCAAATCAGTGACTTCCCCCCCATAACAAAGCAACCTCCTTCGGCTACTTCTGTGCCACGGTTTGTGCCCAGGCAGCCATGGCTAAGTTCTCCTGGTGACTGTGGCCTGCATTTTGTGAAAGCAATGGCTAGGGATTCCATATCTGAGGCCACAGGTCAGACATCTGCAATGCAGAAGAAACTGACAAAGGGTCTGATCTTATGAGGCCACAGCTGGATAGGGAAATAAGGATGAGATGATGTTTTAGGATGGGCAGTAGGCCAGGTTCAATTTCAATGCCTGGCACATAGTGGGCACTCAGTAAATGTTTGATGGGATGAGCAGATTCCCTCTAGCTCACTGATACCTCCTGGGACCAACCTCAGCCGAGAACCGAAAGGGGTGGAGGGGGGTTGGAGATGGGAGAAGCACCGATACAGTGGAGGCCGTTGGGCCCTTCTGTTCTTTCTCAGAAGCCCCAGATCTGGAGCTGACGAGGTGGGCCTTCACAGCGGAGGGCCTTTCTAATGACTTTTCAATTAATTGACTTGACGCTGGTGGGGAGAATGCCAGAGGCTGCAAAAGATGAAAGGCATTGAAAGGGAAAAGCTTTGATGTCACTGCAATCCTGTTCAGATTCGGGAAGGTTTTTTCAGGAACTTTATATCTTAACCACAAAAGCCTCACAGGGTCGATCAGTCACGCAAGAAAATTTTTGTCATTCTCTGGGATTGGTGGGTGATGAGAGGGTGAATGGAAAGCCAAGAAGGAGGGGCCAGGTATGGTTTCTGTGGGTGGCGAGTGTGTGTGG
This sequence comes from Balaenoptera musculus, assembly GCF_009873245.2. Lineage (NCBI taxonomy): Eukaryota > Metazoa > Chordata > Mammalia > Artiodactyla > Balaenopteridae > Balaenoptera > Balaenoptera musculus. Next base: position 14,082,663 of record NC_045806.1, read on the forward strand.
TAGTGGGACGGGGCGGGAGAGCAAAGGTGCCCTAGGAGGGGTAGAGGGTGAGGCTGTGTGTAGGGGTGAGTCACATTTGTAGGCCAGTGGTGTGCTTATGCTACAAAATTGGCACAGATGTGTGTTTTTCCAACAGGTTGTGTTCTCCCAGACTCAGTGTCTTCTTACTGGGTTTGTTCCTAAAGCTAATCTACTGATCAGCCAATACCATCTGGCCATTTAGATACATACACCCCTAGGCAACTTATTCATACGAAATCTAAATGATCAGAAAACTCGAAGAAGTGCGTTGTCATCGCAGATACATAATACGTAGAATTTTAGAAGTAAGACAGAACACCTGAAAAGCAATTGTGTTGTTTCCTATTAAAGATGAGGAAATGGAGCCCGGACATGGAAACTGACCTCTCATCTACCTAGACCAGGACTTCTTAACTTTGGCACTGGTGACATTCAGGGCCAGGTAATTCTCTGCTGTGGGGGACTGTCTTGGGAATGGGTGTTTAGCCGCATCCCTGGCCTCTAACCACTTGATGCCAGTGTCACCTCCCCCGAGTTGCTGCATTCAAAAATACCTCCAGACATCGCTAATATCCCCTGAGGGGCAAAATCGTCCCTAATTGAGAGCCACTGGCCTAGATATAGGCCTAGTGGGTCCTAGGATCCAACGCTCTTTGTACTGCTCTGTGCAGTTTGGGGGTTCAAATGGTGCCTCATATATCTTCAGAATCAATCACATTTAAATGGAATGATTCCACATGTGGTGTGCATGAGAGAACTGGCAATGTTCACACGACCCACCAAGAGATTCATCTTAGCAGGCACTCCATTCTCCAACAGCTCTAAATCAGATGGCATTTTTTTCAGCATGGGTTAGGTTAGAGCCTATGAAATTGCCATTTTTTGAGGCTCAGTTGGTCAAATATCAAGCAGTTTTCGTATGGTTCAACCTAAACACACAGTCTTAAGAGATATGTCCTGAACACCTTTCAAAACTCCCCAGTTCTGGAATGTGGAAATGTTTGTTTAGGCTCAGGACTCTTCTCAGGCACATTTCTAAGGTGAGTCCAATGTTTTCCATGCAGAGCCTCATACCACAAGCTAACCACACTGCAAAACTCCCCTCCAGATTTCTCTCTCACTCTGCAGTGAATTCAATATGGCCACAAATTCTTTGCAGTGATTCCCATTAAGGGGTGGAGTCTGTGCTCCACCCAGTTGACTCTGGGCTGACCCTGTGACTTGCTTTGAGCAACAGAATCTGGTGGAAGTGGCGTTGTTCAAGTTCCAGAGCTTAGACCTGTAGGAGGCCTTGCAGCTTCTACCTTGGCCCTCTTGGCCACTGTCCTGAAACTTCCCTGGAAGGAAGATGGCATCATTTACTGGCGGATGAGTGGCCACGTGGAGGAGGGCTAAGGCAGCCCGCTAACAGCCAGCACCACCAGCCGGACATGTTGGACCTTCAAGGTCTACTCCCCCCAGCTAAATCCAGTCACGTGAGTGAGGCCAGTTGAAACCAGCAGGACCACCCAGTGGATCCACATAATCATGAGAAATGATAAATCATTGCTGTTTTAAGCCACAAAGTTTTGGGATGGTTTGTTACGTAGCAGTTGATAACTGATACACACCTGCTGGCACTTTTATGGTTTTTAACAATCTATGAGAGCGTGACTTCAAATAAAGAGCAGCAAAGCCATGCTCGCCTGGACTGCCAGCTGGTTGGCTGACATCACTCACTAGCCAAGTGTCTCAGGCACTCACACCAGCCTCCCCGTGGGCACTATTCGGTCACATTCTCTAGGAAAACTGCTGATTTCTGTATTTGGAAGCCACAAGAAAGGGTCAAAAACTTATGAGTAAAAGCTACAAAGGCCAAGTGTCTGCTGCACAGAATGATGACCTGCATAGCGTCTGTATGTAGGGGGTGCCTCACTGTCCTGCTCCTGCATATATGCCACGTACCAGTGTCACACATGTGTAGCCACTTTCACCGTGCTCGGCTTGACCGTGCCACATCTCCTAGGCATGGTTATGTGATGGAAAATATCTTCAGCCTCCATTTCCCACTGTCACACTTTGGAAGGGGATATTTCAAACATTTGTAAGAATTTCCTCACAAATGGTGGGCATTAATTGACTTTTTATCTTAATGCTTTCACTGAATATTGCTTTTGATCTAAAGCAGATGCCTTAGGAAGCCCTTTCTTTATTATCTAAAGAAAGCTGTAGTTAGTGCTCACGACAATAATTCTTTGGGAGTTCTTTGTTTAACGTGGCACATACCAGCACCCACTGGGCTTTACTTACATGAGAAGAGAAATTCTGTCTTTCTCTTTGCTCATGGCATCCCCAGCACACAGTACAGGGTTTGACTCCTGGTCGTTCCTCAATACATTTGTGGATGGATGGATGGATGGATGGATGGATGGATGGATGGATGGATGGATGAGTAAGTGAATGAATTAGAGAAGCTGAGATCTGGGAGAGAGCTTGGAATTCATCGCCTTCCATCTCCTGCTCTGCTTGATGAGTGAAGACACTGAGATTCAGAGAGGATTAGCGTTTGTTTTTTTTTTTATTCCAGGACTTTATTCCTTTAAAAAGCCACTTGACACACCTGATTATCTGATCTGTCACAGCTTGTGATTATGGGAGAGGAAACGTTGAGAATTCCTTCTTGGGCTCAGTGGGACACGCTGTGAACATCCCTGATTCGGGCTGGCTTGGTGCCATTGGGAGCAGGCTTCTGCCCACCCTGCTGGGCCCTGTGACGGGCAGCCAGGCCCACCCGGGCACTGAGCAGGCACCAGGTGTACCTCTCTGAGTTACATTCTTATTACCCTTCATCTGCCTGGCAAGCCAAGTCCTCTCCTGTGCTGCGGAATGGGAAAGCAAAGTTGCCTTTTCTGATATGAAGCTAATAATAGTTCTCATCTTGATTCTACTTAACACTGAACTGAAGATTTGGCCTCTAGGGTGAGGCTTATAGTTAATTCATTTACTTTGAAAATAATTACGGAAGGCATAAAAGAAATGTCCCCATGCGGGCCAAGAATGGGCTGATTCTCCGTGTTTCTCGGTAACCAGTTGTACGCTGGGTGCTTGAAAGGATGCGACTGGGGCGACCCTGCAGCCTTGGGCGGAAGGCGAAGCTGCAGTGGGAGGAGCTCTGCCTGTCCCCCTGCCCCCCTCTCACTCCGTTTTCTCTGATGACCTAAATGAGAAAGACAGTTGGTTTCCTTCCCCCTCAGCTCGGTCTCCCACACAGACAAACAGGCTGTGTCCCTGGCAGACTGCACTGGGGTTACACGCTGTCTCCTCTACTCAAGGGTGATCTATAGCTTCGAAGGGAAAAATAAATAAACAAGCAGCGTCCACCCTGCCCTTTGTCTCAGAGGAGATGGATGGGCTCCCCGGCGTCCACCACCTCCCCTTCATGCCGCCCTGCCCCAAGCCCCAGGGAGAGGGCAGCCAGGGAAGAAAAGGAGCTGTTTCTAATTGTGTGTGTGTGTGTGTACGCGGGCGCATGAGACAGAGACAGAGAGATAGAGTGAGAGAGAGGGAGACCTGGGGGAGAGCGAGAGAGAAGAGAAAGAGAGAGGGGGAGAAAAAAAGAGGGAAAGAGAAGTCGGGGAGGGGGAGGAAGAGGACGGGAGAGGGAGGGAGGAAAAACAAGCCACAGGGAAGAAGACAGAGGGAGAGAGGAAAAGGGACCCCCTTAAAAGAAGGCAGAGGGGTGATTCAAATAGTTTTCAAAGTGTGACTAAAGCTGTAAAAGTATCTTTCCCCTCCCTAATTTCCCGTCCTTGTCCTTCTAGAGTTGTAGGTGTGCCCCCCTCCCCCGTATCTGTCCTCAAAAGCAGTAGATAAATCAGGCATCCCCATGGGAGCTGCCCCTCTGCCGCGCTGCCATGTGGCCGCAAAGGTCAGGGCGACAGGACCCCATGTTCCCGGTGTGTTAGCCAGCTCATCTGAAAACCACCAGTGGGTCGCTGGGCATGCCGGACAGAACTGGCCGTGTCTCAACTCTTGCAATCCCAGAGTGTCACCTGGGTGCCCTGTCCCGTGTAGAAAGCAGTCCTGCAGAGGGCCTTCGCCCTGCACGCAAGCTGGATGGAATGTTCGTAGTCGTGCCATGGAGAGCTCATGTGGTCTGCCATGTGTATTAGTACCATTTAGGGTAAAAACTAAGCGAGATCATCCATGTCACGCATATGGCACATAGTAAGTGGTCAGGAACTATTAGTTCCTACGACCTGATTGCACCATGATAATAGCTAACAATTTTTTTAAAGCACCGTCTATGTGCCAGGCACTAACCTAAGCAAGCCTTAACCCTACGTGGTAGGTGCTATTTCATCCTCTTATAATAGACAGGAACTGCGGCACAGAATAGCCCCATTCCTAGGATCTAGACCTGAGGCTCTGTTTTAACATGGCATCCATTCATCACGAGGCGAGCCGGGGACAACAAGGGCAGAAGAGACTTCACGCCCATCCGCCTCCTTTTCTCCCCCTCTGGCACCACTGCCCCAGACCAGGCCACCACCTCCTCTTGCCTGGACCACAGAAGTCGCCTCCTCTCTGGCCTATGTCCACTCATGGGCCACACACTGGCCTGCCCCTCTACAAACTCTTCATTCCCTTCCCATTGTGCTTGGAATGAAATCCACGCTCCCCCGCCATGCTGGCCTGTCACCAGTTCTTAAATCCATGCAAGCTCTTTCTTGTATGCCGTTCCCTCTGTTCTTTTCCCCATCACTTCATCTTTCAGAACCCTGCTCATCCTTCAGTAGCCCCTCCTTTCCCATTTTTCTCTATCGCAGCACCCTCTTTTTATCCTTCCTTGATCTTCTCACAATTGAGAAGTATTTTTATCTGCTTGGTTACGTCCTTGCTTTCCTTCTACTTCCCTCACTAAACTGCAGGCTCATAATCATGCTGATATTGTTTGCTCTTGTGTCCTCAGCCCTTAGCATAGGGTCTGGCTCCTGGTAGGTGTGCAGTCAGTATTTGTTGGTACACGAATGGCTGGTGTATCTGGAATGTCTGGGATGTGTATTTGGAGATGTGACAGGCTATGGCTGGGGATCCCCTCGCTTCACTTCCCCGGCTGCCAAAAGTCTTATTTGCACACTGTCGCCTGCCATCATGTGCTTCAGACCCGAGTGTGGGCCTCTTTCATTCCAGAGAGTTGCGCCCTCATTGGAATTTCAATGGAAAGAGCCCACAGATCTATTGCACGGCAGGAAAAGAGGGTGTCTGTGGCTGTTGGTTCTCTTGGCCTGTGGCAGGATGCGGAATGACAGGTAGAAGGACATTAGATGTTCAGTAGTTTTCTTATTGTCCAGAGTATCCAGGAAATGCTGTTCCCTAAGGAGCATTCAGAGATACCGAATATGCTCCTCCCTCGCTATCCTCAGCCACCTGAAAGAATTGGATCTAAGACCCACACCGTAGTCAGTCATGTGTATATTCATATTCACCCTCAAATAATAGTACAGAACGTGAACCAGTAACCTAAAATTCAGTGTCCACTTGAGAGCTTAGCTTGGCACCATTGGCAGTTAATTTCTCCTTTGTGTTACTGGAGACATTCTCTGATAAAAGTAAAGAGGTGGATAGATTTTAGTCTCTGACCACCTTCCAGACATTCCTTGAATTTTTCTTAGAAAGATTGATACAAGGCAAATCTCATTTTTTTCTTATCCCCCCCACCTTTGTCCCAGCCAAGGGGTGAACTATGGGAAGATCTCATGGGTGGTGTTCTAAACAACTTTCCCTTGATTAAATAATCCTTCTCCCAAGGGCTACTTGTGTGGTTTAAGTTACTTAAAAAACAAAACAAACAATCCAGGGTAAGAGAATCAGTCTGAAAAAATAGAAGGTTACCAACAGACTTGCCCTGTACAGCTGGAAAAGATGTGAAAAGCACAGGCTCCAAGCAGCAAAGAGGATAAATAAATGTGTCGCAAGTGCCATTAAGAAAACACATCTGCACACTGTCAGCAGTAAGGATAAACACACAGTTGTTTTCGCTTTCACAGGGAGCAGTGACAGGGAGAGGCGACATGATGGACCCCATCCAGGTCTATTCCACTTACATCTTCTTAAGGTTGAGGGATGGGCACTTATCTAGCCTTGATGCATTCCCAGAATCTCTCATCAGACGGAAATCTTCAAACAAAACAAATAGTATGTTCATTCTCCTCCCAGCTCACAGACAGGAAAACAAATAAGAAAAGAAAGAAAAGGTTATCTGGTAGACCTCAGTGGCCCAAGATTGGGATTTTGGACGTGACATTCTTCTCTGGTTTTCTTCCTTCTCCTAATTGCCCTGCCAGTGGGAAGAGCAAATGGAACTGACATGACTATCCCTTATAGTTGTTGAATGTAGCCAATGTTTCTTCCCTTAGCCTGCAACCCAAGACTTCCAGGGTCCATCAACTTCCCCAGTGTCTCAGTGAGTAGCTTTATAAGTTGGTATGGACCATAATCAGAATTCATGAATGGTAGCTAGGAGGCTAGGGAGTTGTGATGGATCCATTGAAATCCTCATGGACCTAATTTGAGAAAAGGTTCAGATACACAAGGAAATAAAGATGACCTCTGGAGATGCCAGCATTCTGGAACCTCCACGCTGTATATTCCTAGGGTTACTGAGAGTTCACTATTTAAATTTTAAATGGAACCTTGTTCGTTTTGATTAGGTCAAGTACCTCTTCTATTATGTGCCTAAATCAGGGAATGAAATATGATGACTATCTTAAAGCAGGCTTAGATTCTAACATCTATATGTCCTTAGTCACCTAAATTTCAAAGTTTGGTCTAGAATGAATGAAATACAATTCCAACCTCAATTTTTCATACTATTAGAAAGTGGCCAAAGACAAATATCATATGATATCGCTTATATGTGGAATCTAAAAAAAGAAATGATACAAATGAACTTATTTACAAAACAGAAATAGACTCACAGGCATAGAAAACAAACTTATGGTTACCAAAGGGGGAAGGGGGGGAAGGATAAATTAGGAATTTGGGATTAATGGATACACAGTACTGTATATAAAATAGATAAACAACAAGGACCCACTGTATAGCACAGGGAACTATACTCAATATTTTGTAATAACCTATAAGGGAAAAGAATCTGAAAAAAATAGGTATATATGTATGTATTGCTGAATCACTTTGCTGTACAGCTGAAACTAACACAACATTGTAAATCAACTACACTTCAATAAAATATATATATAAAAAAATTTTAAGTAACCAAAAAATTGCCAACACCTCAGAAATTATTCACATTTGACTTTGGAAGGTGTCCCTGGTCTATTAGCTGACATGCTGAACGTTGGCTTCAAATACCATCATGGAGAAATGGCAGGAACCGAGTCAGGTGGAGTTAGAAACCTGTCTTCTCTCCCCTCCCCTACCTTCTCAACCTCATTAAACTCTATTTCCTCATCTCTACAAAGGGGTGGGAGTAGAGAGTTCGATTAGAGTATGTCTAGGGACTCTGACAGTACCATAGTTCTGAGAAAATATATGCCCTGATTTAACTCTCAGCTATTCATTCATGTAACAAATTTGTTTGAGTGCCAGTTAGGTCCTACTGCGCTAGTCAAGAAAGATAAAAAGATGAATGAGATGCCATTCTTATCCTAGAAGGGGTATAAACTATCTGTTAAATATGCAGCGAGCACTTCATAAATGATGATGAAGGGCGTGCAAAGTTGATGTTATACCAGCCGTACTGAATGATGCTAGAATTAATGATACTGTTTAATTTTGCCAACATTCCATATCTCATATTAAAGACTTAGCGTTTTCCAGCTGTTGGAAATGATCAGAGAAGTATATACACCCAGTAACTGAAGAATGCTCTCAGACACAGAGGCCCACAGGATTCTATACCACGTGAAGGTTACACGTGGGTAGAGGTCGAGCCTGGACTAGGGTCCAGCCCTCGTGCGTCCCAGCGTTGGGTTAGTTGCTAGTTAAGAAAGTGGGCTTGGAGCCCAACTGCCAGGTTCAGATTCTGGCTCTGCCGCTTACAGGTTGAGTGACTTTGGGCAAGTTATTTCACTTCTCTGTCTCAGTTTCCCCCTCCATCCCATGGGACTAGAAGAGTGATTGGTTGCATAGGGTGTGTGGATTAAGTGAGTTCCGACATATCAAAATGCTCAGAGCATAAGTAGTATAGTTTCATATTTAATAACAGCCATTAGCAGCTAGAAGTCAGGCTAGAATGCATTCTGACCTACAGCCTAAAATCAATTGGCAGTATGAAACCATCAAAACTAGTATTACAGCCAGGTCTTAGATCTGTCTAAGATATTTCATGAGTAAATTGTGTCTCTGTCAAAACTGAAGACCCTGTTTACAGTGGTGCCTGGCACATAGTAAGTGTTCAAGAGGTGTTAGCCGTTATCTATGTCGCGATACTGCTTCCCTTTCCTGCAGTGTTGGACAGGAGGTTTTAAGAGCTTCACTGGAGCCCAGAGCTGATGCTGCCACCCTGCCCCCCGTTCTGTGCGGGCACGTGTGAGTGTGTGCCCGTGGACAAGGTGTGTGTGTCGTGGCTGAGATCAGCCAAAAGTTCCGTTGCAGGAAATCCAATTCAGATCTGTAAGCCTGGTGAGATTCACATTCCTTTTAAACATTTATTGCCATTTCTAGGCAAGAAACATTTCCCCCGATCAGATTGTTTTGGCCAGGAAACCTTGCATTTTCAAAGCAAGTAAAAAGTGAAAAGAAATCATTCTCGGTACACGACACAATTTACAGTTAGCTTCTCAGGAATGTGTGTCATGTTTTAAACTTGAGTAGGTTGAGGTTCTGCAAACATCCCAGTGCTTCATATTTATAGCGTGCTTTATTTTAGAGTGTTAACAATGAATGAGAAAAAAAAGCGCGGAACTTTCTGCAGGCAATTTTTTTCCTATTTTTTGTCTTGATGCTATTTTGATTTGGAAGCAGCCTTGTTTCTCCTCTTTTTCAACCGCCGCAGGATTCCATTCTCTTGCTCGCTCTCTTTTTTTCCCCAAAGGAAACACTTCACTTGCTTTTATTGATGAGGAGGGGAAAAATCTAAACAATAGGCAACTGGGCTAATGAGAGACAGGCTGATGTGACAGCTAACAAAGAACGAAACCAATTACGCCTCTTCATGTAGGTGTACCGGGCCACCCGGAGGTCACCTGAAGCTCAGTAGACAATCCGCTGCCCACGTCAGCTTCTGACTGCAGTACACCCACTGCAGCCTCTCTGTCCGAGGGCTTTCTCAGGAGTGTGCTCCACACCTCTACACACACGCGCACACACACACACACACACACACACACACACACACCAACCTTCACCCAAAGAGTAGGGAGATTTGGTAGAAGAATACTCTAGATTCCTCCTCCACACTTAGTGGGACAATCCTGAGATGCACTCCACACTCTCTCAGAGGGTCCTCTGCAGAATCGAGCCCCCATCACCCACAGTGACTTGCATTGGCTTCCTTCCTTCCCCTGTCTCACACCCACCCCCCACCCACTCTTGCTGGGCTTTCCAGAATCACCTCTTTCACCTAAATCATCCATTCACGGGCTGCTTTTTTGGGGAACCCAAAATAGGACATGAACCTAAAAATATTTACCCAGTTATATGCCTTATCCTGTCCCCCTTCCCCAAGCTGTCTGAGTGCCAGAATCAAAGATGGGAAAAAACTCTACATATAGCTAGAATCGGGTCCCTCTTGTTGCAGCATTTTTAATGCCATACTCTAATGTGGAATGTACAATTCTCTTTAGGTTCTGAAGCTAAGGTTTCTTTGGCTGCTGGTTTTCATTAATTCACTCAGCAAATCTTTATTGAGCACCTACTATGTACCACATACGATTCTGGGTGCTGGCATTATATCGTTGAGGACAGGGGTCCTGTCTGCAATTTTAACTTGGCTTGTCAGTCACTTTTCTGTCTCCTGCAGAGGGGAAATGGTGGAGCTTGATTCTGGGACCAGCTACCCCCCGCCTCCAGACAGCCCCCTTCTTTCTCCTCATTTTCCAAATCAGCCTCCAAGGAGAAGCTAAAGACAGGAAACAAATGTCTCTCTTCTCTGCAGATGAAGTTTCTTGCTCACGTTGACTTCTTTGCTCATAACCTGGAGCTTGACTAACACTCCTGTGTTAGAATTGATTTATTTCTACCAAGAAGAAAATGGTCAATGAGTGAAGCATGCGTGCCAGGAACTGCCTCTCTGTCTGAAGCCCAGTTGAACTTTCATGGCCAACCTTGCCAGAGCCCGGACCGCTAGGGCAGAAAGGGTAGGGAGGAAGTGGGCGCGCATGCCTTGTCCCAGTTCCCCCGTAATTACAAATGAAGCTTAATGATTAGTTTCAAGGACGGGGGGTAGCTCTCGTGCACAGTGGAGAAATTTGAGTTTCACCCTCTCTTGCCTCCTGGGACCAGGCGTACATGATACTGGAACAAAGGGCTGGTCTCAAAGGTGCAACTTTGGACGTGGTTACCAGGGAGACAGGGAGCAGGGGGCAATTTTCATATCCCTCCCCACACGGCGGCATCGGTGGTTAAGGACGGAGCTCAGGTTTCTTATGATAGCACCTATTCCTGGGGTTATTCCCAGAAAGGAGGAGAAGTGTGGAAAGAGAACTGGGCCAGGTCGGTGGTTGGGGAGGAAGATGGCGGGCTGGTGCCGGGGCAGGAATGGCCACTTGCACCGAAGGGCTGACCGTAAAGAACTCCCCCTCCCCAGAGGTGGGAAGAGAGACTGGGGGTGGCGGGGGTGAGAGGAGCCAAAGAGGCCACCTGGGAGGGAGGGCACTGGGGACACTGGGACCACCAGCCGTGAAGCGAACTGAAGGAAGAGGGTCAAGTCAAAGACACAACAGAATCCTGTTGGAATTGGCTAGTAATTCCAGCAAAGTAAAATGAGATTGTCTGGTTTATCCTCTGCTGTGTGATTTCTGTGGAATTGCTTGGGGGAAAGGCAGGCTGATCTAGTCTTCAAAATTAAGGGGTTAATTAGAAAATGGGAATTTCCTGCTTTTTTGAGTTGCCTCTCTCCCCAGCCCACCCCCGTCCCCCCTCAGTGACTTGAGACGGATGAAGGCAAGATCCTCCATGAACGTTTAGGATGAAACACTTTGTCAGGAAAACAAGCAAATAAATTTGACAGCTGCTTGACGTAGGACAGTCATTAAATTTTCAAGAATGTAGGTCTTCTATTATTTAGTGACGTTAATCTCTCTTCCAAAAAAGAAAAAAAAGTGGGTTCCAGGATTGCAGAATGAGGAAGTTGTGTTGTTTGCTTTGCTGAAAGTTGCCAAGGGCTCTGCCTCCCCCCCGCCCATCCCCCCCGGCTCCCTTCCTTCACGGGGCTACTAAGCTGGGCCTGTCAGACCGGCATCTGTCAATAATTTGGTTGGGTTTTCAGGGGCTGGTGTTTAGACCTTGCTTTCATTCAGTCCCCTCACTTGCATCCTCTTTTTCTCTGCCATTACCTGTGTTTTGGGCTATTTCTCCACTTTTTAGACCCCCCATGGGGGAAATGGGATGAAGAAATAGAACTCAAGTCAGTCATTTATTTTGCTGCTTGGAGTGTCTCTGGGAAGAAGATCTGGTAGGAAGTGCAGCTGAAATGCTGGCCAAAAGGAAAGTTTAGAAAATTCTGTGGCTTTCTTTGTGCCCTGGTACTTAGGAGGGATGACTAAGAATTGATGTATTTCTTTTCCAAGAAAGGCTGAAACACCAGAGGGGATTTTTAAAAAAAGGTTATAGAGCAGTGTTCTGTCTCGACCCCATGCAAGCCTGGAAGTGAAACGGGATGCCCAGCTGGTGGGGGCAGGGAGGGTTGACAAGGACTGCTCTTCTGGTGGCTTTGAGAAGAAGAGAGAGACCTTTGAGCTTTTCCTCAGACGTGGAGGAGGAGGATGGCGCTCTTCCTGGGCCTGCCGGGGCACAGCCAGACTCCGCGCAGAGAGGCCTCCGGGGTGCTCTGTCTGGTCCCCCGCGGTCTAGGTGGGTGCAGCTAAGTGAATACGGCGGTAGCCGAGCGCTCAGGGGTGAATCCTATCTTTGCAACTTGCCAGCTGCATGAGCCGGGTCTAGTCACTAGTCTGTGTGTGCCTTAGTTTCATCTTCTGTACAATAAAGATAATAAACCCAAGTTCTAAACGCGTGTGTCCACAGGCAGACACACCCACCCACGTGTGAATGCATGCTAGTGATGCCTGCCGGGTTAGGAGGGGCTGTGGCCGTGAGGCAGAGTTAACGTGGTCAGGATCAAATTGGCATCGAGACCATGCCTTGACTCTGCTGGCACCACGTGTCAACCTACTGATTGACTTACTGGACTTCCTGTCATGGATTGGATCACGAATTGTGCTGGGGAGCATCTGAACATGTGTTTCATGGCCTTTGGAGTAGAACATTCCATGAGGCTCTTTCTTCATGCCATTTGGGATGCCACTCTCCAATGATATCCCATAGCTAATGTAGTCATGAGTATCATTCAGCAAATATTTATTAGGTACCTACTACATAATTCTAGGTGTTGGAGATATAATAGGTTGCTAATCAGATAAGGTCCCTGACCTCATAGAGCTTATATTCCAGGAAAGAGAGGCAGACAGTAAACTATGTCAGGTGGTGATGTGTATCAAGAGTGCTATGGAAAAGATGTCCCAAGTCCATCTCTCAGCAAGTAATGCCTTCAAATTCATTCCTTCATTTATTCAGAAGGTCTTGAGGGGGCAGTTGGGGATGTGAAGAGCTGCCTGACCTCCAAGTGTTTACACAAATCATCCCTCGCCCCTTCCTCCCCAAACTAGGCATTTTGCGTTCAACAGAATGACCCGGGGCAGTTAATCTTGAGTCAAAGTCATTCAGCGCCGCGGTGTCCGCCAGGCATGGCCACGCAGACAAATTATTTCCGGCAAAGGAATTATACACGTGCATTTTGTGGGCCTTGAGCTGAACTGGAAGTTGGTCTTCATGCTGCCCCAGACTGTCCCTCTTCATGTTCAGGCCAAAGGTGCCCCCATGTGATTGTAGATTTCCCTGTACAGTTTCCTTTATTGGGTTGGACTGGGTATCATCTCTCTCGTGAGGATTCTCTGCTATTAAGTGAGTTGTAAGTTGACTCTTACTGAGTTTTCAGGACAGCGTTCATGTAAAAGTATATTTAGGCCATTTCCGAAATGGAGATTATTGATCCAATTATGCACGTGTCCCCGATTCTTTCTTTCTCTTTGTTTTCTGAGAGGGCTGGAAGTTGGCACAGAGGAGGCCCTGATCAAAATGGATAAGTTCGTCTCTGAGACAGGCCGTTTGTGTCTGTGTAAGAAGACAGGACGCTTTCCTTTTGAGGGGATGATGGACGGGGAGGAGAGGTGGGGTGGCCGGGTTTTCTAGATTCTCTGATTTGAAAATCAGGGACTCAAAGGAAGTCTGTCCTTCCTAAGTAATTGCATCCCGACACTGTCGAGCTTCCTCTGGGTTTCAGCTTTCACCCCAGCCAGGCTACGAGGAGGGAGGACAAAGCAGAGGGCGCCCAGCCCAGCCCCACAGGCTGCTCCGGGTGACTGCAGCTCCGCTTCCTGGGCAGCGGAGCTGGGTGTCCTGTTTCTCCTTCTCCTCTTGCTGGACGCCTCTGTGGGCCTCTCATTGCCTTTTGTGCACGTCGGTGTCTACAAGGTGGCCGCCGCACAAAGTTGTATTTCACAAAAGGAGGTGACACCAAAGGCATTTGCAGTTGGGTTTGGCAGTGATTCGTGAATTTTATTCAGCCGCTCTGTCCTTGTAATACGAAGAAAACGTATTAGACCGGAGGCCACTCGTGTGGAATCTGGGGTGTTGGTTCACCAAGAACCAGAAAAAGAATAATGCTGGGAGTGCTGAGAGAATGCATAAAATGCTTCTAAGTAGAAAGCGTTTTAAGCATCCCCAGTCACTTAAGGGTCCTTACTTTCATATACCTCTTCACAAACAAATAGTTGCCCAAGGAAGCCTTCCTGCACGGTACTTGGTTGGCCTGGCTTCGACACTTAAAGATGAAAAACTATACTTTTGAAAGTAATATTTCATATCTTACGCTCATCACTAATATAAGGACTTACCATTTTTCCAGTTAGTCTTAATTAGGCTCACTTTACAGTTTGGTTACCTCTTTTTAATTAAAGAAGTAATATAGTTATTTGCTTGTGGCAAAAAAATATAATAAGATAAAACAGTAAGGTATACAAGTTTTCAAAAGTGGAAAGTGGACTCTCTTCAAACCATTCCCCAGCATTAACCATGGTTTATTGCTCCAGCTGTGTGTCCTTGGGCAGGATGCCTGACTTTTCTGTGCCTCAGTTTCTCCATCCATAAAAGGGGGATGATATTAGTACTCATCTCATAGGGTGGTTGGGAGGATTTAGTACACTGTCTGACGTATATTCTGACTAAACCAATATCAGCTGTTGTTGTCGGTAGTATGCATTTTTTCTGTACATCAGTGTTGACTTTGCATCTTTCCTGGATTCAGACCTTTCAGGGTATGGCCAAGCCTCAATGAGCAGTATTACGCCAACAGCATTTTCACTCAGGATAGGGCCCGTGTAAGTGAAGAAGTCCCGCCCTCCATTTGGCTGTCTCTAGAGGGATTCACTGTGGTTCCATTTTCTTCATGGCTTCTAAGAAACGCCAAGCTTTCTTGAGTAGGAGAGGGGACAACTTGGAATGGGCCTTTGGCTCCGAGGAGGGACCTGACAGATCACCCTCTTCCTTCCCTTGTCAGCCCCTGTGAGGCCTTAATATGGGTGCCATCACCCAGAGGAGGCTCCACTTCCTAGGAATATGCTGGGGGACTGATAGCCAAAAGAATAGCTCAGACCGACTAAGATGGAAAGAAGAGGGAGCCAAGATCTCATGCTCAATGAGCTGATGGAAAATTATTTGCGGTTTTAGTTTTGTTTTCTTTTTTTTTTAATGAAGTGGGAACAAAGAGCTATTTTTGTTTCTTTTGCCAATTTCACCGTGAAAGACACAGTAAGACTATATCTGTGTGGTTGTTTGTACACCTGACAAAAGGCAAGACCAGACTGGAGAGAGTTGTTTGCTTGCTTGCTTGTGTCTCTCTCCAAACCAAGGGCATTTGTTATCAGATCACTTAATTTTAAAAGTTCAGTGAAGGAGTCAGAACCTG
This sequence comes from Balaenoptera musculus, assembly GCF_009873245.2. Lineage (NCBI taxonomy): Eukaryota > Metazoa > Chordata > Mammalia > Artiodactyla > Balaenopteridae > Balaenoptera > Balaenoptera musculus. The sequence continues at coordinate 14,097,868 of NC_045806.1, forward strand.
TCTCGTTGGCCTTGTTCCACCATGTGCAGCCTGGACCGAGTTACTTAACCTCTCCGGGCCCAGGTGTCTCATCTATTTAAGAAAATGAGGCTAGAAGTGCTATTTTGGGGGAATGAGAGATGTGACAGTGGGTCACGCTGTCACCTTATTGGGTGAGTGCGGGCATATCTGTCCATTCTCTCCTGGAGGCTTTCTTCTCAGTGTGGAGAACTCTGGGTGCCCGGACTTAGAAGGGCTACAAGAGAAGCAGAAGATGAGCCACTGCCCTCAAGGGCCTTAGAAACAAAGAGAACCGAAAGCACAGGTACAAAAGCTGCCTGAACACTTACTAAGGCAAAGGATAAAATGAGAGTCACCACAAGAATATTTCAGAATAAGACGATAGATGCCGAGAGAAAATATGGCTGGGAACCCACATGGAGTTGACAGAGTGACAGGATACCTTGTCAGTTGCTTTTTCAGTAAAGAGATCAGGTTCCCTGTTTGAGCCACACATCCCCTGGCCATCTTCTGTGAACAAACACAGCGATTTACTTGAGGTCTGAGAGTGCCCCCTGATGTTGCTTGACCTCTGATAGGACCAGAATCCATGACTTGCCCTCTAATCAACCCTGCCTGTCTACCAGGGCTTGGGAAGCCAGGCTGAGATGCCATAAACAAAAGCCTGCAACACCAGTGAGAAGCATAGGCACACTGCTCTATGGGCAAGATGGTGGTGTGGCCCTGAAATCAATCCTTCGCTACGCTTTAGGCTTTGCGTAGACTTACGATGTTTCTTTTCTGAACCTCTGAGGTTGACAGGACAGGGAATGATAATAAGATTTTTCTCTGAACTTCTTGAGTGACTGGTTTATTAGAGAATTGTGGGGAGAGGGCTAAGACCTAAAACATTGGATTTCCTAATACCCAAGACAGTGCTGATTTAGTAAGTTGGTGTTCCTAGGGGAAGATACAAATACATTGACATATATTAACTTACTGAGTCATTAATTTATGCAGCAACTGCAAATCTACATTAAAGAATGCAAATTTTTTTCACTTAATGATAAAAATGAGATGCCTCTCATACTGTTCTTTAGCGTCTTCCAAAAACACACTACCCAACTGGTAACTGTCCAGTTGGAATTGGAGTCAATCGAACAGGTGCCTGAGTTAATTGTTGAACTGAGCAGTATAAAAACCACATAATAACCACCTAGCACAATGAGTCCGTTCCCCTGCTCAGCAGGTCTGCTTTGGGGGTAGGGGACAGGACCCTCAAGGTCTGAGTCCACCAAAAATCACTTCCTTGGCCACGTACTAAAAGTGAGTCTTCCATGCAATGCCCTTTGGGCTGAAGCCAGTGGTCCACTAAATCTGCTTGGGAACTGATTTGTTAATTATTCTTTTCTTTTTGTGACATTTTTCAAGATAAACTTACTTGGGCCAGCCTCCTAGAAAACCTTTTAAAATGCTAATTGTGCAGTTGTGCGAATAATGCAAAAATGAGCCATGTGGTGCACTCAGCACTTGACTAATTAACAAGCACTAAATGAACCCTTGCCTGGCAAATTCTGCCCTGGACTGTAGGAATGGCAGAGGGCTTCATGGAGCCTCAGTTGGGCGAGTCTGGTTTTAAGTTAATAGGTTCTTATAGGAATTGGCCAGTGGAAATCAAGTATTATTGGGCATAGCACTATCTTTTATCAAAGTTGAACATAATTGGTGGATTCAATTCAGGGGGTGTTTGCTGAGGCCCTGGAGGACTCTGTGATAGGCCTGAGGAACAGGGATAGAACGATGAATTAGACACAAAGGATGCCCTTAAAAGTCAATAATCTAGTGAAAGACAGTGGTGAGTAATCAAAGACAGTAGTAGGATGCTTTGACAGAATACCCAACTAATGGCGGCTTAAATGATAAAGATAATTAATTATCTTCGAAAATATAACGTCTGAAGGTAGATGGTTCTAGGATTGCTTCAGTAATTTGACAGTGTCGTTCCCACCAGGCTCTTCCCATTCTTTTGCTTTGCCATCCTCATCATGTGGGCTTTTTGTCTTAGGCTTGTTGTCTCATAGTTGCAATGTGATTGTCTTGCTCCAAGTATCATATTCTCAAATGACAGAGCTCATAAGCAGTAAGCAAGACAGGGGTGGTATGGGACTTCCCTTGTGGCGCAGTGGTTAAGAATCCACTTGCCAATGCAGGGGACACGGGTTCGAGCCCTGGTCCGGGAGGATCCCACATGCCACAGAGCAACTAAGCCCATCACCACAACTACTGAGCCTGTTCTCTAGACCCCGTGAGCCACACCTATTGAGCCCGCACGCCACAACTACTGAAGCCCACGCACCTAGAGCCCGTGCTCCGCAACAAGAGAAGCCAGGGCAATGAGAAGCCCGCGCACCGCAACAAAGAGTAGCCCCCGCTCGCCGCAACTAGAGAAAGCCCGTGTGCAGCAACGAAGATCCAACGCAGCCAAAAATAAATAAATTAAAAAAAAAAAAAAGACAGAGGCAGTAGAAGATCTTGTTCGCTCACATGCTGTTCACCATAACAGATCACCTGGCCACACCTACCTGCAAAGGGGGAGGGTGCCTAGAAATCCCCTTTGGCTGGGCAGCCACTTTCCATCATCAACTCAGTCCCTGTGATCCATCCCTATGGAAGGGATTTTAAAAGTTTGTTGGGCAGGGCTTCCCTGGTGGCGCAGTGGTTGAGAATCTGCCTGCCAATGCAGGGGACACGGGTTCGAGCCCTGGTCTGGGAGGATCCCGCATGCCACGGAGCGACTGGGCCCGTGAGCCACAACTACTGAGCCTGCGCGTCTGGAGCCTGTGCTCCGCAGCAAGAGAGGCCGCGATGGTGAGAGGCCCGCGCACCGCGATGAAGAGTGGTCCCCACTTGCCACAACTAGAGAAAGCCCTCGCAGAGAAACGAAGACCCAACACAGTCATAAATAAATAAATAAATAAATAAAAGAACGTGAATTTCTTTAAAAAAAAAAAAAAAGTTTGTTGGGCAATGAGACATCTCTGCCACATAATACCATAAGTGCTCATAATACAGTAAGTACAGATGTGTAGAGTATGGAGACAGTTAATTCTACCTGGAAAAATGATGGAAGGTTTTGTAGAGGACCTGACATTTGAGCTGAGTCCCCAGGTGGATGGGGAGAGAAATCCAATCAGGAAACCCGACGGCAGAGACATAGAGGCGTGAAAGAGCTTGTCAGATTCTTGTGCTGTTTGTATTTTCTTGCCCTCTTCCCCCCATCTTTTGGTCAAACCTCTAGCAGGTCATTGAACTCAGGGTCTCAGAGTCCTCATTTATAAAAATGAGGCGGTTGGATTCTGTAGTTGTAAAAAGGTCTCCAAAGTGCTCTGTTCATTCCTTCTCTAACTTCCCAGGTTTAGGGAGACGTTACCAGGCAGTCTCACACCATTTCTTACATGGACAGCAGAGTCGTTCTTTAATCTTACCTCCTCTATAAAAATACATTTCAAACATTTCTCAGGGAAACAATATGGTTTCGTAGGCAGAGCATGAGATTGGGAATCAGAGACCTGAATTGAACACCAAACTTTGTCATTTACTCACTGTGTGACCTTGAGAAGATGCTTCAGATCGCCACACCTCAGTTTCCTCACCTGTAAAATAGAGATTATGGTATTTTTCTTGCTTGGTTCTTTGGAAGACTTAGTTGTTATTAAACATGTAGCACAGTGCTGGATACTTATTAAGATCTCAATAATTCACAAGGAAATAAAAATGGCCAATATACAAAGTTTTAAATGTTCAGTGAGAAATAACTTTGTGTGCATTAGTGTGTGTGTATATCAAATGGGCAAAGGTTTTTTAAGTTGGTGATCCCAGAGTGGGTGAGGGTATGGTGGGACAGGGACTCTCTGGGACTGCTAATGAGAATATGAACTGATAATGACACTTCTGGGGGACAGTGCGGCCATTAGAATCTGTCTCTTTAAAGTGTTCAAACCCTTTGACCCAGTAATTCAAAATCTTAAGAATTTATGCCTGGTGGATAATCAATGATGTGAACATAGGGTATAATTTCATAAAGTTGTTCATCCTGGTGTTATTTGGAATTAAAAGCATGGGCGTCAACACAAATGGCCAACGTTAGATAGTTGTTAAATGAATTAAGCTCCATTCATATATTTTAATATTACCCAGGTATTAACAATCATGTTTTTAGAAGATACTTGATGATATGGGGGAAATGGCCATGATATAATACTTATGTAAAAAGGGCAGTCTTTAGAACAGTATATACAATATGGTCTCAGTTTTGTAAAAGTAAATAAATATCATGCTTAGAAAAGTGACTAGAAGGTAAAACACCAAACTGTGAAAATGATTATCTCTGGGCACCAGAAAAACAAGGTGTTTTTATTTTCTTCTATGCTGCTCTGAATTCTCCAAATTGTCTTGCACTGCACATGTAATGACAAGGAAAAACACTTATAAACTTAAGAGAAAATATCAGGTTAGAAAAGTTACCCTCAAAAGCAGAATACACTGACCCTAACTATGCAAGAACACCCAGACCTCCTAAAATGAAAAGAAGACTGGAAGGAAATATGTCCAAATCTTATCAGTGATTTTTTCTGGATGATGGAATGATGGATTATTGCCATTTTCTTCTTTATACTAGGTTGTATTTTCCTACTTTTCCATGATTGGCATATATTATTTTTATGAGCAGAAAAAGAAAATTACCATGCCTCCTGAATACACCAAGTCCCACATTCTCAAAGGCAGAGGGATAAGGTCAGAGTTCCTGGTGATGGGGCAGATGAGTGAATTTTGCTGGTATAAGAAATTGCAGTAGAACCCGTGCTCCAGGCTGCAGGCACTGAAGAGCAGCCTGCTTTTTTAAAAACGTGTGCTTGCTGATCAAATAGGTGCCTCTGGCTGGATGCATGGAGCTCTCTGGTGGCCAAGAGGTGTCAACACAACAATTTTTGTACTCCCAGAACTAAACCCAAGATCTACTAGCCAAACCAGAATGTTCAGAAACTGCTGCATACTTGCAGCTTAACTTTCAAGCCCTCATAATGGGTAGGAAAACATCTGCCTCCATGACTCCCATAGCATTTCCTATGAAGGAGGAACCCTCCGTATCTGCCCGATGAAGTGGGCACCTCCTCTGACTTCCTGGCCATGTCAAAGTCACTTGACACTGCTTGGTTTTGTTATAACTATTTCTTAACTTGCGCAAGGTACACCAACTCATGTGTGAGTCTTGATTACGTTGCTTGTCCCAGAAGTCCATACTGTGGGAAACTGCCCTTGTGGGTTATTTTTCAAGTGGGTCTTGATAGCATCATAGAATGTTAGAGCTGGAAGGAGCCTTAGAACCAAAGAGACTGAGTCGAGCGGCTTAAAGAAACCACTCATTACTGGCTGATCCAGGAATGGAACACATTCCAATCTTAAGAATTTTGTCCAGCAGACTCCCCCATTTCCCTGAGGCTGCCTTTAACCAAGGTCTCCAACTTGAAACCCAAACTAAGGCTTCAGACTCTCATTGTCCCTGGGTCATCTTGTGTTTCTCTGTGTTTGCATCACACTGTGACTATGTGCATCTGAGATGGGGTGGTCAGCCTGTGTGTGTGTGTGTACATGCGTGTGCATAGCACTGTGCAGTCATAAGTCTATGTATGTAAGCGTCACTGTATTTCTGTGTATCTCTATCTTTTTATTTGGGCATATTCCGTACACTCAACCGTATTATAAATTCCTTGAAAGTGATCTTCTGTGTCTTTTGTGTTCCAGTATAATATTCTCTAGAGGTGTTGGGACCATTGACGCAATTCATTTTACTTTCTTTGTAACCCATGATTAAGAATAATGTCAGAATCATTTGGGTCCTTAGACTCAGGACTTTGTTTATAGGGTATTGTTCTATATTTAACTTTTGTATTGGCCCTGGCTTTTAGAGCAGCCTGAAGATTTGTGGGAACTTACCCCTGGGGTGTTCCATTGAGAGGTAATTAAGGGAAGGAAAAGGAACAATTTGTACTGCCCAACTGGCAAGCCAACTATTTGGTTATATATTTATTTTTGCTAGAGCAAAAGCCGTCTCAACAATCGCCATGGTAGCTTAGTGATGGCACCTTAGAACTTTGCCAGGCGGTTGGAAGTCTGAGGTTAAGCCTTGAAATGTTCTCTACAGTCAATTTGAATATTTTATCAAATATATTCATTGTGACAAGTTTTTTTAAAAATAAGAGAGAATGATACATAAGAAACGATCAGATAAAGTGAGCTCTGGGAAGTGCTGTAACAGTGCTCAGTGCTAGGAAGAAAGCAGGGACCAGCATGGCAAGGGGTTTTGGAGCCAGACCTACAGGGTTTGATTTTTGGCATTGCCAGGATAGGAGGGTGAAGCGGAAGGGCGTGTGAATGGGGCAGATGGACCCTAGATGGTTGTTGTATATGTGTGATGAGTACATGGAGTTTCACAGTTCAGTTCTATCTTCTTTGGGGATAAATTAGAAATTCTCCGTAAGAACTGAAACTGCCACCCCCCCCCCCCAAAAAAAAAGTAATAGAAGAAACTTGGCCAAGGTCATTTAACAAGTAAGTGGCAGAAAAAAACAACATACTTAATACAAGACTATAGTTATTAAAACACCATAGCACAAAGGTTATCGTAAGCACAGACTGTGAAGGAGGACATGAGTTCAAATCATGTGTCTTACTCCAAAACCCCGGGCAAGTCACTGACCTTTGGTTTCCTTGGCTATAAAATGAGAATAAACACCCACCTCACAGAGTTGTTGGGACCATGAGAAATTAACATATGTCAATCACCTAGAACTCTACCTGGCCTTGGTAGGCATTCCCTCAAAGTGGTCCCTGCTTTTATTATTAATATTCTAAGTGGATTAAGAGTCCCAGTGGATTCCAGTGGGCCCACTGGGAGGGAGCATGTCTGCGAGCAGTTATTCCTTCGGTGTTCAGGAAAACAGGAGCTCTCAGGTCACTCAGAGAGGACCAGCCCAGCAGTTCCAATTTCTTGGAACTTGATGATTTGGGAGCCTCTTCCAGGCTGCAACAAGAATTTAACGGGGGAGAATTTCCCATCAAATCCCAAGGGATACCTAGTTGTTTCATTGGATGGGAGTGCAAGAATCCTACACACAGGAAGGACTTCTAAAATAAATGATTTCTCAGTGTGGAACTGAGCCCTAAAACTGACCTGAGGAAAAATGCCTGTTTCTCTCTGTGTTCCAAGAGTAGGGTTTAATTTTTCAGTTTCTTTTTTATATCTTGTCTTTAAAAAAAATTCTCACTGGGCTTCCCTGGTGGCACAGTGGTTAAGAATCCGCCTGCCAATGCAGGGGACACGGGCTCGAGCCCTAGTCCAGGAAGATCCCACATGCGGCGGAGCAACTAAACCCATGCACCACAACTACTGAGCCTGCACTCTAGAGCCCACGAGCCACAACTACTGAGCGTGTGCTCTAGAGCCTGCGAGCCACAACTACCGAAGCCCATGTGCCACAACTACTGAAGCCCGCACGCCTAGAGCCCATGCTCCACAACCAGAGAAGCCACTGCAATGAGAAGCCCGCGCACCGCAACGAAGAGTAGCCCCCACTCTCAGCAACTAGAGAAAGCGGCGAAGACCCAGTGCAGCCAAAAATTAAATAAATGGGTAAATAAGTTAATTAAAAAATATTCTCACTAAGAAGAACCTATGATATACCAGATAGTCTACCACTGGGTGCCTTTTGTGTACCAGGTAGGGTATCAGTGAACCCTGAGTTTTTGTATCATTTAATCCTCACAGCACTCTATGAGGTTGGCCTTATTAATATCATTTTACAGATGAAGAAATCCAGCTCAGAAAGATTGAAGAACTTGCCCAAGTTCACGTACCATGTAAGCCCATGCTCTTCCTGTACGTCATGAAGTGCAGGCATAATTATAGCAAAAACCATTGATATCGAAGTGAGGAAGAAAGTCACTAACCCAAATACGTTGCTAAGAGGCAGGGGGTCACTAATCAGAAGAAAGTCCAATGGAAGAAAGAGAGTCTTCACTTGGCTATACATTGGAGGGTGGGCGGCAGATGAGAGGAGGTCATGGATCAATGGAAGGAGCAGAGAGGTATCAGCCAGTCTTATGCTCTCAGGCTTCTCCTCCAAATGGAATTCAGTCGCTGGTTGGAAGGAGTGAAGTGGATTCCTCTGTCTCAGTTCTGCCTGGGGTACCTCTGGGTTGCAGCTATTGCACCTGCCCACAGGGGCAGCCTCTGCAAACAGATTCTCAGTCAGCCTGGAGACAGTGAAAGGGGACCAGACGTCTTGACTGTCCTACTGTCCTTGAACCAGATTCGGAAACAGGAGCAGCACAGGAGCAGAAACTAAGACATTGATTTTTGTGCATGTGCTTCATCAAGGGCGTGCTCTCAAGAGACGGGGAGGAAGGGAAGCAGGATAGGGCAAAGGGAAAAGATCTGAGCACGTCTGTGGTCTTAGCTAGAGACCACCGCGGCGTTGATCCCACCTTGAAGCAAGTGCTGGCCTTCTTTTCACCGGATTGGTCAGTCATTAGCTATGGGCTGCCCCTGGGGAAGGGGGCATAACCTCCTGGGCTGGGGGTGACTCATTGAGTACGGACAATTCTCCAGAGAAGGGATCAGCCATGAGCTGCCGTTATCAGCCAACACTCATAGCAGCTGGGGAAGGGGATTTCAGCCCAGTTAAGGGGATCTGGTTGGGGCATCAACAGTATCCACTACACCCACCAAGCGCCATCTGTGTTCCCGCTGGCCTGGAGTATATGTGGACTTTCTGCAGGTATCTTGGCCATTGCCCTTCTCGTCCACATGGAGACTGACTTGTTGAGACAGTCCACCTGGAAGTTCATTCTTTGACCCTGGAGGAGAGGGGGTACCAAGCAAGGATCCTTCCCAGGAGCCTGCCAGTCTAGAGACTTTCCCCACTCACTCTTTGTTGGCCGTCTGCTGCTGGGATCGTCCTCACCCCCAGACTCAGCTGAAACTTGATGTTCTTGGTTAAGTCTATCCTAGGGTTTTTACTCTAATGGCATTTGTCATGCACGGTCCCCTTTGATGGAGGACAGCCAACATCATCACTTCTAGGTGATACCTTCTATTCCCAAGTTTTATTTCTCCTTTTAGTTCACATGTTCCCCATATTCCGGCTAAACTCCTATCCAACCCTTCCCTCTCTATTGCTCTTAATACTTAACCAGGGCCCAAGGTTTCTTTGGGTGAAGAACAATGAAAAAGCAATCAAGCTGGCTTGGAGCGCTAAGGGAGTGAATATTAGTTGTGTGTCCAGTTCCTAAGAGTGTGCCTTTCCTTTATGCTCAAGATTGAAAGAAACCAACGGATGTAGACTTTTTTTCTTGCCTTTAGACCTTAAGAATTAGTCATAGGATTGTTGTGAAATTATTCGATTCAGAAATAAGTGATTAACATTTAACTTTCTTAATGGGCAATTAGTCAACAGCTATGCTAGTGGGTAAATATTTACCCATCACCTATTCCAAGGAGTGAATGTTGAGTCAAACAGTTACTTGTGTTGGTTCTTTAATAATGGAAAAGTGATTTTTGTGTAGCTCTAAGAGCTCCAATTTCCCTCCAAGTGAGAACTGACAGAAGGATGTCAGAGCCCTGAGGTGGGCTTAAATTACAGATAATTTACTCACCTACTCCCCCACTGCAAAACAAAAACAAACAAACAAACAAACAAAACACTGAAGATTTGTTATACTCACGACTATTCATTGAAATCTGGCAGCCCCCAAACTCACAAAGTCAAATATAATAAGTCAACTCAGTTTCTCAGTCTGTAGGTCTGTGTCAGCCTCTGTTTACTACAAAGCTGCCTGTTTCTTGTCATTATGGATGCAAGTCAGAGCACCGGAAAAGCCAAGATGCTGAGCGGCTTGTTCTTTGTAATGTGCTTGTAATTATTCTGCTTTAGAATGGGAAGGGTGGCTTGGGAGAACTTGTCCAGCTTGGAGGGAGTTGGCAGCTTCCAATCTCTTTATTGTTTGTCTACACTGCAGCCAGCAGGACTAATTCAAATATCCTGAACATGCCCACGTGGACACACAGAGCATATGGCCTGAAGACTCAGTTAAGGGAATAATGGTCACCGTTTCTGAGACTTTCAGTTCACTTCCAACAAGTACATTTTAATCAACAGGCAGAAAACCATATTTAAAAGTTGAAACATGAACCAAGGTTGCAGGTGGAAGGTCAGGACTTGGGACTCTGATGCTAATACTCCAGGTACAGCCTACACAGAGAGTCAAAGACACCTGCACAGGGAACCACTGAGAGACAGGACTGGAGTGTCCACCCTGGTAGAAAGAAGTTTGAGAGTCTGGAACTTGGTACATTAGTCAAGGTAGGCAAACTGCTTTGCCAACTACTCCAAGTCTCAGGGCTTCATACAAATTAAGGCTTATTTCTTGCTCATGTCACATTCCAAGGGAAAGGGGGCTGCCTTCCTGCAGGCATTCAGAGACCCAAACTCCTTCCATTTTATGGCTTCACTCTCCCCTGGGACCTTCCAGTCCTCTCTACCTCCAGATCTCCTGCATCCAGCCAGCAGATGAGGCAAAAAAGAGCATGGGGACTTTCCTGGTGGCGCAGTGGTTAAGAATCCGCCTGCCAATGCAGGGGACACGGGTTTGAGCCCTGGTCCGGGAAGATCCCACATGCCGCGGAGCAACTAAGCCTGCGAGCCACAACTACTGAGCCCTCATGCCACAACTACTGAGCCCGTGCGCCACAACTACTGAAGTCCGCGTGCCTAGAGCCCGTGCTCCGCAACAAGAGAAGCCACCGCAATGAGGAGCCCATGCACTGCAACGAAGAGTAGCCTCTGCTCCCCACAACTAGAGAAAACCCACACGCAGCAACGAAGACCCAACACAGCCAAAAATAAATATAATAAATAAATAAATTTATTTTTTTAAAAAAAGAGAGCATGGTGGGTAGCGTGGGAAGTTTTATGGGCGCGCCCATGTTCTGGCCGGAGCTGTCACATGACCCCCACAGCCATGCAGAGGAGGCTGGGAAATCTGTGTGCCCGAGACGTAAAGGGAAACGGTTTTGTGTAAAAGCAGCCAGTCTGCCGCACATGGTTTGAAGAACTTGAGACCATTCATCTAAAAAAAGAAAAGGAAAAGGGTGGGAGTTGGGGGGATTCTCTCCTCCAGCAAGCGTTTGGAAGAAAGCTGGAGAAAGAGCCAAGAAAGAGGGCAGGCAAGAAAGTAGTTAACAGTTAGCGGGCTGTTCCAGGAGAGCTGCCAAGCTAGAGTAGACTCACCTACACTCATAATAGGAGATAAAAATTGTTCTCATTTGGGTTATTTTGTTCAGGCACAGGCTTTAGAGGGTGAGTTCAACTTCCTGAAGCAAAGGATGAGATGAGAGGGAAATGTGCTTTGATTGAGGACCCAGCTGAGTCAGAAAGTAACCAGGTGAGAAGAGCGGGGCGAGCCCCGTGGCGGGCGCCTAATTGTGCTGGACTCGGGGGGTGACCTGTAGAACTGGAGGCTCCCCAGGCCCCTCCTTCACTAGGGATGTTTTGGGAAGAACAGACTCAATGGAGAGAGCGGCTGGGACTTGCACAGGCTCATTTCTGGAAGGCTAGGACCCCCCTGCTCTATTCTCTCTCTCTGTCTTCTCTTTCTTTCTTTTCTTTTCTTTTCCTGTCTGTGAATGCAGCCCTGTCCCCGTCAGCTTTTTGGGTGGGGAGACCTGTGATGGAAGGGAAGGTTCTGGCAGGGAGCTGGAGGAGAGGCAATGGCTCAGGTGGCGTCAGGGGGCCTCCAGCCTGGCGTGGGGCCTGGTGTGGCTCTTCACTGCATCGTGTTCTCCCTCCCCAGCAATTCCCACAGGCCCTCTGGGGCGGACTCTCTTGTGGCAGTTTCTGGCAGTCCCAAATGTGGCTCGTTGTCAAGTCTCTGGACTGGTTCCCAGGAGCCTGTTGGAAGTCCAGACTCCCAGTAAAGAACAGAATTAATTGGCTAAGCACCAAGATAATATTTTCCCTCATAGTCAAGAACTCTGCCCAGGAAAGAAGTTCAACCCCTCTTATTTTCTTAACTCTTCTTCAATCTCCTTTAGAGTGGTGATCATTAAAAGACTTGTTTTTTTTTTTTTTTTTTAAAGGAATTCCTTTATTTTTTTATTATTTATTTATTTTTAGCTGTGTTGGGTCTTCATTTCTATGCAAGGGCTTTCTCTAGTTGCAGCAAGCGGGGGCCGCTCTTCATCGCGCTGTGCGGGCCTCTATCGCAGCCTCTGTTGTTGCGTAGCACAGGCTCCAGACACGCAGAGCTCAGTAGTTGTGGCTCACGGATCTAGCTGCTTTGCGGCCTGTGGGATCTTCCCAGAGCAGGGCTCGAACCCACGTGCCCTGCATTGGCAAGCTGACGCTCAACCACTGCGCCACCAGGGAAGCCCAAAAGACTTGTTTTTAAAGTGCACCCCCTCCCAAGAAAACTGTTTTATTTATTTAACAAACACTTATATGGTACTTACTCTGGGCCTTACACTATTCTAAGTATTGTACAAATATTAACTCATTCGATCCTCACAACAACCCCATAACATAGGTACTATTATTATCTCTACTTTACAGGTGAGGACATAGAGGTAAGAAAGGCTTAATGGCTTACCCAGCATCATGCAACTTATAGGTAGTAAGCCTAGAACTTGAACCAAGGCCATGTAGTTTCAGAGTCTGTATTTGTAACTCAACTAGGCCAACTCTTTATATGTTCTTTCCCCAAAGAAAATGTGGGTTGCTTTTGTAAAACGGTATCACACACATACAGAAAAATGCACAAATCCTAACTATACAGCTGAATGAATTTTCACAAACTGAACACACCCAAGTACCCAACATCCCCCCACAAACAGAACACTGCCAGGCCCAGGGGAGCCCCCTCACCTCTACCTTGACCCTAAGGATAACCCACATTCTGACTTTTATCAACATGGATTAGTTTGAACTGTTTTTAAAATTTTATACAAATAGAATCATGTGGTATGATTTCTTCTTTGTCTGATTTCTTTCCCTCTGCAGCAACTTTGTTATTGGATATGGTTGAAATGTATTTGTTTTCATTGCTATGTAGTATTTCAGCTTTTGAGCATATCACAATTGATTTGTCCATTTTATTATTGATGGACATTTTGCTAAGATCCAGTTTGGGGTGTTATGAATAGTGCTGCTATGTACACATCTTTTGGTGAACTCACAGACATATTTCTGTTGGGTATATACCTAGAAGTGCAAGATCATAGGGAATACAAATATTCAGCTTTAGTAGATACTGCCAAGCAGTTTTCCAGACTGGGTGTACCATCTTGTAATCTCATCAACAGTGTGAGAGAGCTCCAGTTGCCCTACACTCTTGCCAACACTTGGAATTATCTGTCTTTTTATTTTTAGCCATTCTGGCAGGTGGCATGTATCAGACTTTTCAAAAAAAAATAGCCTATTTATAGAAGAAATTTAGACTTACGGAAAATTGAGAAACGGTACAGAGAACTCCCATATACCCTGCACCCAAGTTTCCCCTACTATTAACACTTTATGTTAATATGGTACATTTGTTAAAATGATTGAACCAGTATTGATACCTTATCCTTCATGTAATGCTTGTTAAACAGCAAACACACCTGAGAAATGGATTAACAGTGTTAATATCTTCTCCCAGTGTCAAATTGAGGACTGTTAGGTAACAGTTTCACTGTCAGATTATTCAAATGGACCAGAGGTGGGTTGATAACGCTAGTGAATCCTTTGCTTGATAAAGTCAAACCCACCAGATGATGTGGGATGTTGTTACCTGGTGTAAACCTTTACGATCATTGTTCTTTTTTTTTTTTTTTTAATTTTGTTTATTTATTTTTACAGCAGGTTCTTATTAGTTATCCATTTTATACATATTAGTGTATATATGCCAATCCCAATCTCTCAATTCATCCCACCACCACCACCACCACCACCCCCGCCCCACCGCCGCTTTCCCCGCTTGGTGTCCATACGTTTGTTCTCTACATCTGTGTCTCAATTTCTGCCCTGCAAACTGGTTCATCTGTACCATTTTTCTAGGTTCCACATATATGCGTTAATATACGATATTTGTTTTTCTCTTTCTGACTTAACTTCACTCTGTATGACAGACTCTAGGTCCATCCACCTCACTACAAATGACCCAATTTCATTCCTTTTTATGGCTGAGTAATATTCCATTGTATATATGTGCCACATACGATCATTGTTCTTGACTGGGGATTCTCCGAACATGGACCGTAGAAGCACACGGGGCTCCTGTTAAACTGCCAGTTCTTGGGCTCCATCCCACACTAAGAATCAAAACCTCTGGGGTTGGAGGTCAAGAATGTACCTTTTGAACAAGAAACTTCAGGTGGTTCTAATGCACGCTAAATCCTTATAGCCTGTGTTCTAGACATAGAAAATCAAGCCCAGTTAATAGTGCTGATATTGTTTTAAATCTAGGGGGCATATTTTCCAGGCTGGGCGTCTAGTACTAAGACACTCATTTGGTTCACATTGTATTTATTTTCATAAAATAAAGGCTTATGGGCAAAAAGGCAGCCTATTAATACCAGCGTCCTAAGGAGGATGACTCTTGAGTTAGGTTTCCCAAGACCTTGACTAAAAAAGATTGCACCGGAAAACATAAATGGTGCAGCTGGTCCCCAGTGGGTAAGGAAGCTTAGGCAGAGAGTTAGGGCTCTTGGCCCTCTTGGAATCTCAAAAGGAACTTTCATGTCAAAGAGGGTGTGGAGGACAGCAGGAAGAGATCAGTGTGTAAAATATTCCAATGGCAAATTCCAGAAAAGCAACAGTCAGAGCTAAATGGGACAAGAGACAATACACATTAATTTAACATGATGTCGTCAATTTCATGGCATGTTTATTGAAACAGCCCTTCGTGTTCTAAAAATAGCACTGGGGTACAGACCTCTGAATCCCTGCAGGAAACTTTACAAATTCCTGGGAGGGAACAGCAGCCCTGATCCTGACTTTAATAACAAAAGGCAATTATTTTTAGTATTTTCCAGTAGACCTCAGCTGTCTGGTATTGTCAGGCTCTATTCCTGGAGAGGTGGCATTTAGACCGAATTAAGTGAATGGGGATAGGAGGAGAGAGGGGATAAAAGAAGGAAAGAGAACGAAGGAGAAGATGAGTGGGCGCCTATAAGCTTTTTCACTCTGGTACATCATGCGGCGTGGTGGACCCCAAGACAAAGGTGCCAGTCATATAATAATAAATGCCAAGACCAAACCTCCAGGAACAAATTTACAGGGACTCTAAAAGAAGCAATTTGTCAGACTGGTTTCAGGGTACAGGGAAGTGTAAAGAAACTAGAGAGAAAGTAGGTCAGTGATAAATTCTGGTGGACGCACCTGGGAAACCATCATGGGTGCTGGCGTTGTCACTCATTAAGAAGTGGTGAGACCATGGGAGGTGGTGGCATCGCACGGGGTGGTGGCAGGTTGTGGAGGAGAGGAAGGGGATGGAATTCATTTTTTAAGCTGCTTGGAAAACCCCAACTTGTAGGCTCAGCCGATCTGATGAATGAATAGCTTGGCGTGGTGGAGAAATGGGCACCCTGTCTCTTTCCAATGTTTTGAAAAATCATGGGGAAGCAGGAAGGTTGTCAAGTAGAGAGATGACTTTGCAGAGCATTTGTCTTTCATGGCGGCAGGGGTGGGGGCACATAAAGCACTGTCTTGCCCGTTTCAGGCCAGAAAACGAGCATTAGTTCCCTATCGAAGTAAAGAATAAACCCTGAAGGAAAATAGTAAAAGATCTGGGCATGGCAGAATTGCTTGCTGTGGGCAGCTTACACATCTTAAATCAAGATAAATGGATTTGATGGTGGAAAAGAGCCGTTATCCTCAAAATTACATAATTATTGGGTGAGGAAGGAGAACATTATGTCTGGAGCTTTAAAAGATGTTTCTGTGCTGTGTTAGAAAATCTTGCTTGAAAAACTCCTTCAGGTTGGCCTGGGTACCAGCAATCTCACCTAGACTTTGAAGTGGCCGAAGGAGCACAGTCCCCAAACGATAACTTATAGAAACGTTTCCACCTGGGATGAACACAGGTACTTGTTTTCGAAGGGTTTGCTGTTAACTGGTACTTCCACTGACCTCACCCTCGTATTCTGGGAAAAGAGCAACAAGCTGACAGGTCTTTTTAGCACCGTGAGAAGAGGGATCAGCCTCTTTTACATAAAAGGAGATTTCAACTCAGACGTTAAGTCACTGTCTCAAGTCACAAAGCGCATTAAAAAAAAAAAAAAACAACAACCCAGGGCTTCCCTGGTGGCACAGTGGTTAAGAATCTGCCTGCCAATGCAGGGGACACAGGTTCGAGCCCTGGTCCGGGAAGATCCCACATGCCGCGGAGCAACTAAGCCTGCGAGCCACAACTACTGAGCCCTCGTGCCACAACTACTGAGCCCGTGTGCCACAACTACTGAAGCCCACGCACCTAGAGCCCGTGCTCCGCAACAAGAGAAGCCAATGCAATGAGAAGCCCGTGCACCGCAACGAAGAGTAGCCCCCGCTCGACACAACTAGAGAAAAGCCCGCATGCAGCAACGAAGACCCAACACAGCCAAAAATGAAAATAAATAAAATAAATAAACTTATAAAAAAAAACCCCAAATCAAGTTTTAACTGCTGTTATTTAAACTGAGAGTCACTTTCCAGCAGTTCTCTTATAAACTGGACTGTAATGTGCCACTGGCAGTTGGCCCTGCATGCCAGGAAGGAAAGAGGGCCAGTAGCAAAGTCCTCCTGAGGAGCTTAGAGCTATTGGGTAGGACAGCAAGCACAATTCCTCCTTGTAAACAATGCAAGCTAGGCTTCCTAAAGAACATCTCTCTCTCTCTCTCTCTCACACACACACACACACACATGCAACATACACACACAAACACAACCAGAGAATCAGACCTATGTGATTCTTGAGCTGTTCCTTGGTGCACTAGAGAGAATCTGAGAAATCCTTTTCGAGTCTTCCCGGGAAAGCATCCTGAATACTTAGAATTGGTGAGACAGAAAACGGATGGCGAGTCACAGCTTCTTGCCACACGGGCCTCTGGTCTTTGGTAGTAACTAAAGAGGCCTCCTGGACCTCATCACAAACTGGGTCAGACAGGCTTCTGGCTAAGAAAAGAGAAGATTGCTCCACTGGAGATGGCCCAGTACACTGGAAGGGAGGGAGGGAGGAAGGTGCCGGAGACAGCACTAGAGAAAGGGAGCGTGTTTGCTGCGACTGGAGACGATGTACCTCGGGGAGGGACCTGTGGCCGTGATGGCAAGCAGTATGGGGTGGCCTAGCGTGGATGCTGAAAGCTCGCCTCTGCTTGCTAAGCAGGTCAGCTTTCCCCTTCTCTCTCTCAGAACAGTGTTTAAGGAAAGAAGAAAGTTCAAAGAAGAAAATTCTTTACACTTCTCTAAGTGGGGTTTCTTCTCTGTGTGGGAGCCCCTTAGAGCATAAGGCTACTTGGCAACAACCCAGCTGCTGTTAACGTGATAAACTTATTAAACGTTTAATTTCCACTCTTACATACATTCGCACACGCGCTTGCACTTCTTTTCCTCAGGCATTGAGCAACAGTGATTTCAGGCTTGGGGGTGTAGATCAAGATAAACCACTTTCCTTCTTTCTGAAAAGCAGGATTCAAGAACTACGTCAGCCAAGTGCCAGAACAGCCTCAGACAAAACATGCTGGCTTCGTTTGGGGACACTGAATTGATACTTGTAACAATGTCAGACTTCTCTCCAAGATATTTCAGAGCTCAGAAAAATAGAACAAAAGGAATTTGCATTCTTTTTTTCTCTCTCCAGAGTCCGCAGCTTCTCACGACTGCCTGCCAAACCTACTATGTACTTAGACATTCATTCAGTCATTCCCATTCCCATTATTAATGGTTCAAACAAAGAACATAATAAAACATAGTTATCAGTGCTAAAAGATGTTTCTGTGACTTCACACCATGGCTCAACACCATCCTAATGTTACTGCTTCCATGGCCAAGTCATTCAGCCTCTTTAGTCCTAACTCTGATTGGCACCCAAAGCTCAAGTGGCAGTAAGAGAGGGGCACATATTTTAATAAGCTACTAGAACTTTCTTTGCCCAAGCCCCTGGGACCCATGGCCCCAGAGGAAAACAAATTGGCTTGGTTTCAGTGACCTCTCAGAGAAGACGGTAAATTCCTTGAGGGCCATGAATTTGCCTCTTTGATGACTTAGTATCTCTACCCCACAGCATCCTACTCTGGGCCCTTAACAATCTCACTTAGACAGTATTTGTGTCCTGATAATAAACTATGTTAATAGTATTTTTAATAAGAGTTAAAAGACATTGGTCAAGTTAACAATAATGTAAGGCATTTTATGTATGTATAAGTATATGTTAATAAATACATCTCCAGGGCTTCCCTGGTGGCGCAGTGGTTAAGAATCTGCCTGCCAATGCAGGGAACACGGGTTCAAGTCCTGGTCTGGGAAGATCCCACATGCCGTGGAGCAACTAAGCCCGTGCGCCACAACTACTGAAGCCCGCGCACCTAGAGCCCGTGCTCCGCAACAAGAGAAGCCACCGCAACGAGAAGCCCGCGCACCGCAACAAAGAGTAGACCCTGCTCACTGCAACTAGAGAAAGCCCACATGCAGCAACGAAGACCCAACACAGCCAAAAATAATAAAAATAAATAAATACATACATACATCTCCAGACTGGGAGACAAGTGAAGGGTGCATTGTTTTAGTGAAGTGTTTCCCAAACTACGTGGGTTCCTCAGGATATTAGGTCACACACACACACATTTCTGTGGTCAAGAAGGTTTGAGAAAACTGGATGAGTTAAAAAAGAAAAAAAGTTGCTTTATTGCAGAACCTATGAGAGCCTTTCATTTCCTGAAGTACATTGTGACTCTCTAAAAAGGCCCCAAGCATGAAGCATTTCTGAAATTCATTTGACCATAGGGGTCTGTTAACACATTTGAGTCTTGGGTTGCATGAGACACATTTCAGGAGAAGCTGTTTTTAGAAAGCCTCCAGCAATAAAGAATTGCTGGGACTTCTCAGTGGGAGGAAGAGGGGAAGGAGTTGGGGAAAGAGGGTGATCAGGTATCTGAGTTAGCAAGGTCTTGAACTCTTTGAGGCCAGAAACTCCATGAGGACCCCTTGAGGTCACTCTTACCAGCATCTGGCATAAGCCTTGGATACTTGATTGTTGGGTGAATGAATGAATGAACGCTTTCTCCAAGCTTGAGTTAAGCCAAGCACCAGCTGATCCTGATTATCCTTTGACCCAAGGGGTCATATGAGACTATAAAATGCATCCTGAGGATTTGGGATCCCATACACTAGATAAATGACCAAATCAGGTGAAGAAATAGCAGAACTGGCTCACCCTGGGTGTCCTAGAACTGTAGCCTGACCCCAATAAAATACTCCAGAGCAATGCAGGTTGGGGCAAGAGGTGCCTGATGCTTCCCACTTTGACTTGGGAAAGATGAAAGCGTGTCTGGTCTCAGTTTGAGGTGGGCTTTGAGGGCAGCACGGGGATAGTCCCCCTGCCCCATGCTGCTATAATGGGACATTGGTCCTCAGACGTAGGTCCTGACACATCCGTGTGTCACTCGTAAGCTCAAGTTGTAAGCCTCAAGTACTTTGTTATTCATGGCAGACATTTGGAACGATTTACTTTTAAATATAAATTAGGGTGGATTTAAGGGTACAGCTGACATCACTTTCATCCTATTTTGATATGCTTTCTCAAGTGAGAGAGGAAATAGCCTGCTTACTAGGAAATGTAAATGCGTGCTGCAGCCTGGAACAAAAACGATGAGGGTGCTGTAGCAGACGTTAGGGAAGTGCACCCTCCAGGCAAACGCTGAGCCAGGAAACTAGGTAAAGAGTCCGTCCCATGACCCTTAACTGCAGGTCAGTGAGTAGCTTGGTTAAGGTAGATTTGCTTTCCTTTCTTTGGGGTTCCTCGTGTTTTCCCTGGGGTGCGAGTCATGGTCCTTCCTCCTCGTGGGGGCCAGTAGTGTGGCAGCCTTAAAGACCTCTCACCTGTGGTCTTTCCCTCATGGGATCAGCCCTAAGTCCAATCCTCATCATTCGTTGCCAAGGAAGCCCCATCCCTCTTAGGGGTTCCAGTGGCGACCCTTTGCCCCCAGGCCGGGGTGGGGTCCAGCTTTTCTGCGTTCCATCCTGTCCCCGCCGGTTAGCAGGGACCGGCAGGCCTCCTTCTGTGGAAGTTTATCACTGTGCATAAAGGGTTAACAGAACCCTTTCCCCTTCCCTGTGGAAATCGGTCCCTATGTTAACTTCCTAGCCCTGTTGCCCTGGAAACCTGGTAAAGGTGGAATGTCAGCTGTGTTACCAGGCAATATTGCTTATAGTAAAAATGACCCAATCGTTAAATTGCTTCTAGTGAAGCAGGATTGTAAAAGAATCTGAATACCTGGCAGGAAGCCGTAGCTTGGGGCTTCCCCAAGTGCGCCGCGCTGGGTACTGGCATGTCCCTTCTTGAGCGCCTGGAAACTCTAGTTGCTCACTATATTAGATATTCGCTCCCGTGGGGGCAGGGGGCTTGTAAGCCAAGGTGGACCCTGCCCTCTCTGACGTGCATCTTGTCTGTTTGCACCTGAGCTGCTGCTTGCGGGGCCAGAGACCAGCCCCTGGACAGCACGTGAGCACCTGTAAGGACCTCCACAGACGAGGGGTCGGTGCCGGACGCTGCTCTGCTGGCCAGTGGCGGGTCCTCGTCAGTTTCCTTCTGAGTTGACTCCCACCCATGGTGTGGCCTGTGGGGCTGCCATGACCTGTTGTCTGCCAGGTTTCAGAACCCAGGCTGGTCTGGCCCTTCAAATCTCAGTTCGCGGGGAGTCCTTCCTCTATCACTGGAAGATATTCAGAGCCCATTTCCATTCAAAACAACCCAGTGGATTTATCTTCCTGGCACAAAAGTGACCAGTTGGAGGGACGGAAAAAGATTTCCACCCTCAGTTTTTCTAAAAGTTTTATGTTTCCCATTGATGGAGTGGTTCCTTCTGCTTTTAAATCTCTCAAATACCTCAGCACTCCCAGAAGCCTCCTAACATACATGCTTCGGGTGGCTGGAGCAGATTTTCAGCGTTTCATTTCACTCAGTACAGTCAGCTCTGCTGCTCTTGTGAGTTCATTGGCAGCGATTCAGACTGAGGCTCCTTATTTAGCAGGATGGGCTTGGCAGGAGCAGTTCAATAGCTAACATGTCTTGAGCACTTATTATGAGCCCAGAACTGCTCCAAGTGCTTGACATGGATTAACATGTAAACAACATCCCTATGAGGTAGGAGCTATTATTTATCATCCTCATTTTAAAGACCAGGCAACTGAGGCACAGAGCAGGTTAGATGGCTTCCCCCAGGGCCACGCAGCTCATAAGTGGCAGAGCCAGTGTTTGCACCCACGGAGTCGAGTTTTCAACTCCTACGGCAAGCTGCCCCTCCGAGTCTCACAATGAAGGCAGGATTTTGTCCAGCCTTGGGGAGTTGAGGATGGAGGCTGGAGAGGTTGGAGAGTGTCCCTGATGGTCCCTGGTATACTTGGTGGGTCCAAACAGCAGCTTCCCCCTGACCAAGCGGAAGATGTTTTAGTTTCCCGCCTCATAGAGGAAATTAGCGACATCCCACCCCACTGGGATCACTCATCCAACCAACACTTACTCAGCACCTGCCCTTAAGCACTGAAGTGGCTGCAAAGGCTACAGCAGTGAACCAGAGGGCTCCAGCTCCCTGCCCTTGAGGAGATTCCATTCTGGTGTACATTCTGATCAGATTCTCCCATCCACAAAGATGAGGAAGAGGAGAATCGGGTAGGAAAATAAGTAGAAAAGCAGGGAAAGAGGAGGAAGGAGAAATGTTCCAGGAGTTTTTGTTTCTCCCCCTGATAAGGAGTTTTCTGTTTCCCAGCAAGACTCTTCCCACCCCCATCCCCCCACCCCAAGCCAAACAAAGTCACATCACTGGTAACACTGCCCAGTAGAACTTTCTGGGTGATGGAAGTGTTCTTCATCTATGCTGTTCAATAGAGTAGCCCCTAGCTATAAGTGGCTCTCAAGCACTTGAAATGTGGCTAGTGTGACTAAAGAACTGAATTTTAAATCGATTTATTTTTAATTAATTAAAATTGAAATTGAAATAGCCACGTGTGACTAGTGGCTTCTGTAGTGGACTGCACAGCCCTAGAACTTGCCTACCTGAACATGGCATCAAGCCCCCTCTTTCCAACCTGGTCCAGATGATTCTAAGTTCCTAAATTTCACCAGGAAAAGTTTGAATCAGCGACCAGAGCTGCAGCTTTCAAATGTGCACTGTTGGATTAAAACTTAAATCCATGAACATGGGCCACAAAACCCCCAATTCAGTCTTTCTCTTCAGAGTTGAATTTCTTCCCACTGCTACTTACTTTGAACACATTTCCAGGTAGCTAAGTAAAACAGGAGCTGCTTCAAAATTGTTTTTTTTTAAAAAAAAAGGCAAGTGGAAGGTAAGAGAAAGGGCAGGAGGAGAGTGAAAGAAAGGCCGATATTGTAGCATCCTACCAATCTTTGTTTCTAAATCACAGCAGCCTTGAAAGAGAACATTAAGATATCTTTTACTCTCCAGCCTGGCTTCCCAGAGAGGGAGACATAAATGAAAGCCCGCTTTGTGTGGCTATACTGTGACTGCACAGACAATGAAAAAGCTTTTGGGGGGAGGAGGAATATGTGTGTGTGTGCTGAAGCCTTTGTCACTACAAAGCAATCAGATGCTGTCCACCTTTTTGGCTCCAGTCTTTCTAAAAATGAGGAGAGTGACTATTTTTTAATCTTTCTTTTCTTTATTGAGGTATAGTTGATTTACAGTGTTGTACCAGTCTCTGCTATACAGCAAAGTGACTCAGTTTTACATGTATAGACATCCTTTTTTTAATATTCTTTTCCATTATGGTTTATCCCAGGAGACTGGATATAGTGAGAGTAACTTTTTTTAACCTTGTGTCTACGCTCAGGGCAATTTGTTGGATCCTGAAGGATTTAACCAGCAGTACTCAAAGCGTCAGGCCCTAGCTGACCTAATCAGCTTGAAACCTGAGCAGTTTTTCAAGACTGAATCAGACGTGGAACACCCTTCACTGAAACCCTGATCACTGGGCTGTGCCAAGGTTGATCTTCAGTTGGGATGCACCAGCCCAGCCAGGAACCCATTTGATTGGTCAGTGCCCATGCTGCACAGTTATTAAATATTTTTAATATCACCCCTGAATATCATGGCTGTGCCCAGCCTCCAGGAAATGAAATTAGTTCAGTGAGAAGGCACTGAGCCACCCCTTCATTGACTTATTTAACATCAAATTGAGTCAGACAGTGAGGGAGACAGATAGGCAAACAAATAATTACCTTATGGAAAAACCTGAGCCGATGCTAAAATGGAAGTGTTTATAAAAAGCTGTGGGATGCCAGGGAGGAGGAGGTCTTTACTTTGACATGGGGGGTATCAGGGAAGTGTGAAGAAGAAAGTGATATTTGATCTGGGTCTTGAAAGATGAGTAGCGGTTCATCAGGACACAGGGCATTCCAGGCAGCAGGTGCAGTAAGTGAAAGCCCCGAGGTGTGAAACAGGAGAGAGGACTTACAAGTGCCATGTGTTTGGAGCATAGAGTTTGGACGGTGGTGATCGGGGTGGGGAGTCCGATAGGAGATGAAGTGGGAGATCTATGTTGGTGTCATGTTCTGACGTGCTTGGAATGTCATGCCAGAAATAGACTTAATTCTGTAAGCAACAGGGAGCCAATAAAGTTTATTTTAGCACGTAAGTGATGGCAGGGTTTGATTTGAAGGAAGATGACATTTACAGGCATGGGAGAGAGTGATCAGAGGGGAGAAATGGACCAGTGTCAGGGAAACCAGTGAGGAGGCAACAGTTACCATGACAGTTAAGGGGACCATTGGCCTCTGGCAGCAGCTGAGGCAACAGAAAGAAAGAGATGGATAGAGTGGAGAGCCATTACCAGATAGGATCCAGAGTGGTTGGTTATTGGATTCGGAAGGCAGGGAGGAGATGAAGATGGTTCTGAGGATTCCAGCTCAGTGGACCTGGTGGAAGTGGACATTCTTAACTAAGATGCATCAGCCTTGGGTGAAAATGGGATTTTCAGCCCTGGAGAGGAGACTTTGGAGGTGCTTGCTCCGGAAGGTGGTTGGAAACCCATCAGCATGGTATTCCAGCCCTACAATTGGGTATGAAGTCTTCTCTATTTCAGTTCTTTCTGAGTTGTTAATGATCTGTTATACTTGACTGACTTTCCTCATTCATCCAATCAAATAACCAAGGTCCCATGGTGACTGCAGAGTTTCTATCTAAGAGGACTTAAAGATGACTGCCTGGCTGGAAGGGGGCTTCTCTGGAAGCGCTATTGCATAGGAAGCACGTTGCTTTTAACTGAATCGTGTATTACAGGTTTATAAAAATAGGGCAAGGAAAAAGACAAACATAAAATAAATCATTATAGAAATATTACCAGAACACAGTTCTTTACTTCCTACATGAGTGATGTCACCAGCCGCCCAGTACTGATCAACACAAAATGAAGAAAACAGACATGGTTAATGAAAACGCGTAGCTACGCACTTTGTTCTCATTCCAAACAATACTTAAATGGTTTAGAGAGGCTGAATTATTATTTGTTCATTTCAGGGAGGTTTTGGTGGGAGTTGATGGCGATTTGGAGGGACTGACACCCCTCTAAGCTGTCGTTTGGTGCCACCACGATAAAGACTTCGTTCCAATATGTCAGGCCGAACAATTTCTTCGCTAACATCCAGATTTATCAATGCAGTGGCTGCATTGCTTCTTGAAGATGCTGTTTCCACTGCAGAGATTTAGCTACTGGAGCTTTGCTTGTTTCTACTGGGCTGGATTCTCTATCTATTGAACTGTTTCTCTCATGAATCATTCACAGGATATGGCCAAAGTGATGTAACTTTGTCCCTCTTCATTAAGGCTTTCATTCCCCCTAGTCTAAGCAGAGATAACGCTCGTTTCTGGAAAGGCTGTGAGAAGGCATTGTATGCAGTGAATTTAGATCCCTTCGTGCGTCTGCGATCTGCAAACTTCACTCCGTGTAATCACATAGATCTGTAACCGCTCCTCATGTATGAACTTCAGTGAAGTCTGCTAAAGATTACAGCAGATATGCCCATTTAGAAACTTTTACTGGCTACTGTTTTGTTTCAGGATAGCTGGCGGAACCACAAATTGAGCTTAAGATGTATCTTGAAACCCTTTAGCCATGCCCCACATTTGATCAGAATCAGCCAACTCCTTTGAAAGTTATCAGGAAACAAATAGGGGAGATAAAAGCGAAATGCTGAGTGGCTGAGGTGAAACAGACCCCTTGTTTTGGTTGGTTATTTGATCTCCAACCGTATCCTGTCATTAGGCACATTGTCAGATTTAAGAACTAATTCCAGACTTCCATTTATGTGAGGGAAGCCAGTGAACGCAGTGGAGGGGAGGGGAAACCTGCACAATTCACTGGATTCCTCCCCCAGCCTCTCTTCTCCTTGTTCTAGAGGCACCTCTCCTGCACTCAGGCCCAGGTCTGTGCCTGCAGAGAGGCACACAGGGACGTAGATCAAGGGCAAACTGGGCTCTTGGACAGCCGAAGGCTCTCAAACGTAACATTTGATTCCCTGGTTTAAAACAAAAGTTGAGGGGAAGAACTATCAAAGGGAAAGAAACATTTTTTTAGGTTTTTCTTTTTACCTAATAGATCCTTGCTTGGGTTTTTCATCATAAAGTTGACCCAGCAATGTTAGTTCCATTTAAATTCCCATTCATTGGGAATTTAGGGAAGACAGTAGGGCAAAATTCTCAAACTTGCAATATTTTCAGCAAACAAGAGCCAAATTATCCATACCCAGGTACTTAGAAGAAGAGAGGAGAGTCTTTATCGGGTGGCTAAGTTTTGAAATATTGTTTTAGCAGCAGAGAGCGCTTCTCTTGGTTTCTACGTGAATGTGTGAAAGAGTGTGTCCCCTTGGGGGTGAAAGGCAGGGATCTTCAAATCCACACTGTCCAGCCATCAAGCAGGGGACCTTGCCAGATTTGTATGTTCTCAGGGAGCATAGACACGGCCAGTTAGAGAACTGTCAGGGAAGCAAATGATGTCAGTCTCCATTGCTGTTTGGATCCTGTGCATTGGAAGTAAAGTAGAATTTAAGTTTCAGGAGGACATAGATGAGTGGTCGGTCAATGAGATTCAACAACAGTTTCTTCTAGGACTGTTTCCCTGCCCCCAGCATTTTATTATGAAAAATTTCAAACAGCACAGTTTTTCCAGAGTACCCAGCATCACCTAAATGGAGCAAATAGCAGGAATTCAAATCAGATGGACTCAGACACCAAATTTACTTTGTGTATTTCCCCATGAAGCTTTGGGTGCTTGTTATTATCGTGCAAACATGGTTATTCATGTTGTTGAAATAGACGAACGTCGCCTTCTGGCACTTTGAGCACCAGGTCTTTGAAACACACCCTCTCCTGCCCCCTCCCCCAGGTTCTGCCAGTCATCCTTCCACGTTCCCACTTCCCACACCCGAAAATTCAGAGCCACCTTTGGTGTTCCCTGTCCTTTTCTTCCCCATGTCCAGCGAGGTCCTGACGGGTCTCCCTTGGAAACATCTCTCCCAGCCTTCTCTGTTCCTTTTGGTTGCCACTGCCCTTCTGCCCCCAGATTTGTTGAGTGTTTTTCCTGTACCAGACCTCATGCAAAGCACTTTTTACATCTTATCATATTTAATTCTCACAGCAATCCAACGAGGAAGGTAATTATTATCCCCATTTTACAGATGGAAAAGTAGATCCGTATTTATGCCCAGACTGCTGTGCCATTCTCCACTGCACCCTGGAAATGCCTTGGATCTTCCCATTTCTGGGCCATTGTTTCCCATGTTTTATGTGCCTTCCTCTTGTCGCTACCAACCAAATTCTACTCATTTCTCCAGGCCAGCCCGGGCTTCCACAGCTGGAAGTGATCTCCCCTTAAATGACAGCTCTAACCGCCTGTACCACTCCCTTGGTTACCCTCAGACGCAGCCTTGCAAGTCATTCTTTCCCCCATGTGCGTGTCTCATCTCCCCGACTAGATGCATCTCCTCAGCTGCATGTGGGTAATAGGTATGCTGTATAGATGTATTGAGTGATTATTTTTCAGAAGTAACGAGTGTTGTCGTCACTCTTGCACACATCTCATAGGAATGGCACGGTAATGACATTGAACAAAAAAAGTGCCGGTGCTAAGGGGCTGGTGAGGGCGGAGTCTCACTCTCCGTCTTTACGGTAGTGTTGCAGTGCTTCCAGATTCCAGAATCAAGATCTGAATGGCCATTTTTACTAAAAGTAATAACTCCCCCAGATTCGGTTCATTTGGGGACCTGGCTTCATTTCCTTTAGACCTTCTACTTGTTCTGATTGTTATATGTGTTGAACAAGTGCTCTTTCTTTCTGCCTTTGCCTGTGATGAAAGCAGCATTTTCCAGCCCCCTTTTTAGAGCTTGAAAAACTGAGTTTCTGAAGGCACATCTAAAGGCACAGCAGTGAGAGCAAAACGATCCCTGATGTCTGACTTCAACCCAAGTCCGTGTTTCAAGCACCCCCAACTTCTGTTTCATAATTTCCCCTAATAGAAGACCCTTCCCCTCCACAGGACATTGGCTTTGTTCAGTTCCTCTCAAGATGTCCTTTGAAAGAAGTATTTGAGGTTGACTGTGACAGTGGGATAAATGCAAAGAACCAAGTTAAGCTCTTGGGACTTTCACTTTGGCTAATGGTCGACTGGATCATTCTGACCAATGAGTCTATTGAAGACAACTAGAAATAATGGATAAAATACAAAGAAGCTTCAGCTCCCAGAGCTCCCGTGAAATGGAATTAATGAATGGTTTTGTGGTTTGTCTGCTAGTAAACCTTCTCTTTCGCTCCGTATGCACTTTCTTTGGGGGGTGGGAACAGGAACACGGTGTTTGGTTTGTTCTTGTGAGATTAAAAGAGACGCCTGGTATCAGTTAGTATTGATCGGGGTGGCGAGGTGCTGTTAAAATGCTGAGCGTTCTCCAGAAGAAGGTCTGCCTTGTTGAGAAGTGATACGGGGAGAGAGAGGGGATGAGTGATCACTAGAAGCAGTGGCCCTCACTTTTCAGAGGCATGGAGCTGTTGACAGAACAAATAATCACATCGAAAAGACTTTGAAGCTCCCCACATGGTCAGCAGACAAGGGACCACAAGGCTCAGTCGTAAACGCTGGAATTGGCTCAGAGAGCAGGAGGGACTTGCCTTCGCTTGAAGCCAAAACCAATCTGAAAGCACAGAACCTCTGCCCGAGGGCTCGGCCAAAAGCTCGCGTTTGAAACCTGAGCTCCTGTTGCTGTGGGAGTGGGCAGCCAGGGCAATTGGTGTCTGTTCCACTTGTACAAGCAATCCCTCTGATAATTTTGACCCCGCAAAAATTACATAGTCCTTTCATCACAGTGGGTTACATTTTCCAAGGGCAGAGCTTTGACTTTCAACTGATTATAGGTGTATTGTTAGGACTCTTGCACCCACGCTCAACATGTGTTTGTTTTATTTCCAATGTTTCACGTATTAAGTGTCAACAATCTACACTCATGCTACCTCCTGTTTAAAAATTAACTCAGGAAATTCCAAAAAGAAGATTTTCCCCCCTTGGCAATTTCCCATCTTCGTTGTGTGATAAAAGTTTTTGGTAACAGCCAAGGCCAGCACTAGGCATACGTGGGTCTGTGGATCTGTTATCAGTGTCCTGTGTTAACCCAGACTTTCTTCCAAAGAGTTTGCAGTGCTGCTTTTTTACACATCGTGTCAGATGTTTTCTTCCTCCCACGCTCCTTGATCTTGCTTCACGACACCACCATTAACTCCATCTTCTCTTCCCTTACTGCCACGATAGCCCGGACTTCCTCCACAGTGCCTTTTGCAATATGCCCCCTCTTTGCCGTTTTTCCTTCCCCTGTCCCAGGGCAGCCTCCAGACATTTATCGCTTGGAATAATGCTCTGATCTCCGTGAGCCTGTCATTCCTGTCTTCGAAAACCACCCTGGTCCCAAATGATTCGTTTGGTGTACCTGGTTCTTGATCATCTGGCCTCTTTGGACATTTCCAACCTCATCCTTTAGGACTTCCCTCCTTTACCCCCTCACCATTCCCTGAACACACCGTGCACTAACCCACGTCCTTTCCTGGACTCGGGCTGTTTCCATCATGTGCGATGCCTCCTCCCCCTTCCCCACTGATAAAATCTCCCCTGTCTATCAAGGTGCATCTTACACGCTACCGCATGGAAAGCCCACCCTGATCTCCACTCATCAGTCTTCATCCTGTACTTCTGGAGCCCTTTGACGTGAGCTCAATTTCAGCATTTATTTCAACCTGAAATAATTAACTAGAAAACAACCTGGTTAGTTAATTACATGCATGGAAACAACTAGACTGCAAGCCTGGGGCTGATGTCTCATTTGTCTCTGGGCCCTGCTATAGCATCTAGCAAGTGGCCAGGCCCTAAGGAGAGCTTGATAAATGAACTGAGTGAGTGAATGATAGCCCAGCATGGGAGGTAAAGAGGGGTTAGCAGCCACTGCTACTCTTGAGTAGCACCGTCCCATAGAAATACGATGTGAACCATAGATGTGATGTTTTAACAATATTTATTTATTTATTTATTTATTTGGTTGTGCCGGGTCTTAGTTGCGGCTCGCCAGCTCCTTAGTTGCGGTGCGTGGGCTCCTGAGTTGCGGCATGCATGTGGGATCTAGTTACCTGACCAGGGGTCGAACGCGTGTCCCCTGCATTGGGAGCGCGGAGTCTTATCCACTGCGCCACCAGGGAAGTCCCCATAGATGTAATTTAAAATTTTCTACTACTCAAACTTGAAAAGCAAAAAGGAGTGATATTAATTTTAATAATATATTTTAGTTAGCCCAATACATCAAATCTATTACTGTTTCAGAATGCAACAATTATTTAAAAATTATTAATGAGATGTTTCACATTTTTTGGTCCTGAATCTTCAAACGCCATGTGCATTATATACTTACGACACATCTTCATGCACATGCTAAATGTTCATCAGAATATACTTGATCTGTGTTTAGATTTCATAAAATTTACAGTTGAAAAAGTAGACTCGCATATCCACGTTCTTTGAAATGTGTTTAAAATTTTTCCAGTAAGTGAACTTAACAGCAGCTTTTAAATTTAAACTAATTAAACTAATTAAAATTAAATAGAAATTTAAAATTCCATTCCTCAGTTGCACTTGTCTCATTTCAAATGCTCAATAGCCAAATGTGGCTAATGGCTACCATTTTGAGACTCGCAGCCCTCGGGTACAAAGATTGCTGAGTATCATTTAGCTCATTCCTCTTCTCCTACAACTTAATTTAAAAAAAAGAAAAATGTGAGGGAGAGAGCTATTAAAGAACTCCAATTAGCCAGCCTTGCCCCCAAGTTCTTCATGAAACTGGGGCCTGCTGCCTGCTGGCTTCCTGGGGCTGCCCTGAAAGGTAATAGGATTCTGCTGATGAAGCACTTGAAAATCCGGGGATGAAATGACCCGTGTAATTCCCAGGCTTGTTGGCCAGGCTGGATTGAGGATTGGGGTCTGTGTCTACACAGCAGCTGGCCCACACAACCACACTGATCTGTGCTTCCTTGTGCAGTCGAGGTCTACACCAGCGTCTGACAGCACGTGTCGATTGCATGTTTTATCATCGCAGCACTGGGATGACATGTTTTTCGATACTCTCGGTTTTTATCAGATTAGAACATATTTGAAGTTTCAGTGCTGAACTGCTTTGGAGTGATCAAATATGTGGAAAACGTCTTTCTCAGCCAAACAGCATATTTTCCAAGTCCAAAATAGTCGAATATATCTTTTCCTCTTCCTTCAAGTTTCCCATTGAATGGTACCCCAGAGACCAATTTAAAGCGTGAAAAGTTGAGAGCAAAAATGTTCTGGAACAAAGGAAAATGAGGTGTGTCACCTCACCCAGTATCTAGCCGCTGTGTCTCATGTAAAGCCGTGAAAGCATTCGGCATTATTTATACTAGGAAACCGGGGTTAGGAATTGATGTCCCCAGAATTCTGTGAGTGTGAGGCATGGCCCCATGGCTGGCTCTGATGTGAGATTTGAGGCCTAAGGGGAAACTTAAAGTGACTCTAGACCCTTAAGGGTTTTGAAACAGGTGCGGCGTCTCTTTCCCTCCGGGAAGTGTGCTGTCCACAGTCGGATGAGTACTTCAGCGGCAGTTCGTTGAGCTCTTGCATGAAAATGGCAAATTTCTCCCCAAATGAGCTTATTATCTGCTGCTGTTGGGTGCAAGGCATCCTTGAGCTATGGCGGGAATTACAGCTTCCATCTGTTCCTTAATGTGAAAAATGTGTGCAGGCCTCTGTGCTACCAAGCTCCATGAACTTGAGCCATTCAGATCTGCTGACACATTTGAGTCACAGCCCTCGGAATCGCTTTTGTCAATTATTTCATTACATATCCAAGTAACCATCCTGAGGGTGGTCTGGATTTGTGATCTGTGATGGTGTGTTGGCTTTGTTTAGGAGTTGATGATATGTAAGTCCTCAGTATATTTAATCATTATTACTTTAGAAGTTAGCACGGTGCCGCCAATATGAAAACTTCTTGGGCACAGTTACAGCCAAATCTGCATCATTAATTCTTGGCTTCTTCCCAGCATCTCCAGTCTTTCACCTTGCTCCATGATTTTGTTCCAACATCAAATAATGCTTTGTGCTTAGAGAGCAACTTTCATCAGAAGATTGCAAGGTCCTCTGCAAACTTTTATTTCTGTAAGTACAAATAGATATCTTCAGAGAACCGTGTATGTTTAAGTGTGTTTATTTGTGCTGGGTTTTTTCAACAGGCCGAGAAAAATTATGGCCTTCTATGTGTTCACTTTGGAATATAGACATGTAATGTGCAGGCTTAAATTTGGCTTGACATATTTAATAAATATCCCTTGAGAAAGTGATTAGATACAGAGTCAGGTATGCTCTTGAGAATATGGCCAAGCATTCGTTTCTTCTACTAATTTTATATATGTGAATATTTTTAGGGTTACATCCTGTGCATTAGATGGAAAAAATTATTTTCATCAATTAATAACTGTTTGTTTCCAGTTGTCAACTGGAAGAGAAAATGCTTTGAGTAAGCAGGATTAACTCACCAACTGGAAAAAGCAGTCACTCATGGTTTAATTCTTTGTGGTCAGTGGTTAATGGTTTGGTTTACACAATACCACCGCTCTATTTTCACTGCATTGACCCATTCTGTACTTTTTCTCACTGTTAAGTGTCCCTGTGGCAGAGACAATGCTAGGTGTTCACCCAACCCCATTTTCCTTTCTTCCTAGACACACAGATAGACTACATTTCCCAGCATTCCTTGTAGTTAGATGGACCCCTGTGACTGAGTTATGACCAGTGGGATGTGAGCAGAAGTAATCGAATCCTCTTTCAGCCCTGGCCTTAAAATCTTTCCTTTCCATCCTCCACACACTCTCTCTTCCTTTGCCCGTTACCTAGGTACAGAGAATCTGGTGGAGGACCCCAGGCCCCTGGGGGATGGTGGGACCACAGTACTGGAGTCTGGTTCCCTGAATGACTGCATGGAGCAGAACATCTCAGCTGAACTGTCTCGAGTGTGACATAAGCAAGAAATTGAATTTTGTTGTATAAAGCCAGTGAGATTCGGGGGTTTGTGACACAAGTTAGCCTACCCTAACTAATATTCTCATAGTTGTAGCAGAGAATCAATACTCTCTTTATACACGTTCCACAGCTTTCAAGGGGGCATGGAACAGGCAGAGCATGTTGCTGGTGTGGAACAGTAGGTTGTGAAAATGCGTAACCAATGAGCCATGTGGCTCTTTGATCACCATGTCCAATTAAGCCACATGGTTACTGTGATTTTCCGGTTTGAGTCAACCTTTTATTTGGGGCAGATGCAACCATGGACAGTTTCATGTAGTGGAAACTGATCATTTCAGTAAGCAGCTTCCCCAGAGGAGGGTGGGGAGGGTGCAGAAATCCATATGAATTACGAAGGACTTCAGGTTTTAGCTTCAATTTTTTTTTTCTCTGAAAAGACTTTCCTAACCCCCAGCCATGTCTGGGTTGCTTGCCTCCCATGCTTCCCACTCTGTGGTCTTGCCACCGCCCATGTGCCTTCATCAGACTCTTACCTCACTGGCTGGTAATGTCTCGCTCTTGAGCTTGCCTCTCTTCCCCCTGTAGACCACATGAAATGGCAGAGGCTGTTTCAACTTGCCTCACTGTTGTCCCCCCCGCATTCTGTCCAATGCCTGGCACATACGTGCTGTTGACTGAGTGATGAAGGCAATGAATGACGATGTGATTCTCCTTGTCAGGGACGAGCGATAGCCTTAGGATCGTCCTGAGCTGGTCCTCAAGCCACTTAAGTGAGACAGGCTGGATAGACTTTTTCCTTGTTAAAAACAGGAAACTTAAGGAGGTAAACTGACTTCAGCTTAATCCACAGTCGAAACACAAATCGCTACTGTATTAGAAACAAGAGCAGGATCTATTTTCAGGTTTCATTTTTCTCAGCCACCATGAGTTTTTGAGAGCTGGAGCTCGGTTAATTGATGGCCCAAGTCGCTTAGTGAATACATTTGCGAACAAACATACAAGTAGCAGTTAGAGCCAAGTCACCTTGTTTAAAGCCCAGGACAGATCTTGATGTTTTACACTTTCATGCATTCGTTTGCCAAGCATTTATTGAGCTTCTTCCAGGGCAGAGCCTGCTTCCAGGTGCCGGGACACAGTGGCGCACAAGACAAAAGAATGGCCCAGTGTTCCAGGAGGTTCCAGTCAAGTGGGGGACAGACCAACAATAAACACACAAGAAAATGTCAGGTGGAGATAATGTTCTGTGAAAAAAATCCAAAGAGGTCAACATTATTGAAAATGCCCAGTTTAGGAAGATTCCATCAGTGGTCAGAAAGGCCTCTGGGGAACAGGTATTCCCATGACATGTAAGCTGAAGCCTGCATGACAGGAAAGAGCCAGCCATATAGGGAAGAGAACATTCTAGGCAAAGGGACATGCTAAGGTTGTTATCTGGCCCTGAGGGTAGAGACTAGCTTGTCAAGGACTAGGAAAACGACTTGAGTGGTAGGAGCAGAGAGTGTGTTTGGTGTGGAAGGAGGGGGGTGGGAGTGGAAAGGGAATGATGGCAAGAGAAAGAGGCAGAGGGCCATTTACGGAGAGCCTTGTTTGCTGTTTCCAGAGTCTGGATTTGAGCCTGTGAGGCAGTGGGGGCCATGAGAAAGACTGTAAGCGGAGGAGAGAGATGAGCTGTGTGTTTCAGGAAGAACATCACATCGGCCGTTCTATGGAAGAACTGCCGCACCCCAAGCCCCCGGTGGAGGCCTGAGTAGCGGGAGGGTCAGAAGTTGTGAAAGGCAGAAGCCAGTTTCAGAGCTCCCTGGGAGATGGAATTCATGGCGCCCGGAAATAGATAGGATGTGGGGACTGAGGCGTTCGCAGGTGTCTGGCTTGGGCAGTGGATGTAGACACGGGGGAGCTCTCCTCTGAGACAGGAAACCCTGGGGAGGAAAGGCTGTGCACGGGAGACTGAGGGGTCCTGAACATGGCGAATCTGAGGTACCCGTAGCCTTGCCGGCAGGGAATATTCAGGAGACAACTGAACGTGTGGCTAGGCCAAGAGAAGGGGAGCGCGTTCTGAGTAAGCAATCAGATGTTAAGTTAACGAAGAGGAGGGACACAAGGAAAGGAAGTTCGAGGTCAGATTCTGAACCCTAGCCACTTGATTTTAGGTGACATCTGACTTTTTTTTTTTTTGCCTTCCTCGCCCATCTCCTTTTCAAGATGCTGAAGAGTCATTTCTGCCTCTCCAAGCTAGTCTGCCCCCATCTTTTTTTTTTAATTGAAGTATAGTTGACTTACAGTGCTTCAGGTGTACAGCAAAGTGATTCAGATGTATATCTATATGTCTTATATATAGATATAATATATATATATAGATATATATATCTTATATATAGATATAATATCTATATATAGATATATATATCTATATATATAGATATAATATATATAGATATATATCTATATATATATATTCTTTTCCAGATTCTTTTCCATTATAAGTTATTACAGGATATTGAATATAGTTCCCTGTGCTATACAGTAGGTCCTGTTGTTTATATGTCATATATATTGGTGTGTATCTGTTAATCCCAAATTCCTAATTTATCCCTCCCCCCCGCTTCCCCTTTGGTAACCATAAGTTTGTCTTCTATGTCTGTGAGTATATTTCTGTTTTGTAAGTAAGTTCATTTGTGTCATATTTTAGATTCCACATACAAGTGATATCATACGGTATTTGTCTTTCTCTGACTTACTTCGCTTGGTATGAGATTCTGGTCGGCCCCCATCTTGGCTTCTTCTGGTCTCCACGCTGCTTCTGGCCAGTGGCTTTTCTCCGCAGGGACCGCCCCCTTCCCGTCACGTGGCCTTGCTGCTTGCTTCATCCCTCTGCGGCAGCTCTAAGGAGCGAGCCCCGAAGGATGGCTCACGCCCTGAACCCCACGGGTGAGTCAGGCGCCGCTGGAGTCTGGCTGCGGCCAGGGTTTAGGTCCGAGCGCTGCCGTCCTCTAGCTGTGTGATCCAGGCTCCTTTTCCTCATCCCTAAAATGAGGGGATTGGATTGAACAATACTCTGAGCTGTAACGTTTTCGGATTCTAAGTTGTCTCGGCCCTCCGGGTGAAGCGAGTCGCCTCTTCCAGAACTGGCGGTCGGAGCTGGGATAATAACCATCAATACCTGAGAGAGAATAGCTTTTGTTCTTTTGTGTGAGGCCCCGCGGAGGCTGGGTGGGCTGCAGCAGTTCAGCTTCAATTAAAAACACACCCAAGCCTCCCGCTTTGTTTCGGTTTCCAACCTTGGCCGTCTGACTGAGCACATCTGAATTCCGCAGGCTCTGGTGAAGGCGTGAGGAGGCCCCAGTCCATGGGCCTCATTCCACCCTTCCATCCGCTTCCCAAATTTCATTTACTGAGGGCAGGAGAGGTTTCAAAGTCCCGGGAATACGAGGAGAAAACATACCTTGGCTTTGAAGCCGCCGGCACGCAGATTCCAGCGCACAGTGATGCATCCGCAGTCGAGGGCTCCCTAAAGGCCCACGAATGCTCATGAGCCCTGGCGTCTGGGCAAACATTGCTCAGCAGCTGAAGAGAGAAAATGGGTCTGTCTGTGATGAAGACAGTCTCCCAACTGTGTCTGTGGTCATCCCGAAGCAACGTTCCCTCCTCCAGCCCAGACCAGAGTCAGGACTGCCGAATGGAATCTTGTTGTGGAACTCGGGCAGCTGTCATGTCACTTCACGGTGTGACCGTGCACAGGCTTGAGGCACCATCTGTCCCCGCCCGGGCATCGTCTCCAGGCTTTTGGGGTACAGGGTGTGAACAGGGCAGAAGCAGAGATGCCACTGAGCGGCCGTGGTGGCCCAGCCACAAGGATCCGGGCAGATGTAGGATACGATGGGTGTCGTGGTCCTGCTGGCTGCGGATTCAGGGAAGGTCTGAGAGGTCTAGCGGGTGGCAGACTTGGGGCCAGAGGCCAGGTGACTGGGAGCGCTCCACGTGAGTCCCGGCGCCGGGGCAGAGGGGAACCTCTCTTGTACGGCCCCCGCCAAGTGTTGTTGGCTCTCCAGGAAGGAAGAAGGGAGTCCCCATGAGGCGGAAGTGGCCCCTCAGCAGTGTTCACGCTCTCCTCGTCCTCCTGGGCACGCACCCAGGTGTTTGAGTGGGAAAGTGTTCACAGCAACTGCAGGAGGACTCCAAGGCGGGCGACGAGCTATGGGATGGGCCGTCAGCAGTACGTGCTACCAAGTCCTTCTAGAATAGCAGTTCTCCAAGTTTTGGATCTCAGGATGCCTCTACACTTTTTTTTTTTTAATATTTGCAAATTATATATATATTTTTTAAATTTATTTTTATTTATTTATTTGGCCACGCCAGGTCTTAGTTGCAGCATGTGGGATCTTTAGTTGCAACATGCGGGATCTAGTTCCCTGACCAGGGATCGAACCCGGGCCCCCGGCATTGGGAGCGTGGAGTCTTAGCCACTGGACCGCCAGTGAAGTCCCGCCTCTACACTCTTAAAAATTATTGAGGGGCTTCCCTGGTGGCACAGTGGTTGAGAATCTGCCTGCCGATGCAGGGGACACGGGTTCGAGCCCTGGTCTGGGAAGATCCCACATGCCGCGGAGCAACTAGGCCCGTGAGCCACAACTACTGAGCCTGCGCGTCTGGAGCCTGTGCTCCTCAACAAGAGAGGCCGCGACAGTGAGAGGCCCGTGCACCGCGATGAAGAGTGGCCCCCGCTCGCCGCAACTAGAGAAA
Source organism: Balaenoptera musculus (assembly GCF_009873245.2). NCBI lineage: Eukaryota > Metazoa > Chordata > Mammalia > Artiodactyla > Balaenopteridae > Balaenoptera > Balaenoptera musculus. The sequence goes on from NC_045806.1 coordinate 14,135,454, forward strand.
GCCCTCGCACAGAAACGAAGACCCAACACAGCCATGAATAAATAAATAAATAAATAAATAAATTTTTAAAAAAATTATTGAGGACCCCAAAGAGCTTTAGCTCTTATGAGTTAATATCAATCTTTATTTATTTATTAGGAATTAAAACTGAGAAGTAAAGAAGATTTACTTGGTAGTTTATTTCAAAATTAACAATAATAAGTACATGTTCTACATTATATATATTACATGTTTATAAATAAAATATTTTGAAGAAAAAAAATTATATTTTCCAAGACGAATGTAAGAGAGAAGAGTGACATTCTTTTACCTTTTTTTTGCAAATATCTTGCATAGAAGCCTGGCTTAGTAGAAGACTGCCGGATTCTCATATCTGCTTCTGCATTCCAGCTGGTATGGTATCATATGTCACCCAGGAGAGCATGAGAGCAGAAAAGGCAAGGAATGTCTTCGTATCATTATGATCATAGTTTTGACTTTACAGATTCCCTGAAAGGGTTTCAGAGACCCCCAGGGGTCCCCTGACCAAGACTGGAGGACTACTGTTCTAGAACACCCCAGCCAGCCTGGCTTTAGCATGGAAACCTCTAGTGAACCGGCGCCCCCGAGTTGGCCCATTCACTGAGGGGTTTTGCTAACTTACTCCAAACCACCATGAGTTAATTCACTTTAGCTGATTAAAAACTCATATTTTCTTCTTATAATCCATACTTTTACAAGCAGTGATTTGGAATGTTTTGATTTTGTTCATTCAAAGTCAGCAGTGACCATTAGAAATACAATTCGGCATTTACATAATTTAAAAATGTTAGTAGCCACCTAAAAAAGTGCAAAAGAAACAAGTGAAACTAATTTTAATGATGTATCTTATTTGACCCAATAATTATAAAATAGTATCATTTCAGCATACAAAATCAACAAAACATCATATGAAAATCAGATCATAAAATTGATACAAAACATTGATGACATATTTTTACACCCTTTTTTCGTATTAAGTCTTCAGAATCCAGTGTGTATTTTCATGTATAGCACATCTCAATTTAGATGCTAAATTTGCATCCAAAATACTTGATCTGTATTTAGATTTCATGAAGTTCCACAAAAATTGAAAAAGTAGGTTCATATTCAAGTTCTTCCAACAATTGGAGTGTGAGTATTCAAGTTAAAATTAAATGAAAGAAAAAATTCAGGGGATTCCCTGGTGGTTCAGTGATTAAGAATCTGCCTGCCAATGCAGGGGACATGGGTTCGAGCCCTGGTCCGGGAAGATCCCACATGCCGCAGAGCAACTAAGCCTGTGAGCCACAACTACTGAGCCCGCATGCCACAACTACTGAAGCCTGGGCGCCTAGACCCCGTGCTCCGCAACAAGAGAAGCCACCACAATGAGAAGCCCGCGCACCGCAACAAAGAGTAGCCCGTGCTCACTGCAACCAGAGAAAAGCCCACGTGTGGCAACAAAGACCCAACGCAGCCAAAATAAATAAGTAAAATAAAAATAATAAAATAAATTTAAAAAAAATTCAGTTCTTCATTCACACTAGCCACATTTCAAGTGCTCAATAGCCAGATATAGCTAGTGTCTGTCATATTGGGCAGAGCAGATCTCAACTTTTCCTCTGATTTCCTTATCCATCCCATCCTGTGGTCCTTCAGTGCTTAGAAGCCTGGTTAGGAAAGGTTAATCATTCTCATTATTTTTCTAGAAAGCTGGCACCACAGTGGGTTTCTTCGTAGGCTGGTTAGGATGTTTGACAGACAACTGGGATTGGGAGAAGCGCCCTGCAGCCACAGCTAGCAGTGGCAGATTCCCTTTTGGCTTGGCTTCCAGGACCTTCTTATTTGATGTTTTCACGTGCGTAGAATAATCTCACATTGTTACCGATGCAGCTGTGACATATACTGCTGGCCACGGCCAGCCCTGGGATGGATCTCTCTCTGATTGGACATGGCAGAAGCTTAAATGGCATGCCACCATGAAGGCCTTAGGCTCATGTGCTTGTTGGGACCAAGCCTTGGAGAGTTTGCTAAGTTCTCAGTGATGAACTCCACATCAGTGTCAGAAAGTTAGGGCAGGTTTGCTTGCCCTTGGTCTTCCTGTCTTCATGCATTGGTGTGCTTTCCAAAAGGTAAAAGAAAGCAGTGGAATGAAATTCCAGGCCAGACGGACTCAGGGTAAAGATGCAGCACTGAGGTTAGCATCTTATAACTCAAAGGCAGCAAAAGTAATTTAACAAGGCTCAAAGGAGAGAGCCAAAGAAAGTCAAGACTTTGTTCTCCAAACCATTTCAAATTCAGGAGAATGAAAAGCTACCCGCTTTGACACACTGGGGGAATCTCTTACTTGTACTCCCCAAATGAAAAAGACTAGAATTCCAAGTCTAACTATTTGGTCCCGTTACTGCAAGTTTTGTGGCTGGTCAGGTGTTGGATTCTTGTCATTGGGTGAGCAAATGAGAAAAATGACTTTTCTCTCTTTCACATGTTCTTCCTTCCCCACGTTGACTGCTTAAGCTTTTAGCCAGTTTTATCATTCCATCATATCCATTCTCCTAGTGTTGGACTCACTCAAGAATCCTGAATCTGAGTGCATGATGTCATTTCTAATAAATCTAAAAGGAACTGGAAAGCTTCTGGAATTTACTTACCTGAGGTAGCCAAACTAAATCAACTTAATTGACATCCATCAGGAGCTCAGTGAAGGCTAGCACCATTCTGGTTGAAGTGATTTCACACTAAAGGACACTGGCTCCTTATGGAACTGGGTGCCCTAACTTTCCTGTCTTCAGGTCCACAAAATGCCTTTCAATTCATACACTCAACTGTTAGGGCCAAGAATTACCTAAGACAACAATTGTGCCGCCATCTTGAATACATTTGGATTTGGGGAAGCCAAGTCTTTTCTTCAGCACTTACACTAAGGAGCCAGAGTCATAAAAAGATGAAAAGAAAAAAGTTAAATCAGAATGTTAGAACTATTAGGGAGCTTGGAGATTGTCTAATGCTCTCTCTGGCCCTGAATGATCTTGCTTTTAAGACCATTTTAGTGTTCTTCCCCCTTCCTGGGTAGTTTTGCTTTTGCTCAGATCCTCAAGAAATCTTAAGTGAAGCGTTAGCCAGTTCTAGAACTATAGACAGCCCAATGGTTTCTCCTCCGCTTCCGTGCCCAAATTCTCTTCCACCTGCTGACTTTTCAGGTTTATCCTTTCAGCATTAGGCCTGTAATTGCTATTAAAATGCAAATTCAGTAGGAAAGACTAACGCTTAAACCATTATGAGGTGTTTTCACTCTGGAGCTGGGAAGGATCAAAGTAAGGAATGGTTAGTTTTGATTCTGTAAGGCGAGGGGGTCGGAGAGAGGAGGAGGGAGTGCCAGCGTGAAAGGTAGAGAGACCCAAAATGGAAACTTGGGGGCCCTACTTGTGACTCAACAGACTCTGGCCTCTTCTCCCAAAACATTTGCATTTGTATGAATTTATCCTGGACTCCTTGTGGAGATCCAGGTACTTGATAATTGTTCTTGTCCAGTGGAGACCCTGCCAAGTAGAAGGTTCTGGTACTGAGGGGCAGCTCAGGCCCAGGGTAAGGGTTCCCAGCCTTGCCAGAGGGGTATGTTAGTGGCTTTGTGGAAACAGCAGTGGGGAGCCATGCAAGGTGAAGAGGTTAGGGTCTTGTTTTCAACTTTATTATGAATGGGAAACCCTTATCCAGGCTCAAGGGAGAGCTTTACATAGGAGTGTGTATGTCGCCACCCATGCATGCACACACCCGTGGACGTACACACACACACACACAGCTCCATCTGCACATAAATGTTCCTCCTGAAACACTCAGCAAAGCAAGTGACAGGTATTTCCTGTTGGTAGCTGGGATCTCAACCCTGCTCTTGCCTCATTATTAACTTGGGTTTGGGATGTGAGTGATGGGAGATGGTGAGTCTGTGCTCATAGAATAGTTGTGAGAATTAACTGCAATAGCACCTACAAAGCATTTAAAATAATGCTTGACACCTAGTAGGTGCTCAATAAATATCTGCTGAATGAATAGAATATTCATTTTATCATCATTATATTATTACCATGAGGAAACTTGACAGGGTGGCTTCCGATTTAGTGGGCAGAGCGAGGAGAGCCCTATTAGGAATCACGACTTCCGTTCTTCTGGTAGGGCCAGATTGCCACGCAGATTCAGCTGCACAGAGTTCTCAGTTTATGAAGGAAAGGAAAAACAACTAAATGTCTCAAAACAAAACAAATGATGAAATCTGGGATGAGACCAAGAGGGAGATTGACATCTTACAATTAAATAAAGGCATTGCCACAGAGCAGCTTCTGGAGAGACAGTCGAGCCAGGCCTCGGTTTTTCATTTTCCTAGCTCCAGACTTTGGTTGGAAGTGTTGAGCTTCCACTTGGATTTGAATGAACCACAAAAGGAAAACATATTATTCTCTCTCTTTTTTTTTTTTTTTTTAAGCACTCCTCACTCTTCACTCCCTTCTCTGCTTCCTTTCCTGGAAATCTGCTCCAATATAAGAAACCAAAATGGTGGCGCTTCCTTGATGAGAGCAGAGACGGAGTCGCGGTGGGGCTCTTTAGGGGGATGGGGCGCTACGTACACTGCACTTGGCTGATCTCCTGATGAAAAGCACCTGAGAGATGGGGAACTGAGGTGTGCTTTATCATTGATGCTCCCCATTTCTTGACCACGTGGTAAGGACTCCTTCCACAGACCCTGGCATTAAGCCTGGTGGGGACTGGAACAGCTTTGGGGCCGGGCAGCTCCAACTGGGGCCTACTGGGCCTTTAACTTTCCACACATGTGCACATATGTACAAGAACCTAGCAGATGGGCAGCGAGCAAGCTTGGGTAGCAATCCACTGACCAGGTAGCAGTAGCTCTGAATAAATCACGGTGGCCTGGGCAGCAAATTTCGCTCCAGGGGATGGGGAGTTAAACAAGGAGAAAAGGCGTTCACCCAACTTTTTCCTGAAGTGCCAGAGGAAAGAAACAGGTCAGTGGTGAATACAAAATTAGCTTTTGGCCAGTCTCCAAAGTGATTTGACCTATTTAGGAGTCATTGAGAACAAGCCAAAGGAAGCTCCGTAGCCTGCATCTTGATTTGTCAGGGGAGGAGAGAGAGGGGATGGACCACCAGGTGGCTGGAGTCCCTGAGTGGCTTGTTCGGGAGCATATGAGTGAATATGGCTGGAACTCATGAGAAGGACTCTGGGACATTGACTTTGGGCCAGCTCCTGGCGCAACTTAGCAAGCAAATGATAACCCCAGCAGATGCACTGGTAATTGGTATGCCCACTCAGACGCTCTGATCCTTGAAAGGACCATATCGGATTCTGAAAACCTCCCTACAGGTTAAACTTTTCTCCAAGACCCTTGTGTAAAAGGTAAACTCAGGCCAAGTCAGCAAGGGGAGTGTAGACGTGAGGGCTTCCATGAAGAGCAAAGCCACAAAAGTACTGAGGCCAACTCCACTGCAGTCTAGCAGGTTGGAGTTGGGAGTGGATGCTGTTGGTGCCCTGCCTGTATCTCCTTTATCAGCCGGCGCCCTCCTCCTCCAGCTGCTGGGAGTGTTGGCCGTTGAAGGCTACAGCTGCCTTCCCCAGAGAATTGCTGTCTGCCAAATGGTGTAACCTGTGTTCCAGAGCTCCCTGCGGGATCAGGCTGAACCAGATCTCCAGCTGAGGCCACATCCTTGCCGAGTCCCGTGCCCACCCTCCAGCTGCATCCTGCTTCCCTGTGCCCCCTCCACTGAGAGTACCCCCTCCATACTTCATTTGAATAAGAATCCCCATCGTAGACTTCGCTTCTAAGTAACCCAACCTAAGAGAGAGTTGGGGGGAGGGGGGGTATTTCAGAACAGTTCCAAACCTGACTACACATCAGAATCCCCAGGGTAGCTGTAAAAATACAGATTCCTAGGCCCTACACCCAGAGATTCTGATTCAGTGCGTCTAGGGTGGCGCCTGAGATACTGTAGTTTTCCTAAGTGGATCCTTGGTAATTTGAGTGCAGCCAGTCCTTTGACCAATGGGAACCATGCATTCTAACTCATGGCATTTCTTTCCTTCCTTAGATCTTTTAGGAAACATTTATTGATTGAGTTCGGGAACAAACCACACAATCTGTGAAAGGCACTAAGAAGGGGAGATTTTTTTTTTTTCTGTTTTGCTTGTTTAATGCTTATACTTTTGAAGGGTATAGAGCATCATTTACATTTCTTATTTGCATATCTTACTATCATTCATGTAGGTTATCGCATTTGATCCTTAATATAGACAGAGTGGGTGCTATGGCCCCTAGATGACTGATGAGAAAACTGAGGGACAGAGAAGTACTATCAAAGGCCTGACATCCTAGTCTTATTGCCTTCCTCGCTTGGTCTGTAAGTCAGAATACTGTGATCCTGGTGTATAATCCACTTGGCATCAGAGCCTGGTCATATCAGGGAAATTTCTGACACGTAGAATGCTGAGCACCTCCATGACCACTGGGTCCTTCCTCGTCGCCCTCTGCCTTTGGCTCAGCTGATTCATTAGAGGTATCAAGTTGTTCCTTGGCTTGGGCCACCTGAGTCATCAATCTATCCATATGGGACTGGATGTCTGCCAGGATCTCAGTCACATGAGCCGTGGCCATTGCTTCCTGGATGTCCACTAAATGAAGGGCCTTCTGCTCCTCATCAGCAATCACTTTTTGAACTTTCTTAAATTCCTGCTGTATAAACACCTTCATCTGGTCCCGGGTTACTTTAGGGTCTGAGCTCTTGAACTTTAACCTTTCCACCAACTCCATCATAGCCGCCTTCAGTCCGCCTGAATCTTTGCTTCTTAGTTCTTCGAAGGCTTCGTCTAGGGTGGAGAGCTGGTGGCCCTGGTGTGCCCCAATGACTGGGCACAGGACGCAGATGAGCTGCTTATCTTCCTGGCAATAGGTACTCAGATCGAGCCCATGGTCCGGACACTTCCTCTTGGCCACTCTCTCCGCTTCCATTTCTATTTCTGGGTCAAATTCGCTTTCTGCCTCAGTTTCTCCCTCGGCCTCCGATTCTCCTTCCTCCTGGTTGTCTTCCTCTGCTTCACTCTCTTGCTCATCCTCCATTTCTTCCTCACTGTCTTCCTCACTCTCTTCATCACTCTCGTCCTCGCTCTCCTCCTCCGTCTGACTCTCTTCTTCGGACTCACAGTCTTCCTCAGACTCGCTCTCTTCCCCCGCCTCGCTTTCTAGGGCCTTCTCGTTCTCTACCTGGGCCTCGACTTCTTCCTCTCCCGCCCCATCCCCC